>NC_044987.1:111676908-111976908 GCF_008728515.1 Papio anubis
ACAGACTGGATTAAGAAAATGTGGCACATATACACCATGGAATACTATGCAGCCATAAAAAAGGATGAGTTTGTGTCCTTTGTAGGGACATGGATGCAGCTGGAAACCATCATTCTTAGCAAACTATCACAAGAACAGAAAACCAAACACCGCATGTTCTCACTCATAGGTGGGAACTGAACAATGAGATCACTTGGACTCGGGAAGGGGGACATCACACACCGGGGCCTATTATGGGGAGGGGGGAGGGGGGAGGGATTGCATTGGGAGTTATACCTGATGTAAATGACGAGTAGTTGGGTGCTGACGAGTTGATGGGTGCAGCACAGCAACATGGCACAAGTATACGTATGTAACAAACCTGCACGTTATGCACATGTACCCTAGAACTTAAAGTATAATAATTAAAAAAAAAAAAAAAAGCCCTCCCCAGAACTGTCCAAAACCCACAGGCACAGTCCAGCCCATTGCCAGACGAGGAGCCTAAGACCTGACTCCAGGGACTCAGGGACAGGAATGGCCATGCCTCAGGGGTCCAGCTTATTCACTGCAGTAACTACAGGCAAGCACCTGGTCCCAGGTGGGCTTGAGGGAGATCGACGTTGCCTCCTTAGGCCACTGGGCACAGGCTGCACCACCACCACTGGTGTGATGCCAGGTGTGGTGCTGAGATCAGCAGGTGGCCCGCTGCATGGGGCCCTTTGAGGCCCATGGAGGGCTGTGGGAGGCCAGTGCAGGTCCAGAGGCACAACCATCTTCCCCAGTCCATGTCCAGAGGCGTCTGCAGACATGGCCCCCAGCCCTCGGTCCTCATCTGCTGGGCCAGCTCATCCCATCATGCAGAGGGGTCAAGTGACTTGTAAGCCCAGCATGAGCAGGAAGTGAATAGGCCCTCGGGCAGGTCTGAGTCCAGGCAGCCATGAGCTCCCAGGCCCAGAGCATCTAGAGCTGAAGGGAGCTCCTTAGCGCTCCCCCTCACCCCGCCGCCAGCCCAACACACACAGTGATGGCCGAGGGCCTGAATGCTGCTGGGGAGTCTGGGCAGACCCCAGCTTCAAAACTCATGCAAATTCACCACTCCACTCCATAATACATCTGAATGCATTTTAATATAAAAATAACAGCTTTCCCCCAATTCTTGCTCTAGGAAAATGTGCTACGCTCACCTTCCCTCTACCCCTGTCCCATCAGGCTCAGAGCCAAGGCCGTAGGGCTGCTGAATACACATGTGAGGGGGCTGAGGGGAAGATCACAGTACCAGGAGGGCAGGCAGGGCACTGCCAGGCTGGCCAGTGGAGGGGTGGGGGTGTCGGTCCCACCAGGGGCTGGCTTGGTTGCTGGTGCCCTGAGTCCTTCTCTGCCCGCCTGGGTGTTGCCTTCACTGATGGAGGTAGGCATCCAGCCAGATGTCACCAGACTTCTTCAGGGATCTGGGAGGTGGGGGTGGCAGTGGCGGTGGGTGTTAGGATCTCAGTTGCAAGATCCTAACACCCCTGTATCCCCCATGATAAGTGTGAGCGGAGCTATCTCCATTCCCTGTGGGTTCCCTTCCCTGGGGGCAGGCAGGGATGTGGGCCTGGAGGGTGGGTTGGGAGAACAGCTGAATGCTCATTCTCTGGAATGGAATCTAGACTGGGGTGAGGGGTGTGGGGTAGGGGAGCTGGAGGGCAGCCAAAGCCAAGTCCAGGCATGAGCCTGGGTGGGCCTGTCCCTCCTGCATCGAGTTCTCCATTGCCTCCTCCTGCTGGGCACTGCAACCCAGGGACAGAGAGGATGTGGAACCTGCCCACCCCATCTTGGGCCTGATATTAGGCGGTGGAGCCAGAAATGTCAACAACCTGCTAGGAAGCCCTGTGCCAGGCGCTCTAAAGGGCTGTGCCAAATGGCAGGGGCTCACAGCATCAGGCTGGGAGGGATCATGAAGGAGAAGTGGGCGTCTGAATCCCAGCATAGGAAGGAAGGGCACCCAAGGAAGGGGAACAGCGTGTGCAAAGACCTGGAATCTGGCCTCTGTTCCCCACCTCCAAGGTGACCGCAAGGGCTGAGCCCCATCACCCCTCGCCTGCATGGCTGCAGTGTCCTTTGCTCTACTTTTCCACTTCGACTCCCGCCCATCAGTCATTCCCAGTAGGGGCAGCTTTCCAAGATGCAAGCCGGGCGTGTCCCTTCCCTGAGCGCCTGCATGCCCGCGTCGGTTATCCATGCCATGAGCTTGGCATTCGGGGCCAAGCGCTTTCTGCTTTCTGCCTAAACGTCCCTCGTCGCGGCCTCTCCCCTCCTCCCTGTCCCTGCTCACAGGTCAGCCTGTCAATACCGCCCACCCTACCACATTATTAAAAACGGCAGCCCCTGCCTGGCCGCCCCCTCCCCTCCCCTGTCTCCACCCTGAGGGGCTCTTCATTGTTCTTTTGCCCATCTCCTGTAATGTACTTATTTGTTATTTTAACTGCTTGCCTTTTCCTCTGCTAGAAGGAACATCAGCTCCAAGAGGGCAGGAAGCTCCCTGGAGCCTGTTTTGCTCCGATTGTAGGAAAACAGCCTGTCGAATGGCAAGGGCAATGCCATCTTCAAGCAAATCTGATAACCGATGCTTGACCCCGAATGCCAAGCTCATGGCATAGATAACCTCCTCCTGTAGACGCTTGTCTCCAGTGATCACCAGGTTCATAAGAACCACCTGCATGGGGCTCACCCTAAAAGCTTGCTATACAGAGGGTTCTTTTTGGAGGGCATGTGAGGGGAGGTACCAACTCTTGGCTGCCTGAGATACGGTTTTTGGTTTGTTTTTGACAGAGTCTTGCTCTGTCGCCCAGGCTGGAGCGCAGTGGCGTAATCTCAGTTCATTACAACCTCTGCCTTGCGGGTTCAAATGATTCTCCTCCCTCAGCCTCCCAAGTAGCTGGGATTAAAGGTGCCCGCCACCACACCCAGCTAATTTTTGTATTTTTTTTAGTAGAGACAGGGTTTCACCATGTTGGCCAGGCTGGTCTCAAACTCCTGACCTCAAGTGATCCGCCCACCTAAGCCTCCCCAAGTACTGGAATTACAGGCATGAGCCACCGCGCCCGGCCCTGAGACATGGCTTCTGTTTATAAGTCCCTATTAAGTGCTTCTTTCTGAGAAACTGGATCTGTTAGCTTCTTTCCCTCAGCCTTTGGAGGCAGGTTTGCAGAGACCTGCTCACCGCAGGCGCTGCTGTGTTTGTGAGTCTGCAGCGGGTGCTCCAGAAATTCTCGCTGTGTGCATGAAGGCTGGGGAAGGGAGGAAGGGCATGGGACACAGACAGAAAGGCTCAGGGGCCCCGGGGGCTCAGCAGGAGGCTGACCTGGACAAGGGCAGGCATAGGCCCTGGGGAAGCCACCAGAGCAGAGGGGCCAGGCTGCGGCCTCACCTGACGATGTCCACCAGCGCAGTGAGGAAGGGCTTCACTTCGTAGCTGAGGCCGTGCTTGGCACACAGTGACTTGACCAGTGGGGCCACCCGGCTGTAGTTGTGTCTCGGCATCCTGGGGAAGAGGCTGGGGGTGGGGAGCGTGTGCTGGCACCTGAAGTGGGAGGCTTCCAGAGACAGGCCCCACCCACGGGTCCCCTCCCAGGACCCCTCCCAGGACACACTCCCCACCTCCCACTGGCCTCCAGCACCCACACTCACTGGTGCTCGATCTGGAAGTTGAGGTGCCCGCTGAACCAGTTGGTGAAAAGTGAGGGCTCCACGTTGCAGGTGGCTGCCAGCTGCCGGAAGCCGGCGGGGCACAGGTGAGAAAGCTGCTGCAGATCCCTGACCCCGCCATCCCCCACCTGGCGGCCCTGTCAGGGCCTCATCCCTCCTTTGCCAGTTGGCTCCTAGCGGGGATCCCCCACCCCACCCAGGACGGGCCCCACCCAGCCCCACCCCTGCTGCCCACCTGAGAGCTGGCCCAGTCCCGGTGCTTCTCATGGCCGATCTCCTTGGGGATGTGGTTCATCTGTGTGATCCACACGAACCAGTGGCTCTCCAGGACCCTGTGGGGAGGCTCGGGCACTGCCCTAGGTCCAGCTCACCACTTAGGCACCCTGAGTGGAGGCTGGAGGGCAGCTGTCTCCAAGTGGCCTCAACTTCCTTATCTGTACAATAGGAGTGTGGTCACCGCCCCCTTGCCAGTGTTTAAAGAATCTGAATGAAGCAGTGTCCACTGTGAGGCTGAGCCCAGAGCAGCTCTGACCCCCACGGGGCCACTTACAAGCCAGGCCACGCTCCCTAAACCCACTGACCCTGGGCTCCTGTCACGCTTGTGTTCACATGATTCCGCCAGCAAGCCAGGGAGGTAGTGCCACTGGCCCCATTCTGCAGACCGGGAAAGGGGAGCTCTGGTTGGGGGGTGCAGTGGGGTCACCTGTTGCCTGTGTGTGACCTCGCCACCCCCTGCCATACCTGACAGCAACAAAGAAGAGCAGCACCCCAGGGACACCGTAGAAGGGGAGGTAGGATAAGAAGAAGCGGGCATAGAAGCTGGCGGCCCAGAGCAAATCCTGCAGAGGAGGGCAGAGGCAATACCGAGAAGTCTCCAGGCGCCCCGAGGTCTGGACGCCTGGTGGGTGGGAGGAGGACCTCAGCATCCAACCCTCCTGCCTAATTTGCCTCAGAGCCCAGGACAGGCCACCACCCCCTCTGGTTTTCTCAGTTGAGTAAAGGAACAGGGTCCTTGCCCTGTCAGCTCACGAGGCTGACTTTAGCGACAAAGGTGCCATGCAGGGTGTGTTGGGGAAGACCCTGCCAGGAACACAGATGCCTGGCAGAGTCGGCCCAGCAATTCCTCCTGGGAAGACACCCTCACCGAGAGAGACCCACACACCCCCCACTCCTCAACCCCCACACACACGTACGGTGACGGGCACACTCGCTCTCCTGCTGCGCGCACACATGTGAGCCCCACTGTTGCACGCACATGTGCACCCTGTTTGCCTTCATGGGCAGGTACTGTCCCCCGAGGCACCACCTCCTGCCACGGCAGCCGTATGCCCGGGGTCCTGGGCAACCCCACTCACCGCCCACTGCATGCACACCAGCATGTACGCCAGATTTTCCACTTCAAAGTTCACCAGGGTGAGCAGCGGCGGGCCGACTGCAGGAAGAGGCACGAGAGCGCTCAGGAGTGGGGCTGGACTGCCCAGGTGGGTGGGCCGCAGAGTGAGGGGCTCTGTTACTCCAGGAATGTCCCTGGGATGTTGGTGCTGGTCACGTCCAGCTAGAATGACCCCTATCACTCCCGACCCTGTGTCTAAGCCTCCTCAGGCTGCCCTTACTGGGCCCACCACCTGCCACCACCCTTCACCGCAGGTCAGGGCCAGCCTTGAGTCCTCGCTCTGTCCACCCCAACAACTGCCCAAAGACTCTAGGGCTCCAGACCACTCTAGTGTGAGGGCAGGAAGAAATTCTACGTGGGGCCTGGGGAGGCTCCCAGCAGGGCTGTAATGGCCCATGACTGCAAGGTGTCCCAGGCACGGGAGACAACTGGGGCAAAGGCATGGTGCTGGGAGAGTGTACAGGCTGCAGAGGCTGGGAGGGTGCCATGACAAGGGAGACTTGACAGGCATGCCCCTGCCCCAGGAAGTGGCGGGGAGTGGTCCAGGACAGCAGGGAGGACAGTGCAGGCCCAGGCACTCCCCCATGCCAGAAGGACAGATGGACACTCACTCAGGAAGAAGTACAGATGCTGCTGGTTGTAGGGTAGGTATCTGCGTTTCTTCTTGCCGTACTGTGGAGACAGGCAGTGGCTGGAGACAGCAGCTCTCCAGGCCACCTCCTTCTCCTGGGCAAGGTCACGGGGCTGGCTGGGGCCAAGGGTCAAAGGCAATTCTAGATTCTAACAACTGGGCTGGTCGTCCCCAGCAGCTACGGCAGGTGGGAAGGAAAGACGTGGGGGCAGGGGTTGGTTCAGCCAGAGTGGAGGCTAGATCAGGGGCTAGGTCAGGGGCAGAGTGGGGACCCAGTGCATCAGTTCCCCCTCAGCTGCAGGCCCAGCCAGAGGGTGTCCACGTCCCTCCCCACCCACCTCGACGGATGACTCCCCCAGTAGGAAGACGGGCGCCACCGTCACATCTGGGTCTTTGTGGAAGATGTTGGGCTTGGCGTGGTGCTGGAAGTGGCGGAAGTTCCACCAGTGGGCGGAGAAGCCCTGTGGAGGAGGAGGGGGCTCTCAGGAGCAGGCTGTGCCCCCCACTCTGTGCCCACACACTTGGGCAGACCCAGCGCCACTCAGCACCTGGCTGCCCACCCACCCCACCCTCACCTTTAGCTGCCCCATCACGAACTTCTGGGCCACATGGTTCCACCGGGACTTCTTGAAGATGGAGGCATGGCCCAGATCATGTTGCAGACACCAGGACTGAGCCTGGGGAGAGAGGCAGGGTCAGAAGCTGTTGGGAAGGACGGAGCCCACCAGGGCCTGGGGCCCCAGCGAATCCTTTCAGCTTGCAGGGTACCCCTGTGCTAATGCTCCATTTCAAGATCCTTGTGGGCCAGTGTTCTCTTTTTACAGGTGAGAACTGAGTCCCAGGGAAGTGGAGGGGGCTTGTAAGTGTCACGAAGCTGCAGGGCAGCAGCCTGTGGCTCAGTGGCCCTGTGCTTGATCAGGATTTGTTAAAGAAGGAACTTCTCGGCTCATCTGGAACGCAGCTTGACCCACAGACATGCGTGATGGGCCTTCAGGCTGTTCACTCATTCATCCGTTTATTCATCCATTCATCCTTTCATAGGTTCATTCGTTCATTTAGCAAATATGTTCACAATGCCCGCGTGCATGGGGGCCCACGTCTGTTGGGCAGTTAGGGTGGCTGCAACACAGAGCCGGGGTCACCTGGGAGATGGCCAGGATGAAGGCGGCCAGGGCACTGGGCACCCAGCCAGGACCCAGGAGGTAGATGAGGAGCCAGGCCAGCACCTCCATGGCCAGGATGTGGCCCAGTAGGAAAGCAAAGAAGGTGGGACTGGCATCAAACAGCTTCATGTCCTCGGCTGCCTGGTGCAGGGCTCGGAAGTCCTCGACCAGCTGTGCCTGCCATAGCAGAAGGGCCGATCAGCCAAGGAAGAAATTCCTCCCCACCCCCATTCTCCTGGAGCCCCAGTCACTCCTCCCAGCACCAGGCCCAAGGGGTGTAGGCAAAGGGGAATGAAGTGTCGAGAGTACCCAGCCCGGGGTGTGAGCTGGAGCACTGGCTGGTGGCGAAGCCTCCTCTCCCTCCCAGAAGGTATGGGGTGGGTAAGACACTAGAGCCAGGAGAGAAACCAGCTCATTAAAATCCTCCTTGTAGATGGGGATGCTAGGTGACAAGAGGGAGGGAGCTTGCCTCGGGATCCAAATGAGTGCCTGGCTAAACCAGATCTGAAGCCCTGGACTTCTCAGGGCATCCCTATGGCTTCACTTTCAACTGCCTGCCCCCTGGGAGGGGAGGGGAGGCCCAGCCCTGACCCTGCATCCCCTTGGGCGAATGCCGAGGGAGCTGCTCCTGGCCATGTGACAATATCTCCCAGCCCTCCAGCCATCCCCCTCCCTCAGGGGCTGAGGCTCCCCTAGGGCCCTGCTCACATTCAGGGGTCCATCCTGGCTGGGTTCCTCTGGTGCCAGCTCTCCAATCAACAGGGGCTGTAGGAACTTGCGCACGAAATTGAGATCTTGATGGAAGGCACGGAAGGCATCCTGAAGGAGAGCAGACAGTCAGGCAGACAGACAGACACAGCTGAGTAGCACAGCAGCAGCCAGCAGAGACGGGCGGAAGGACCATGGATGGATGGGCAGAGCAGATGACAGGTGGACAGAAAGTCAGCCGGCTGATGAATAGTCAAAGACATGGGACCAAGTGGGTCCGCCTTGCCCATGGGCCCTCCCTGGTCCTCCCAGGGCCCCAGGTTGTCCTGCTTTTCACCCATTGCCTGCTGTGCTCCATCCGCTTTACCCAGCACAAGGGCCCCTCTCTGAACATGGTCAAACATCTACAGCTCTGGATTTACAGAAGGACCTCCCTGGAAGACTCCGATTTCTTGAACCACGAAGAAAGGTTCTACTTTTCTAAAAAGCTTTCTGTAAGTCATACATGTTTCCACTGCATGTAGAATAAGATCTCGGTCACAAACATTTGATTCACCCCGTTTTTACAAACATAAGCAGTGGGTGAAGGGTACGTAGGAAAACTTGGAACTGAGGATCACTGGGTCATGGGGTGGGGGGATCAGTCAAGAGCCACACACATTGAGTCCTTGGGGGTTTGCAAGGAAGACACTTGAACAGTTAAACTCATTTGACTTACAAAGCAGGAAGCAGGAGTAGAAAATATAATTTTTTTTTTTTTTTTTTTGAGACAGAGTCTTGCTCTGTTGCCCAGGCTGGCGTGCAATGGCACGATCTCAGTTCACTGCATCCTCTACCTCCTGGGTTCAAGTGATTCTCCTGTCTCAGCCTTCCAAGTAGCTGGTCTCAAACTCCTGACCCCAGGTGGCCAAGCTGGTCTTTAATTCCTGACCTCAGGTGATCTGCCCACCTTTGCCTCCCAAAGTGCTGGAATTATAGGCGTGAGCCGCCGTGCCCAGCCTAATTTTTTTAAGTAAATAAAATGGGCCAGGCATGGTGGTTCACATCTGTAATCCCAGCACTGTAAGAGGCTGAGGCACAAGAATTACTTGAGGCTAGGAGTTCAAGACCCACTCGGGCCACATAGTGAGACCTTGTCTCTGTTTTTACAAAAAAGAAAAAATAATAAATAAAATGAATAATCTAACATTCTTGCGATTCTGTGTAATAGCTGGAATGGGGGTGGAATACAATGCAGGAGAAGGAAGAAAGAGTAAAGAAAGAGGGTGAGAGGAAAAGACAGACCAGGAGAAAGATAACAGCCAGGGAAAGAGACCAGCCAGGAAGTGGCCCCAGAAGTACTACAGCAAGCTTGAACTTCACACCTGGGCTCCCGTAGCCCTCTGGGTCTGCCAGTGGTCTTGGTATGGTAATCGGCTCACTAATTGCTCACAGCTCTTGGACTGATGATTTTCCTTGTACTTTCAGAGTCTCTCTCTGAATGGGCTAGCCAGAGCCATACAGCAGCCTCGACTATAGAACCAGCAGCTGGGTGGTGTTGTCCCCACGGGTCTGGAGAAGGGAGGCCTCCCGGTTGCTAAAGGAAACACCTTTGCAGAAAGCTGACTGAGGACAGGGGCCTCCTATTGTCCCCTTGCTAGTGAGCCTACCAGCTGGTGTAGGTTAAAACGGAAGTGACAGCTGGGCCCTGAAGTCACTGCCAGGACATTCTCTACCCTGGGGGAAGAAAGCACTTCAGGTCCCTCCAGCACCCACTAAGAGGTAACACCGACATGATCTGCTGGGGGTCCCCTTGCCTGCTTTTAGAGGCCCAGGGCAGCATGCGGACTGGGGGGCTGGTAGGGTGCCCCTTCTAGAATAACCTGGGCTGACTTGGCTCCTTCATCACAGAGGAGGGGCTGTATAAGTGCAGATCTCACCCCCTCTGGACATGAATCCTGAAACAGGGGCAGCAAAACTCGTAGAAAAAGGGGCAGAGGGAAGGCTGCGGGGTCCCCAGGAAGCTGTCTGGGCCCCCAGCTACCTGCGGAGCTGGGGCTGGTGTACAGGGAAGCTGGGAGGGAAGAAGACTCTTGGGGTTCTGCTGACCCCACTGGGTGACTTTTTTTTTTTTTTTTTTGAGACAGGGTCTTGCTGTATCGCCCAGGCTAGAGTGCAGTGGTGCAATCACGGCTCACTGCAGCCTCAACCTCCTGGGCTCAGGTGATCCTCCCACCTCAGCCTCTCCCGTAGTTGTTGGTACAGGTGGGTACCACCAGGGCCAGCTAATTTTTAATTATTTTGTAGAGATGAGGTTTGCCATGTTGCCCAGCTGGTCTTAAACTCCTGGGCTCAAGCAATCCACCCCACCTCAGCCTCCCAAAGTGTTGGAATTACAGGAATGAACCACCACGCCCAGCCCACAAAAACACTGAAAAATTTATTTGAGACAGGGTCTCGCTCTGTCACCAGGCTGGAGTGCAGTGGCGCAATCACAGCTCACTGCAGCATTGAAATCCTGGTCGTAAGTGATCCTCCCACCTCAGCCTCCCCAGCAGCTGGGACTACAGGCACATGCTACCATGTCTCATTAACTTTTGAGTTTTTTTTAATAGAGTCAGGATCTCACTATGTTGCACAGGTATGTCTTAAACACCCGACTTCAAGCGATCCCCCCCATCTCAGCTTCCCAAAGTGCTGAGATTACAGGTGTGAGCCACACCTAGCCTCTAATTTTTAAATTTATTTTTTCTTTTTTGAGACAGAGTCTTGCTCTGTTGCCCAGACTGGGGGGCAGTGGCGTGATCTCAGCTTACTGTAACCTCTGCCTCCCAGGTTCAAGAGATTCTTGTGCCTTAGCCTACTGAGTAGGTGGGATTACAGGTACAAACCACCACACCAGGCTAATTTTTATATATTTTGTAGAGTCGGGGTTTCACCATATTGCCCAGGCTGGTGTTGAACTCCTGAGCTCAAGCAATCCTCCTGCCTTGGCCTCCTAAAGTGTTGGGATTACAGGCATAAGCCACCACACCCAGCCAATTTTTAAACAATTGTAGTAAAATATACATGAAATTCACCATTGTAAGCATGCTTAGGTGTACAGCTCAGTGGTATTAAGTGCATGCACAGTGTTACCCAACCATCACCATCATCCCGCTCCAGAACCTTTTCACTTTCCACAACTGAAACTCGGTCCCCATTAAATACTAATTCTCCATTCTCTCCTCCCGCTGCCCCTGGCAACCACCACGCTACCTTCTGTCCATACAGATCTGCCTCCTCCAGGAACCTCATCTGGGAGAAATCACGTTTGTCCCTTTGCCTCTGGCTTGTTTCACTCAGCACAGTGTCCTTACGGTCCATCCATGTTGCAGCACATGCCAGGATGTCCTATCTTTTTCAGGCTGAGCCGGCGTGATGCCGGGTCTCTCTCTCTCCTTTGCGACTCCCCAGACGCACACACACATGCAGACACACCCACCAGCCCACCCCAGCTGGCATCACTCAGAAACATGCCCACAATCACGGCCCACATGAACACTCAGCCAAACACAGCCTTGCACACAAGGTACGCAAAGATGCAGCCGGCACGCACAGACGCACCTGGTACAACATGCTAGCTGTGGCTGCGGCCCCAGAATCTCCTCCCTCCCAGCCCTTCCCTCTCTCATCCCGTGTTAGTTCTGGGGACACCTTCTTGAGCTGAGGATCTTGGGTCCAGACTGGTCTTCTCGCCTCCTTTCCCGTTGGTCCTGATTCACCCAGGCCAGCCCTGTCGAGGCACTGACGGGGAGGACAGAGCCAAGCCCACCCAAGGGTCTTCAAGCCAGATCTATCCCTTGCAATGATAAGGGGAGGTATGAGCCCCCTCAAGGCTGTGTCAGAGAACCCCAAAGCCATTGACAGGGCTCCAGTTGGGGGAGGGACAGGTGGGGCTGTGACAGTTCCCTGAGAAGCAGGCTGGGCTCTCAGGGCTGGGTGGGCACCCCAGGGCTGTGCTTCTCATGCTGTCAGGGAGTGCGAGAAGGGCAGGGGCCTGGACTCAGGCTGAAACCTGACAGACCAGCAAACAGCCTTTTCTGGAACTGGCTGAGGTCATGTGACCTGGTCCTCTCTGGGCCTTTCCTTAAGGATGGGTGGGGGGGCCACGCAGAAACTAAGACTCAGAGAGGTTAAGCTACTTCTTCAAGGTCACACAGTTCCATTTGACTGAGGTTAGATCAGAGCCCAGGTCTCTTCTCACTCATAAGTGGGAGCTGAACAATGAGAACACATGGACACAGGGAGGGGCAAATCACACACCGGGGCCTGTTGAGGGGGTGAGGGACAAGGGAAGGGAGAACATTAGGACAAATGCCTAATGCATGTGGAGCTTAAAACCTAGATGAGGGGTTGACAGGTGCAGCCAACCACCATGGCACATGTATACCTATGTAACAGACCTGCACATTCTGCACATGTATCCCAGAACTTAAAGTGAAAAAAATGAAAAACTGTGCTTGTGGCCACTCCTGGACCAGAGGGGAGGCAGCAGTTTTCCTAGGTGGGGTGCGGGGGTCCTTGCCATGAGGCCAGTCACTATCTCAAGAAGCCAAGGGCCAGCTGCTGGGAGCGTGGGCTGCGGGGGCAGGAGGGTGGTTGGTTCTTGGGCCTCATCAATGGAGCCTCAGGGAACTGTGGGAGGTCCCACCCTCACCCACCCTAAGTGCACCCAGGGGTATGTGCACCAAGCCCTGTCCCCCCAACCCCCACACACACCCAAGTGAGGGGAAAGCGGTACTTGAGGTCTTTCACTGGGTACCGAAGCAGAGGTGGGTGAAAGCGCTGGAATCAACACGGCACCCCTAAACACAAACTTCTGGCAGCGACCGGCTCTGTTCACAGTGGCATCCTCAGAGGCCGGCACAGAGCAGCTGCTCAACAGCAGGTATGAACAAGTAAACAAGAGCCAACCCTCCACAGCCCCCAGCAGGGGCACGAACCATTTTGCTGGTGAGGAAATGAAGGCTCAGCGGAAAGGGACATCTGCCCCGGTCACAGTTAGTAGTGGCAGAGCTGGGATTCGAACCCAGGCCTATCTTCTGTGATGTTCATGCTCCTTCAGGACACAGAGACAACTCGGCCTGGCCTTGGTCCCTGGAAGCCTAGAGTGGCTCAGTTGGTCCCAAGAGCTCATGCCCTGCCCCAGCCCCACCATGAAGCCCACACAGCAGCTGGTAAGGGGAGGGATCCCAGAGCCGGCCTGCCCAGGATGGAATCTGAGCTGCTACCCAGGGGCTAGGGAGCCCCAGTCAAGACCACACCCCTCTCTCATCAGTATTTCTCATCAGTAAACTGAGAACCACAAATCCCCATCTCACAAGGCTGCTGGGAGGATGGAGTCGGTGGCATTAAAGCACTTAGAAGGGGCCTGGTGGTTGGCAAGAGCTCCATAGCCCAGCTCTTTCCTAGCCCTGCAGCCCTGATGCGCCTCCTCCTGAGAGTCCACTTAGAGGTAAGTGCCTGCAGGAGGGGCCTGTAGGTGTCGGGGAAGAGAGTGGAGAAGCTGCTTCTCTGCCTGCCTGTTAAGTCCTGGCCAAGCCTGAGGCTGGGATAGAGCAGGGGCTGGGAGCCTCCTTCCACCCCAGAGACACAGCAGGGCAGGGAGGGATTTTTGGTCACTCCCTAGAAGAATCCAGAATGTTCCAGATCAGTCAGGAAGGGGGTGAAGCAGGGAGTGTGGCAGGGCTGCTGAGGGCTCAGGTGGTCGGGGTCTGTCCTCGCTGCCTTCTCATGCCTTTGTAGGAGGTTGGGGTGACAGGGCTATGCCTCAAAGGACACCCCCAGGACATTCCTGCCTCTCTCCTCTCCCGGGTGGGTGGGTAGAGCAGGAGCATGCCCAGCACACCATGCTCCATAAGCACTATCAATATCCCATTTTACAGATGAGGAAACTGAGGCCCAAAGAGGTCCAAAAGAAACACAGCTCTAAACATGGGACATCCAAATTTGGCCTGTGTAGCGGAGCCCAACTCGAAAGCAGATGTCCCCAAGAAGCCATCCCTGTCCCCCAGCACCCCTCAATGTCCTGGCGAAGGGTGGGCATATATGTGAAGTCTTTTGCAGCCAGGATGTTTGGCCTCACAGGTGTCCCTGACCCCACAGTAGCCCCAAAGCAGCTATACCCTCTGGCTCCTGGTCCTCTCTCCACCACTGACCTCTGGCTCCACTACTGGAGCCTGGCTGTTTCATCAGAAACCCGCAGGAAGAGACCGAGAGGGACGCCCAGGGGCAGTATCCTGCTGACGCCAACTCTTCCACAAGGAAGGGGCAGGGCACTGCAACTCCTCTGGGGAAGGGGCCTGGGTGGGCGGTGGCCTTGCAGAAAATGCCTGCGAGAGGCCCAGAGCAGTCCCACTTCATGGGAGTGGCCATTAGGGGACTTTCAAGGCAGTCAGTATGGTAGGAGGGAGTGGAGTGGCTCTGGAGCCACCCCCCGCCAACTCCCGTGTCCTCAAATCTGCCTGGTCCTAGTCCTGTCCCTCCCCAGCTCCCACCCAGACACAAACCCTACCCTCATGGCCCAAGTACAAAGGGTCCTTCAAGGGTCCCAAGAAGGTTCCATTATACTACCCAGTTTCAAACTCTTTCTCATCTACAAAATGGGTTAACAATAGGACTTACCTCATAAAGTTGTTAGGCGAATTCAATCAGTTACCACATCTAAACCCCTCAGAACAGTGCCTAGTCAATAACTGTTGGCTGCAATTACTATGATGCAGCCTCCGGCGCAGCACTGGCCACTACCTCCTCCAGCTCAGGCCAGGCTCAGAGGACCGCCTAGAAGGAGGGCCTGAAGGCAGAGGGCTCAGGGGTCTGCTGGAACTTGGATTTTCCCAGTTAGGGCTTCAGCCGAAAGGGCACCAGGGGCTGCTGGGAAACCCGTCTGCCCTGAGGAGCTGTGGGCAATGCGTTCACCACACCCATGAATACAGCTTTGTTGCCCATGGTAACCAGGCACCCAGGCCCAGCACCACCCTCACAGTGTGCCCAGGACACAAGCATTCTCATCCTCATCACACTAATGGGGAAACTGAGAAACAGAAGTGAAAGGATGTGTCCAAGATCATAGAGCGAGGCCAGGCTGGCTCCCTCTCTAAAGACAACATGCAGCTAAATCTAATGTCTAATGGCTCGCACTGGACCAGTGTGCCTGTGTCCACAGCCTCTCCTGCTCTCTGCCCTGGCCACACTCTACCTCTTCTAAGTGGTCTCCCCTGGGGGAGGGCAGGTCTCCATCCTCCCTTCTCTTGCCCTTCTGGAAGGCTCTGCCTTCGCTCTCTCCATTAAGGATCCTTTTAAATGTCCATCAGACTCCCCAGGCTTCCCTGCTCTGCTCTCTGAGGCTCCCCATCCTCTTTAGAATAAAGCCAAAGTCCTTCCGAGGACACAAACATCCAGCATGAGCCAGCCCGGCTGCCTCTAGACCTCACTGCCAGGCTCTCTCTCCACTGCTCTCTGCTGCAGCCACACTGTATTCCTGGAACACAGGACACACGGTCCCACTTCTGAGCCTTTGCTCTAGCTGATCCCTCTGCTGTGAACTCATTCCCTGTAGAAGTTTTGCTCACAGCTACATCTTCAGAGGTGAGAACCGTACGTGACACAGAGAAGATGCTCACTGGTGGATTTAATGAGTCAATCATTGAAGAACGAATGAGTGCTGGAAATAAACAGGCTAGGTGGCAGCATAGCATGCACTTAAGAACATGGCTGTGGATTCAAATCCCGGACCAATCACTGAATTTCAAGCCACTCTGCCTCTCTGAGCCTTTGTTTTCTCATCTGTCAAGTGGCAATAACAACAAATGGCACCTGCCTCATAGGGGCACTTTGAGGATTAAAAGAGACAGTTTCAATAAATCAAGTACTGAATTCAAAACCTGGCACACAGTAGGCGCTCAGCACATGGCCCTTGTATACTTATGGCCAGCAGCGGCTGGGCCTCATCTCCCTGGCTGGCTCCACTAGTATCAGGCTGCCTATGACTCTCAGACAAACCTGGCCAAGGGCCCAGAGTACTCTCCCCAGGGCACCCGGCCTTGTGTCCCAAGATGGTCACAGGCTGACTTCATGGCATAGAAACTCTGGGAATTTCCTGGCAGGAAGGCTTCATTGCCTGGACATGAGAACAGCTGATGGGCAGCCGGGGCTGGTGAGAGGTGACGGCCGGAACACAGCCCTGGCAACTGGCTGCCCCACCTCCACCTGAGGCCACCGCCCAGGATGGGATGCCTGGGGCCTGGGCTCAACTACACAGGGCACTGGGCTGGCCCAACCCCTGGTCTGCCCTGAGGATTCGTCATGGACAAAGGCTGATTGCTCCGCCCCAGCAACCTCAGTCCCTTTGTCCTGATTGGACCAAGTGTTTCTGGCAACTCTAGTCCAGGCTGTGGGGCCTTGAGGGAGCTAAGAGACAGCCTAAAGTGTTCCCTTCCTACTACAGATAGGACCGAAACCAGCTAAGGACACCCAGGAAAGGGGTAGCCGTGCAGGGCTGTCCCACCATACACTGCAGTTTGCAGGGCACAGTCATACTTAGGGGCCAGCAGCATTTACCGAATACAAACTACTACATGGCAGCCCTGGGCCACGGACTTGAGAAGACATGATCCTGCCCTCAGCCAGCTCACTGTCTGCCCCAGCTCGCCCCACTTTACAGATGAGTAAACTGAGGCACAGAGGCGTGACATGCCTGCTTTGCTTCAGGGTCACTCAGCGCCTCCAACAGCAGAGCTGGGACCCAGCCCCAAGGAGCAGAGAGATATTTTTTGTTTATTTGTTTGTTCGTTTGAGACAGAGTTTTGCTCTTGTTGCCCAAGTGCAATGGCGCGACCTCGGCGCACCAGAACCTCCTGGGTTCAAGGGATTCTCCTGCCTCAGCCTCCCAAAGTGCTGGGACTACAGGCATGCGCCACCATGCCTGGCTAATTTTGTATTTTTTTAGTAGAGACAGGGTTTCTCCATGTTGGTCAGGCTGGTCTCAAACTCCCGACCTCAGGTGATCTGCCCACCTCAGCCTCCCAAAGTGCTGGGATTACAGGCGTGAGCCACCGCTCCCGGCCTGAGACGTTTTTAAAACAGATATTCTTGGCTGCGAATCAATGAGAAAACTGTGTGATGGAAGTCTCAGCATCCCAAGCTAAATGTTAAGTCAGTAATTCCACTTGGGAGGAACCCCAGCATGGGCCTGGCATCAGGCAGGAAAGAGTGATGAAATAAAAGCTTTCTATATCCCGGCCGGGCGTGGTGGCTCACGCCTGTAATCCCAGCACTTTGGGAGGCGGAGGTGGGTGGATCACGAGGTCAGGAGTTCAAGACCAGCTTGGCCAACATGGTGAAACCCCATCTCTACTAAAAATACAATACGCCAGACATGGTGGCACGTGCCCGTAATCCCAGCTACTCAGAGCCTGAGGCAGGAGAATCACTTGAACCTGGGAGGTGGAGGTTGCAGTGAGCCAAGATGGCGCCATTGCACTCCAGTCTGGGTGACAGAGCAAGACTCCTCTCTCTCTAGCGGTTGGTGGGGGGTGCGGGGAGTAAAGTTTTCTGTATCTATACTGTCCTCCAGGTTACAAAAGACCAGAGCAGGCCGGGAGTGGTTGCTCATGCCTTTAATCCCAGAACTTTGGGAGGCTGAGGCAGGAGGAATGCTTGAACCCAGGACTTTGAGTCCAACCTGAGCAACATAGTGAGACCCTGTCTCTATTTTTAAACAAATAATAAATGATAAATAAAACATATTTTTTTAAAACAGACCAGAGCAGGCATCCACAAGACTCCTTGAAGGGAGGCCAGGGCTCAGCCAGGCCAATGGGGAGAAGCTGTGCCCCTCATCTCGCCATGCCCTGGCAGAAAGGCAGGCACACACCCCCACACTCACTCAGACATGCAAACACCTGCACACTCAAACACTGCCCCTGGGCTGCTTCATCCCACGGCTGTGCTGTCCCGTCGGGCCAGCGTCTGGCCCCTGAGCACCCAGGGATAAGGCTTTCTCTCTTTTTTTTTTTTTTTTTTTTAGAATTTCAGGAGGATTCTTATTCTCACTCCTCAGCCTCATGGTGTGGAGGGGAAAAGAGGGGCTTTCTTCCTCAAAGAGTCCAGTGAAGATTGTACAATGTGCTGGAGATGGCAATCAGCAGAGAGCAGGTGGCCCTGGCAAGACGGACACCGATAGTCCCAGGACCGGACAGAATCTCCTCTGCTGCCCAAAGCGCCAGCATTCAGAAGTCATGTCTCAGGTCTTGAAGACCTTCCTGATACTCAAGTGTGGCCAACCTAGAAATTTGGATGGTCAGGACAGGGCATCATGGCCCCAACCCCTATTATCCAGGTGGGGAACTGAGGAAAAGGGGCTGGTCCGGCTGCTCCACCACCGCACTCCAGCCAGACAGTACCCTGAGACCAGGCTACATCCCTCCCTGTCTAGACAGGGGCTGGGGTTGGGAAGTTGGGGTCCCCAGGGGCCAGCCTGTTCCTGGGGTGACTGTGCTTCCCGGAGAGGCCCACCCAGCCTGGCTGGCAAAGCCCTCCCACGTGCAGCTGCTAGCCCGAAGAGGTGAGTCACTGTCCCTGAGCCCTTTACAGAAGCTCTTGGGAAAGCCACAGACCTCAGGCCGGCCCAGCCCCCAGCCTCTAATGGCAGCTCCTTACCGGCCCCTGAGGACCCTGCCCTGCCCCACCCCTAGCACTCAGCAAGCACCCAGCATGGGGACGCAGAACTGAAATAGGGACCTGCGAGCAACAGGGCAGCCCCTCACCGAGGACAGGATCTGCAGCATGACACACCCACCTCTGAGGCCCCCTCCTCCCCCGCAGACCTGCTCCGTGGACAGCTGCGGGTCCTCCACACAGGGAACTGGCCTCCCTACCCCACATCTGACCCTGGCTAGTCCACCCCAACTCTGGGTCCCGGCGTGGAGGTCAAAGGTCAGCGAGGGGAGGGAGGATGCTAAGGCCCCACAGGTGGAGCGGGACATTACGCCCACGACCGAGCTCCAGGCTCCACCCGCCGGTGGGTGGCTTCCTTACGGCTTCCTTACCGTGGCGTCCTCAGCGCCGTGGTGGCCGATGAGGCGGCTGCCCCCTGGGTGCCGCTGTGCCCAGCGGCTGATGTCGTAGACGCGGCGCTCGATGACCAGCCACTTGTCGCCGGGCTGGTCGTGCGCGCGGATCTGCTCCCAGGAGAAGGTGGGCAGCGGTGCCCCCGGCTGCGCGGATCCCTCCCGTGGACCGGGCTCCCCGACGCCGCCCATGCTGCACGCACGAGTCCTGGGGATCCCAGGCGGTGGCCGAGGTCCGAGCGAGACCCCGAGGGAAGCGAGGAGCGCTCCCGGGGGCCGCCTCCGCCGCCGCCCGCTGCTCCGGCCCCGCCCTGCCGCCGCGGCCGCCGTACGAGCGAGCGTGCGCCTCCCGGCTCGCGGCGCAGGGAACTCCCCGCCTTATAACCGCGCGGACGGCGCCCGCCTTGCCTCGCCTGCCCCCCGCCCCCGGCCAGGCCCCGGCCCCCGAGGCTGGCTGACCCCCCGCGCCCGCTCCAATCCAGGCGCGGGGCCTCGGCCTCCATTGGCCGCCCGGGAGGGCGGCGTCGAGGCGGCCCGCCCCGCCCGGGAGGACGGTGGCCGCCACCCAGCCCTGCCCCGGGACACCGTCCCGCCCCCTCTCCCCGGGCTGCGGGCTCCCGAGCTCTCTACTCCGCCCGGAGCGCGGGGCCTGGGGACATAACACGCACCTGTTGGGCGTCCCGCAGCGCCTCCCCGCGCCCTCGGGAACCCGAGGCGGAGTCCGGGTCTGTGAGCTGCGCGGCCTGGGGGGCTTCCAGCAGCGCGTCCTGCAATGTCAAATCCAGTGCGCCCGGAGGGGGGATGCTGTCTCGGGGTGCCTGTGAACAGCCTTCAAACCATGGGCCCCAAAGTCTGCGGGACCCCCACCGCCGCTGCAGCTATCGCGGAGCCCTCCGCTGGGGGCGGGTGGCCTCCCCGCCAGCGTCGGCGCTGCAGGGCTGGGAATGCCCAGGGGTAGCCAGGGGGGAGGAAGGGGAGCAGGAGGGCACTGGCGGGTGGAGGTGGGCGCTGCCATCCACGGGCTGAGGACACCTGTGCTTGTTACTGCTTCCCCACGCCTCTGTTTTTTTGTTTTGAGACAGGGGTCTCACTCTGTCGCCTAGGCTGCAGTGTAGTGGCATGATCTCAGCTCACTGCAGCCTCCACATCCTGAGCTCAGGAGATACCCTCACCTCAGCCTCAGGAGTAGCTGGGACCACAGGCGCGCGCCATCATACCCGGCTAATTTTTGGTGTTATTTTATTTTTGTAGAAATGAGGTCTTGTCATGTTGCCCAGGCTGGTCTCGAGCTCCTGGACTCAAGTGACCCTCCCGCCTCGGCCTCCCAAAATGCTGGGATTACAGGCATGAGCCACTGCACCTGAGCCCCACCCCCTTTTTAAATTTACATAAATTCAAGTCCTTTTGAAAGTGTAGGTACCTCCCCTATTGCTTTGGATTTCTTTGTGATAAATATACCTGTTCCTAAAAGCTAAGCGTTCACACCAACAAGGAATTCAAATCAGGCTAAGGTTACTTCCAGAGCACTGGTCGTCAGACTTCCATCAGAACCACCTGAAAGGCTTCCAGCAGAACCACCCGGGGGTCAATCGGTGGGTCTGGTGTGGAGGCAGAGACTTACATGGCCAGTTCACAGGCGATAGCTGACTGGCTGGTTGGGGAAATGCACTTAGAAAACCCTAAGTATATTTCTCTGATAAGCTAATATTTTGTCTTGGTCTAAAGAGGACCAGTATCCCCAGAAGGGCAGAGGGGGCCTCTGAGGTCTCCCTGGTACCAGGAGCTCCTGCCTTTGCTTGTCAGGACATCCAGCAAGGTGCATGATGTCATCAGGCACCGGGGCTGCCTGGACCCCTCTCCACTGAGGCACCCACTGACCATATCCTGGAACCCCAACCTGGCACATGTGTGTGCAGGTGCAAGAGCATGGCTGGTGGCCCTGGTCCCCGCCATGTTCACACAGCACAGGAATGGAGAAGGCAGACTCTTGGAGGAATGCATCCCCTGCACCAAAATCCAGCCCCATCCACTGGGGGCATGGCCCTGGCCCCACCTTCAGCAGCCCTTAGTGGTCAGAGGCGGCCATCCCAGGGGCTCCTTCTTCGGGGCCAGCCCTGGCCTGGTCTCAGCCCCTGTGTGTGAGGTGGTTGGGGGTTGTGATAGGTTAGAACCTCCACTTTCCCCAGCTGCCCCCAGAAGAGATGGGGAAGATGAAGGAGGGGGCCACAGAATCGTGCAAGAGCTGTGGGTGAGGGCAGGGACCACAGCCCTGTTGGCCAAGTCCTCCTTGAAGGGATCACTGTGGAGGCCAGGTGGAGCTCCTCAGTATGCTCCTCAGGAAAGAGGAGCTGCACACAAAGGGCCAACGCACAGGAAAAGGCGCTCAGCACTGCTAACCATCAGAGAGCTGCAAATGAAACCACAATGAAATACCGCCTCACGCTTGTTAGGAGAGCTCCTGTAAAAAATAAAAAGGCCTCGAATCCCACCATTTTGGGAGGCCGAGGCAGGAGGATTGCTTGAGTGCTGGAGTTCAAGAGAAGCCTCGGCAACATAGCAGGAACCCTGTCTTTACTAAATAAATAAATACATAAATGAAAAAATCATGCCAGGCATCCCAGCACTTTGGGAGGCCGGGGTGAGCAGATCTCTTGAGCCTAGGAGTTCGAGACTAGCCTGGGCAACGTGACAAAACCCCATTTCTACAAAAAAATACGAAAACTAGCAGGGCATGGTGGTGCATGCATCTGTAGTCCCAGCTACTTAGGAGGCTGAGGTAGGAGGATCGCTTGTGCCTGGGAAGCAGAGGTTGTACTGCACCGAGATCATGGCACTGTACTCCAGCCTGGGCTGGAGGGAGGGAGACCTCGTCTCAAAAAATAAACAAAATCACACATGTTGGCAATGATGCAGAACCTTGTACATGGTTGGTAGGAATGTGAAGTGCTACAGCCAACTATAGAAAAGAGTATGAAAATGCCTTTAAAAAATAAAGATAAAACTACCCTATGATTCAGCAATTCCACTTCTGGGCATATACCCAAAAGAACCGAAAGCAGAGTCTTAAGGAGATATTTGTACATCTATGTTCTTAGCAGCATTATTCACAATGGCCAAGAGATAGAGGCAGCACAACTGTCCATCCACAGATGCTGGATAAATAAAACGTGGTCAGGCCAGGCGCGGTGGCTCACGCCTGTAATCCCAGCACTTTGGGAGGCTGAGGCGAGCGGATCATCTGAGGTCACGAGTTTGAGACCAGCCTGGCCAACATGGAGAAACCTCGTCTCTACTAAAAATACAAAAATTAGCCGGGCATGGTGGCACATGCCTGTAATCCCAGCTACTCAGGAGGCTGAGGCAGGAGAATTGCTTGAACCCAGGAGGTGGAGGTTGCAGTGAGCTGAGATCACGCCACTGCACTCCAGCCTGGGCAACAAGAACGAAACTCCATCTCCAAAAAAATAATAATAATAAATAAATAATAAAAAATAAAACGTGGTCTATGCATACAATGGAATATTATTCAGTCTTAAAAAGGAAGGAAATCCTGTCACATGCTACAACAGATGGGCACTGAGGATATGACGATGTGAAGTGAAAGGAGCCAGTCACGAGAGGACAAATACTGTATCATCCACTTAAATGAGGGCCCTCGTGCAGTGAAATTCATAGAAAGTAGAATGGGGGTTGCCTGGTGTGGGAGGAGGTAGAAATAGAGGGTTGATTAATGGGTATAGAGTCTCAGTTTTGTGAAATGAAAATGTTCTGGAGATATTTCAGAACACTGTAAATGGACTTAGCACTACTGAACTATACACTTAAAAATGGTTAAGGGAAGGCCGGGCACAGTGGCTCACACCTGTAATCCCAGCAATGTGGGAGGCTGAGGCGGGAGGATCACTTGAGGTCAGGAGTTCGAGACCAGCCTGGCCAACATGGTGAAACCCCGTCTTTACTAAAAAAAAAAAAAAAAAAAAAAAAAAAAAAAAAAATTCACACACAAAAAATTAGCTGGGCATAGTGGTGCACCTGAAGACCCAGCTACTTGAGAGGCTGAGGCAGGAAAATCGCTTGAACCCAGGAGGCGGAGGTTGCAGTGAGCCGAGATTGCACCACTGCATTCCAGCCTGGGTGACAGAGTGAGACTCCATCTCAAAACAAAACAAAACAAAAACAACAACAACAATTAAAAAAAAAGAGTTAAGGTAGTACAAGTTATGGGTTTTTTACCATAATAAAATGAAAAGGGCAAGGAGGCTGCAAAAGCCATTTAGTCCTATCTTTCCAACTCACTGGTGAGGAAACTGAAGCCCAGAGAGGAGCGACTTTGCCCAGGTGCACAGCCCCGGCAGGAGTTCCATCAGGACAGGCTTGGCAGACTGGAAAGCATCCTGCAGGAGTGAAGCATACCAGTGCGCAGCTGGTCTCGGCTCCGTGCCTCCATCCTCAGAGGCCAGAGTTGTTGCTAGGTTTGAAGAGGGGGCCAAAGAGGGTTAAAATGTTCACACGTGCCAGGGGTACCCAGAGAGGCCCAAGTGGGTTATCTAGAAAATCCATTCAAAAGGAACAATTCCCTCGTGGTTGATGTCAGCTAACCCTCCCCAGCCACCTCTAAGCACATTGCAGGTGTCTAGGAAAGGGCATCCAGGATGCTGGTTCATACTGTGGGCTCCAGGGCTGGGCTCATGATTCCTATCCCGGGGCCATCATTTCCTCTGTGTCACTTCTGTGTGCCTCATTCTACTCATCTACAAAATGGGAGAATAGTACTTTATAAGGTTGCTGTGAGGATGAAATGAATTAGACCATTTAAAGGCTTTGTGGCTCAAGCCTGTAATCCCAGCACTTTGGGAGGCCGAGACGGGCGGATCACGAGGTCAGGAGATCAAGACCATCCTGGCTAACACGGTGAAACCCCGTCTCTACTAAAAAATACAAAAAACTAGCCGGGCGAGATGGCGGGCGCCTGTAGTCCCAGCTACTCGGGAGGCTGAGGCAGGAGAATGGCGGGAACCCGGGAGGCGGAGCTTGTAGTGAGCTGAGATCCGGCCACTGCACTCCAGCCTGGGCGACAGAGCGAGACTCTGTCTCAAAAAAATAAAAAATAAAAAATAAATAAAGGCTTTAGAATCATGCCTGGCCCAGTCAGTGCTCAGCTATTAGCTCTCGTTGAGAGATGCTGAGAGTGTGCGTCCATGCTTCAGGCATTTCAGTTCTCTGTTTATGACCCCACCTGGGGTCTGACAGTAGGCTATGCCATTGCAGGGCAGGCAGCGTGGGTCTGGGGTGTGGGACCATCTGCCTGGCTCCCGGAGTGTGGCCTGGTGTCTCCTGTCTTGGGTATGGCTGGGCCAGGAGCACAGAAGCTGGGGGTAGGTTAGACAGCTCCAGGGCCCAGACTTCCAACTTCCTTTGGCCTCCAGCTGACCCAGGACTGACAGAGAGGAAAGAAAGTGACTGCCACTCAAGAGAGGCTGTGGGGATCACAGCAGTGAACACAGCCTCTTGTGCCCTTTTCTGACACCCTCCCCTTTGCCTGCCTGCTTTCCTCTCTCCCATCTGACTGTGCATGTTCTGGTATGTTTTGTGATTGCCAGTCTTCCCCCGGACATTTTCAGCTCAAGCACAGGTGTCCCCAGCATGGGTGAAGGGCTTCATGTGGTCCCGGCCAGTCCATAGCCAGCCTGACCTACCAGCTGAGTGGCACCAAAGCCTCAGGCCAATAGGGAAGTCCCCACAAGGTGTCACCAGCCCAGTACACACTGATCCGACTCAGAAGCTGCTGTGCTCTCCGCCACCCCAGGAAGGCACCTACTGGCCTGGGCCCACATCCCTACAGGTCAGGAGGGGCTCAGCCACCACAAGACACCTTCCCAGCCCCACTCCGGGTCCTCAGAGGTCCCGGCCACCCCCACCTCTTCCAACTGTGACTGCTGCCCCTTGGGGAGAGCCCACCTAAGACCTGGGCTGGGAAACCCAGAGCTTCCATGGTCCCTGCCTGTACTTCCAGCAGATATCACCAATCCATCCTGTCACTGTCCCCCTGAGCACCAGGCGGCCTGGATGCTTTGCCTCTGAGCTGCAGGCTTCTACGAGACTGGAGGAGGCCACTGCTGGAGGCAAGGAGACCCAGGGGAGGACCTGCCCAAGGTGCCACAGTGAGGCAGCGGGAGAGCCAGCCTTGGTGCCATTCTTCCCGACAGCAGGCCACCAGCCACGGGGAGAGGGAGGCCTGGCTCATCCCCCAGTAACCCACAGCCCTCTGAATACTAAGGGAGGACTCAAATAGTCCTCCCCACAGCAAGTAAGTGGTGATGGCGGAGGTGGGGTGGCTTCAGGATTTGGGTTTAATCCCAAGCACGAGGGTGGGCAGGGAAAGGATTTGGTTTCATTCCTTCAGATGCCCAAGCCTTGGCCAGAGCCCCAGGGTGCAGGAGTGAGGGCGCGTGGCCACCCAGCCTGTACCAACAAAGCCTTCCTTTATTAAATAGAGATCGCGTTACATTCCATCCAAAGAAGGAAATCCGGACCTGGTGAGGGATGTGTCCAGGTGGGCGCCCTGAACCCTGGTCCCGAGTGGGCTCTGATGGGTGGGAGGGCCCAGTCCTGCCTGCCCACCCAGGCCCCACATGCCAGGGCGCGTGTCTGCATGGCCACCCACAGCTGAAAACAGGCGTGGGCGATCTGAAGCCCTGTCTGTGTTCTACTGTGGGAGAAACTGCCCCAATCCTTCCAGCGTTTTGGGAGCAGGGCCTCCAGGAGCACAGGGCTGAGATGGGGTGGGAGGGAAGGTGACAAGGGAGGCCTTTATGAAGGGGGAGGGAGGAAGGGGGAAAGGAAGGGAGGGAGGGAGGGGGGCCCTGACTCATCTTAACAAGGCTTTGGGGCAGTTCTGTGCTCCGGAGGCCCTGCCAGCCCCTCCCAGCAGTCCAATAGGGAGGCCACCGGGAACAAGGCATGGCATGGCCACAAGGGGGCGCCGCTGGCCCAGGGCTTGGCAGCTGGGGCGGAGGGTACCCTGGAGATCCAGCCACCCCGAACAGTCCCTTTCTGAAGACATGCCGGCAACAAGGCACCTGCAGGCGGTTCTGGGGACTGGGGAGGGGGCGCTGGCTGCCTCAGGTGTCCCCTCCCAAGGGCTGAGGCCCCCTGAGTATGGATCCGAGCTCCCTGGTCTTTGGTGCTTTCTTGAAATCCTCCTGGTGGTGGCAGAACCCAGTGGGGAAGAGAGAGGGGTCTTGCTGTGAAGTCCAGGCCCGTCTGTCCCTCTGTCTGTCCCAGGATGGACATGTGGTGCTGGCTCAGTGCTGCCTCCATGGCCTGTCTGTCCATCCGTTCTGCCTCTGGCTCAGGGCTGGCTCCAGGCCCGTCTCCCTGTGTGTCGGCTTGTTCTGGGGTGGGTGTTTGCTCTGTCTCAGAGCTCCCCTTCAGGCCTGGGCTGTGCCCTAAGCCTCCTGGGGGAAGAAGCCGAGCTTGGCCAGTGACATCTCCTTCCGCAGCCTCATGATCTCCCAGAACATGGGCTCTGCTGCAGGCAGAGAGAGGGTGAACAGGTCAGGGACAGCTCAGGGTCACCTCGGGCAGATGGCCAGGTCCCCTCCCGTGGCTTTGAACGGGGCAGCTGGCACAGCACCCTAGGGTCCCCAGCCCCCAAAACAGATGACCTCAGCGAGTGGCTGGATCTCTCTGAGGCTCCACTCTTGAGCCTTGGAAACTGCTGAGTGTCGACCACACTCGAGGGATCTGTCTGCACATTGACGGCCACCCCCACAGCCCAATGCAGACACGCAGGCACACGCTGTCACATGCAACAGCGGTGGTCCAGACCTGGCAACTACATTAGACAAGGCACAGATGCCTCCCTGGGACCCTCTCACAAGGACCCTGCGCAGTGAAGGGGGGACCACAGTGGCCATCCGGGGATCTAACAGGCGTCAACACCCAGCGTGCCTTGGCCTCCAAGGGGACTTGACCCCCAGGATGGAGAGAAGATGGCTCCTTACTCAGAGGGTGGGGCCAGACTGGTTCAGAAGACTCAGCAGGGAGCAAAGGTTGGTGGAGGAGCAGGGAGCCAGGCCTTGCAGAATGGGCTGTGGGGGAAGGGGGTGGAGGGAGGCCCTGTCCAGCATGGAGTAGAGTGGGATCAAAGGCTGGAGGCGGGCGAGCCTGTGTTCAGGTGACCAGGAGGAGATGGCCACACCAGGGCCAGGGAGAGATTCACAGGGGTGGCCCCCTTGTGCAGGACCGGGAGAGGTTTGGTGGCAGAAGAAAGACCAGCCGGACGGACTCAGATACACAGCTCAGCACCCAGGAGGATGGTGTGAACCCTTTACTAACCCACAGCCCTCCCCGCTCCGCAGCCTCTTAGCTGAGTCTCGCCTCCACTAGGGGCAGCTGGGCCCAGAGGCCGCTTCCCCACCCAGCCCCACTCCCGTGTGCCATCCCTGCACCGGCCACCAGGGGGCGCTCACCGTCCTGCCGCACCAGGCCTTGCTGGATGTAGCGGATGTAGGTGAAGAAGTTGCACACTGCGGTGATCTGTGGGCAGAGGCGGGGACGGTGTGACCTGCCAGCCCCGCACACAGGATCCCCTGACAGGCGGATCTGAGCCCAGAGCAGGAGGCCCCAGGTCCCCGCAAAGCCAGGCAGTGCTCCCTGACTCAGCTGGGACTGGGCTTTCAAGTAGTAATCAACAACAGCATGACTAGCACCGTTATAATAACAATAGCAGCAACCATTTCATCAAGCGCCTGCAGCGAATGAAGCAGACGCGCTTATTATTCCATTTTACATGGGGGAATGCGGAACCACCTAGGGGAAGCTGCTGATATCCATCACGGAGATGGCGGAGCTAATGAACCAGCGTGCAGCAGAGCTGCGAGATGAACCGGGCAGCCTGTCCCAGAGTCTATGCTCACCCTTCTCACAGGCCGGCTTGCTCCAGATGCTGGAGGTCTGGGCCAGCCAGGCCTCAGTCCAGTGCTACTCATAACATTAGGAAAGGAAAGGGGGTCAGAAGCCGCTCACCTGGGCTGCCCGGGGCCCCTGGAGCCTCAGGCCTGCTCCATGCCAGGCCCCGAGCACCCTGTGTTGGCTCAGACACTGCTATGAGGATTCATACCATGGAGAGGGTACTGTTGGTGCCTGGCCCAGGGCCCCTTCCCAGGCCTGGGCCCCATCTCCCAGCTGCTGGGCACTAATGGCTCCGAGGTGCCCCCCCCCCCGTACCTCCACCTCCTGTAGACCTCAGTCGATGACTGACTTGTGTGGAGATAGAAGTCACACAGTCCCCTTGCCTCAGGGTGGAACTCTGCTAAGAGCCCGGTGGATGGGGCTGAAGCTGGGCTGTGGCTAAGGCCACGTCCTAGCTGGACTCCCCCATCCCTTCCCTCATTCTCCTGAGAGCTGCACACAATCTCCTGGTGAGGCTCTGCCTCTATGGAACCCAGCCTAAGACAGGGTGGAAGGTAGCTGGCAGCTGTGCCTGTCCGCAACAGCCCCTACTGAATGTCCAACACTCCCGGGGAGGGACGTCGAGTGAGAGGCGCACCCACAGGCTGGGGAGCGGAGAAGCTCTGGGGAGGGGCAGGACGGTGGTGGCCTGGCAAAGGTAGGGAGGTGTGAGAGAGCGGGGCGAGGTCGGGGGATCAGCCTGTTGTGGCAGGGACAGCGCTGCACAGGGAGGCTTGAGGAGAGGCTGCGGCAGGAGGGTTGGGCAGGGCAGAGCTCAGGACAGGAGCAGGGACAGTGGATGCCCACAGAGGCTCATGAGCAGGGAATAGCAGGGACGGGGGCTTTCTCTCTCCAGGGAGTGTGCTGGGGAGGAAACACTTCTCCCTGTAGACCCCACACGTCTTGGTCTTTCAGGGCAGGGACCACATCCTAAAACTTCGGACCCTCACCTCATTTCCCTCCCCCAGCTTCACCCAGTGCAGCAGGACACCCAGGCCAGGGACTTAAAGTGCTAGAGGTGACTCTGTTGAGCATGGGAATATCTTTCGTGTGGCCTGCTGTTGAGCCCTGGTTGGGCCTGGAAAGGGGTGATGGAGACATGTGGCCAGTGGGCACAAATCCACAGGGTAGGGGCTACAGTGGACTCAGAGCCAGGATCCCAGGTCTCGGCCATGTGGCCCTGAGCACACCCCTTTCCTTTGCCAAGGCTCAGCCTCCCTTTCAGTAAATGGGTGCTCAGCACAACGCTGGGAGGACTCACGCTCAGAGGCCTTGTGGAGTCTGGCAAGGACAGTACAGTCTGCTGCCAGCAAAGGGACCGTTTGTCCCCTTTAGACCTGCTCCCCCGCGAGGAGCCTCTAGCAGGCCTGAGATGGTTGCTCGAACTGTGTCACTGGAAACGTGTTTCCAAGCATGTTCTCTCATTCTCCTCAATGCTCTTAAGAGTCAACAGGGGGACAGAGGAAGAGGAATCCCTGTCCTCGATCCCCAGCTTGGTGAGAACCCGTGTCCTGGTCTGGGTCACTCGGCAGGGGAGGGTGGGAGCTGGGATTCCCAGAGGCCCCTTGGCACTCACGGCCGACATAAGCCTGGTGCACCAGATGCACCTCTGAACCTTCTCCAAAGCCTTGGCCAGCACCTGAGTCTGGGTGTCAGGAGCCCTGCACTCACCCAGAACTCTAGCATCGCTCCTGGCTTAGGTGACACTGAATGACAGAGGGGGGCGATGTCATCCCACGACCACATTTCATATATAAGGCTGCGTCTGAGCCAACTGGAGAGTGGCCCTCCTAATGGCTTTGAAGTCAGCTGCCCTGTGCAACAAGGCCATGTGGCAGGGGACTGTGGGTGTCCTCTAGAAGCTGAGGGTATCCCCTGCCAGCAGCCAGCAAGAAAACAGGGACCTCAGTCCTTCAAACACAAGGAACTGAATGCTGCCAACAGTGTGAGTTTTGAGGAGGACCCTGACTTCCAGAAAGGAACACAGTCCCCTGACAGCTTACTGCGACCTTGCGAGTCCCTGAGCAGAGAATCCAGTAAGTAGCGCTTAGACTCCCGACACGGGGAACTGCGTGCTATCAAACCACTGCCCATGGCTTGGTTGTGTGGCCCAAGTCAGTCTCTGTGCCTCTCTGAGCCTGTACCCTGCTCTGTAAATCAAGATGTAAGGCTGGGTGTGGTGGCTCACACCTGTAATCCCAGCACTTTGGGAGGCCAAGGCAGGCAAATCACCTGAGGTCAGGAGTTCAAGATCAGTCTGGCCAACATGGTGAAACCCCATCTCTAATAAAAATACAAAATTAGCTGGGCGTGGTGGCGCATGCCTGTAATCCCAGCTATTTGGGAGGCTGAGGCAGGAGAATTGCTTAACCTGGGAGGCAGACGTTGCAGTGAGCCGAGATTGTGCCACTGCACTCCAGCCTGGGTGGCAGAGTAAGACTCCGTCTCAAAAAAATAAATCAGTAAAAGTAAGTAAATCAAGGTGTAGTGCTATTCATAACTCCCAGGCCCAGGGCCCAGAGTCCCAGCACCCAGGTGGCCCCAAAGGAGCCAAGTAACGCTTGCAAAGGCTGACTCACCCTGGCCCGGGAAGATGGCGAGATGTAGTAGTGGCTTTCGGAGTCTCCGAGCCGGATTCGGTGGCGGCAGGTGCGGGTCAGTCCGCTCAGGGCACATGTGCTGGGGGAAAGCAAAACGGGTCATGAGGGCTGGCTGGGGCTCGCCCCCCTCCCCCTCCTCCTGCATGCAGGGAAGATGCAGCAGCCAAGAGGATACATGGGGAGGGGCAGGCCTCCCTTCCCCCACCAGGCTTCTAAAGGAGCCCAGAGCCAGGCAGAGAAGGGAGCTGGCCCCAGCCGTCCCCGAGACAGTCCTCGAACTAAGCTGAGCTCTACCCCTAGAACCCTTGTTTTGCCCCTACTGGGCAAGATAATTGGTTAATCTCATACCAGGTGTACAGAGTCCCATCCTCTGCAGGCTCTGCAAATGCCTCTCCCTCCACTTCTGGGGACTCAGACCAGGCACTCCTCCCCACAGCTAGGCCAGGGTTGAGGTCTGGCTGCCTCCCCCTTCCCAACACTCAGCGGCTCCCCTGCTTTACCCATCCAGGCCTTCTGACCCCATTAACCCCCATGGTTCTCAGCTGTGTGCCAACCAACCCCGTCTAAAAGCCTTCTCGCATACCCTCTTCTCGCCTCCCCCAGTCCTGCCTGACTGCGCTCAGCATCTTCAGCCACCCACACGCAGGGTCTCTGTGGGCCCTGAGCAACCCCCATCTGGGCCCCACTCCCCAAATCTGCTCTTTGCTGGCCATGATCTGCTCAGCTCTCTCTTCCTCACCCTCCACTTGCTCACCGGGTCCCCAGGTCAGGGCACAGCAGCAGGGCTTTTGGCCTGCATCCCCTCGGCTCCTTCTGGCCAACTCTCTGCCTCATTGCTCTCTTTCTTCTCCACATCAGAGCCAGGGGCTCCTCCAAAAACCCACGTCTAACCCATCATCTTTCCCTCTTGCTTTCCTAATTCCCAAGACATAGGGAGAATCCCAAATAAAAGAAGGTTTAAAAAGCTCCTTGGCTGCAGGACTTATCAGAGCATTTGTTGCCTCCTGGTTCACTGGGACTCTGATGGACCGGAGAGCCTCTTTTCAGGTGGCAGCTACTGATGACATTTTTTCTTTTTTGAGGCAGGGTCTCACTCTATCACCCAGACTGGAATGCAGTGGTGCGATCTCAGCTCACTGCAACCTCCGTCTCCCAGGTTTAAGCAATTCTTCTGACTCAGCCTCCAGAGTAGCTGAGATTACAGCCATGTGCCACCACACCTGGCTATCTTTTGTATTTTTAGTAGAGATGGGATTTTCTCTATGTTGGCCAGGCTGGTCTCGAACTCCTGACCTCAGGTGATCCACCAGCCTCAACCTCCCAGAGTGCAGGCGTGAGCCACTGCACCAGGCCTATTGATGACTTTTGCCACACTGGCTGGTGGGTTAAAGCCCAAACCTGTGAAGGCTCTTTACACTCTGGCTCCAACAGCCTCTGCAGCCTCCACCCCAATTCCCTGTCCCCCCACTGCTTAGCCAGATGCCCCAGTGGTGCTTCTGTTAATATCCCAGCTTCTCATACCTTTGCACATTCTGTTCCCTCTGCCAGAAATGCCCTTCCCTGCTTGGCAAACTTCTATTAATCCTTCAAAACCTGGCTCAAATGCTCCCTCTCCATGATGAGCCTCCCACCAGGGTACCAGCCATCCCCAGCCAGCTCTTGGCTGCCAAGGTGAAATCCTCCCCAATTTCTGCCCCTTGCTCCCCCTGGCTATTTTGTTCCGCTGCTCCCCTGCTCAATGCCAGGTGAGTAGCTGGAGGACAAATGCCAGGGCTACTGCATTATTTATTGGCAGGGGCAGAGCCAGCAACTGACAATCATGGTTCAAGAAGAAAAGGAGGGCACAGGGCAGGCCAGTCAGGAAGAGGCAGACCCCAGCTCCCAGCCTCTCTGGAGAGCCTGCAGGTTCACAGAAAACCTGCCAAACTGCCTCCTTGCCCTGTGAGGGCAGCAACTGTCCCTGTCCCATTGGCGCTGCTGCATCCTGACCGCCCCTCGGCGCAGCGAGCACACAGCTTGGCAGAGCTTTCCTGCATGGGCAGGAAGGAGCTAAGACCCTCAGCTTACTTGGTGCTGCTGCACTCAACCTCGGCCACCTTCACTGCAGGCAGTGTCTGCGAAGCCACCGGCTCAATGGTGAGCGTGTTGTCCTCCACGGCGGCCCGTACCAGCGTTGAGAGCTGCGGCAGACCAGGGTGGCAGGCAGGGTGGTAAGGGGCTGGGCCCTGGCGGAGGGGCGGGTCCCCCAGCTGGCCCCGCCTCTGCCATGCCTCACCTCCTGCATGGTGAAGTCCAGGCAGGGGCCCACGTCCTCCCGGTGCACCCTTTCCAGGAAGGGGCAGGTCTTGTCCAGGGTGGGGGCTTCCCTCCAGGCCTGGAACTCTGCAAACAGGATTGTGTCCACCTGTGGGGGAGGGCAAGCGGGGTGGGGGCAGTCAGGGGACTAGGGCCAGCACAGAAGATGCAGGCTGAGCTGAAGGGGAGCGAGGGAGGGCGTGGGGCAGGCCCAGCAAGCCAGCAGGTCAGTCCCCAGCAGACGTGCAGGGAAGCCAAGTCCAGCGGCAGCAGAACTCCCTTCTGCCCTTTGCACCAAAGAATTTAGAACTACAAGTTTTGTTTCCAGGTCGGCGTTAAATTTCTTGGTGCAATAGGATTTTAGAGTGGGGTGCAGGGCTTTGTCCTGAAGACCATCACTGCCTCCTTGAGGAGGAAAAGTCAAAGAGCAACTGGCAGGAGGCTACAGGTACCAGCAGGTACACAGGCACGTGCACACAGGAGGGGACACACACAGGCTGCCCTGGGCCCACGCCTCGGAGGCGACTGCTGGCCTACCCCAGGCCGCATGCAGAGGGAGGGAGGCTGGGAGGGGGCAAAGTGGGAGGCCCTTCTCTGGGGTCATTTACCTGTCGGGAAAAGGAGGGAGAGGGAGTGGAGGCGGGGGCTGGGGGCTCCCCAGGAGGGAGCTGCCAGGCCGGCTCGTAGGTGAGGTGAACCGCCTTGCTGGGGACCACGCAGAGGAGCAGGGAGAGCAGCGGGGCCAGCCCGGGCTGGGCCGGATGGACAGACAGATGGACGGACAGACAGGCAGACAGACAGGTAGACAGGTGCACAGAGACAGAACAGGAGGAAGGGGAGAAGTTAATGTACATTCAGAAGCTCAGAGCTCAGGAGGTGGATGAGGGCCTGCTCGTCTTCCCTGGAGGCCCTGGAGACAGAGGTGGAAGCCAGGATGGAGTTGAGTGGGCTGGCGCCAGGGACCCAGGAAGCTGAAGGCACCACAGCCCTCTGAGTGCAGCCCTGAACTCAGCTCTTGACGTCCCTGTCTCTTTGGTTCCTCTGGCAGCCCCAGGAGGCCCCATTTATCAGGTGAGGAAGCTGAGGTGCTGACAGGTGGCCGCATTTGCCTACGGACCATGACCATGAGTCCAGCCCAGCCTGGACCCAGCAACTGGTGTGGCCAGCTGAGGTGGGATGGAGACACCATCCAAAGGCCACGCTTGTCTCCGCCCGACAGTCAGAGGGCGCCAGGAACCCCCTGAGCACAGGGCTGTAACCAGGTGGTCCTGGGGCTCAAGGCTGTGGCCACACGGGGTTCAGGCAGCCTCCCCGCTGAGGCCCAGTGGCTGCTGCTTGGCCTCTTAAGGCCAAGGAAATGTGTGTCTCAGTGGAAGCCCCAGATCCTCAGGGCCAAAGCCATCCTCAGGGCCAAAGCCAGGCTCAGGTGCAGAGACCACTACCTACTGCTTGGAGTCAGCGGGGCAGGGAGGGGGCCTCAGGTCCCCAGATGGTGCACCCTGGAGGCTGCAGGCCAAGTGCCTCGGATCACAGGAGGTTGGAGAGAAAGGACCTGCCCAGCCCTCACATCCCAAAGAGTCGCAGGACAGGCTCCAGGTCACACAGCATGGGGCAGGCTGGTCCTCACTGGGCTCTGGCCCTGCCTACCACAGGCACTGCCACCCTTCCCCGTACCCAGAGCCCGCCTCCCGCCCTCACCTCCTTGCCCTCTCTGTCTGGGGTGAGGGTGTGTCCCGCAGCGGGGCACACGGCGGGGCAGAGGGCGCTGCTGGTGCTCTTGTGGCGAGAGTGGCCTTTTCGGGGCCCAGCCTTGGTGGGGCTCAGCAGCTGGGGGTGAAGCTCGCGGTTGGGAGAGGCTGGTGTGGATGTGATGACCAGTGTCTTCAAGGCTGTCACCTCTGCCTGCAGCATGTCGATCTGCATGGGATGGGATGGCTGTCAACCCTCACCCAGGCTGGATGCCATCCTGGCTGCCACCGCCTATCAGCCCAACTCAGGATAATGCACCCCTGCAGCGATGAGCACTTAGTCCCTCCTGACACCCTCAGAACAGCCTTCGTGGCAGAGACCCAGACACTCATTTTACACATAGGGAAACTGAGGCTCACAGAGGCGACATGGTCTGCCCAAGGTCATGCTGTGAGCAGGATTCTGTTAGGAACAAGTGTCTGGGAGCTGGCTAGGCCTCCCATGAGAATTCTGGGGGCCCCCAGGAGCCAGGAAAGGCCCAGGCCTCACATTTTGCAGATGGGCAACCAGGCTTGGAGAGAGGAAGCAACTTGCCCAGGCTCACACAGCCACACTGAGTGAGGTTTCTGCTGTGTGAAGTGGGGCTGGGAGGACAAGGAAGAAGGTACAATAATCACAGGGTCCTCCCAGCCCCAGCACGACCCCAGAAAAGGCTCTGCCTTGCAGCAGAATCACTGATGGAGTCCCGGGGCACTGGGCCCTGTGATCTCAGATCCCCACCCTTCCCTTCCCTCCCTGGGCCTGGGTTCACCCATTCCTGCTGGCCCCACTGGGCCAGGCGAGCGTCCACTCAGGCAGCGAAGCTCACTGTTCGCTGAGCCGGGAGGCAGGGCGGGTGCCTGGGCTGGCCTGGGCAGGCGGGGACGGGCCTCACCTTGCCCCGAGCCTCCTTCAGCTGCTTTTCTGATGCCGCCTGCTTCATGTTGGCTTCTCGAACCATCTTGTGAGCTTCCTAGGAAGAAGGCAGTCCCTGCATGAGTGGCGAAGAGCTGATGGACGCCAAGGTGACCCATTCCCCAAGTTGTTCCCGCTGCTCAGCCCGTGTACCTCGAACAGGCTGGCCGTCAGCTCCTCCAGCTCCTGTTCTAGCTGCTCCCGCACCTTGGAGAGCCGCTCACATTCCTCGTCCTTTAGCTTCAGCTCCTGGAGGAAAAGACGCAGGCACTTGAGGCCCTCAGCATCCCCAGGCCTGGCACGGGAGGGACCAGGCCCACCTGACCAGGCTCCATCCCCCGGTTATTTGATGTGGGGCCCAGAGCTTACTTTCTCTGGTGCCTGACAGTTGATGATGCTTTTTCTGTTTAGCCGCAGCATGAAGCTGAAGCCCTGCCTGCCAGTTCATCAGAGCTCAGGGCAGGTTTGCAGTCGAGACCACCATCGGTGTGCCCAGCACAGGCCTGGCCTGCAGTTGGCCTCAGCGAGGGCACATCCCTCTCCTTTGGGCACATCTCTGGGCACCTGAGAGCCCACAGCTCTCCCAAGCGGACTTCTTCCCACCAAAGCCCCCCAAGCCTGCTACAGGCACCCACCTTCTGCGCTCTGTGCAGCTCCTCCTTCAGGAACTCAGAGCCCTTCTCTCGGATCTCCATGGAAGAGCTGCGCAGGCGCAACACGTCCAGCTGGGTGGCTGCAGGGCCCTCCTGGCCTTGGGCCTCCTCCCCTGCAGAGGTCTCCACCAGGGCTCCTGGGGACTCCCTGTGGCCTTGGCAGGGGTCCGTGCTCTTCCAGGGGACCGGGACAGCTGCAAGGGGTGGCGGGAGGCCCTGGTCTGGCTGGGGTGGGCTGGAGACAAACAAGGGCATCTGCAGGTTCAGGGTGGGGTCCTGAGGCCTGGAGAGCTGAGCCCAGAAACCACTCCGGGGCAATGTGCCTACCACTTGAGCCTCAGCCTTTCCATCTGAAAACTGGGACACTACCAGCTATCATCAGGGTTGTTACAAGGGCAAATGTCCAAGCACAAAGTCTCCTGGGGCAAGAGGCTCATTCCTCTTTGTCAACCACCCCCTCCAGCCCAGGGCTGAGGGCTGCGTTTGGCACATGCAGTAGGTGTGCAGCACACAGTAGGTGTGCAGCACACAGCAGGTGCGCAGCCTGTTTGTCTAACGGACGACTGTAAATGCATCAGGCGTGAGTCCCACTTGTATAAAGTGAAGCCTATGCCGATGGCCCTACCTCAAAGGCCACTGAATGATCAGAGGAGGTGTGCGTAAAACCTTGGCACCTCGGATGCACTCAAGCAGGAGCTGCTTTCACTGATACAGTTAATGCAAATTCTGCCCCTTTCGGGGTGGACCCGAGAGGAAGGATGAGGCCAGGGCAGGCAGGGCTGAGGCAGGAAGATTCTGCAAACATCTTAGGCAAGACAGACCCACTTCCTGTCCCCCTGGACTTGGTGGGGAGCAGTCCCAGCTCTCCCCTGGCCTGCCTTGTGACCTCAGGCAAACACCCACTTCTCTGGGCCTCAGGACCCTCCCTTCCCTGAAGCTGCAGACCCTGAAGGTGGTGTGGGGCCTCACTCCCCCCATCCACACCCCCCACTCCAAAGTGGACCCTGGAGAAGGAAGGGAGGGCGAAGGCCCGGCCAGTGGTGTTTTGTGCCAAGACAGCACCTCTGGACTCGCTCACTCAGCAAAAGCTGGAGGCTCCTGAGCCAGCAGCTTCTGAGCCGCAGCAGCCAGGGCTGGGGCTGGGGGGCTGGGCAGGCCGCTGATATCAGTGAGGGAAGTTGGGGGGAGGGGCTCAGGGAGGCTGCCCCAGAGGGGGAAGGCAAGGCCAAGGAGAATGTGGGACTCAGGACAGCTGAGGCAGAGGGAGGAGTGAGAGGCAAGTCTGTGGACCAGTCTCCCCTCCCTGTCCTCAGGACCTTGGGAAGGTCACCAAGCAGCCCCTGAGCCTCAGTTTCTCCCTTGGTTAACACACAGAAAATGGGTCCCCAGAGACTCCAGCAAGGAGCCCACTTCCAGCAGTGAGTCCCTTCACACAGATCCGTCCAGCTGCCCGGCTCCACCTGCCCTCCGCTCTGGCTCCTCAGGCTGGGTCCTGCCTGACAGGGATGTGGGTTTGAGGATTAAGGTGGGGACACATATCCATCACTCCATCAACAGTGTCTATGCCAGGCAGGGCTCTCTCCTAATACTCTTGTTTGGGGAAGTCTTGTTGGCAACGGTCCCCCGCAGCCTGAGAGCTACGGTGGTGCCCTGGGCTGGGGTCTGTGCCCTGGGGACTCACACTGCCAGATTCTACCAGGTCTCTAACCACGCTGTCTCCTTTAAAATTCTCTCAACAGCCACCAGGCGCAGTGGCTCACGCCTGTAATCCCAGCACTTTGGGAGGCTGAGGCAGGTGGATCACCTGAGGTCAGGAGTTCGAGACCAGCCTGGCCAATATGGTGAAACCCCGTCTCTGCTAAAAACACAAAAATTAGCCGGGCCGAGATTGTGCCATTGCACTCCAGCCTGGGCGACAGAGCAAAACTGTCTCAAAACAAACAAACAAACAAACAAACAAAAAACTCTCTGATCGGCACTCGTGGCATCATTCCGTTCTACAGATGAGGGGACAGAGACTCACAGAGTGAAGGCACTTGCTGGGGGTCATGCGGCTGGTCAGTGACAGTGCTGGGACAGCTGGCCAGGTCTTCAGCCCAGGCCCAAAGCTTCCCCACTGCAGGGGAAGGGCAGGTGGGCGGGGAGTATGAGTGTTGGAATCCGCACATCTGCTTCAAGATGAAGGGCTGCTGGGCCCAGGGGGACTCGGAGGCTCCTCTTTGGCTGCAGTAGGGAAATCTGACCCACTTCTGGCCCGAACTGGCTTCTCAGACTCTGCGCAGGCCCAGAAACCCCCTTTCCAGAAGGGAAGGCCTGGGCAGGGGGAGCTGTGGCAGAGAGAACAGGCCAGATGGGGCAAGCCTGGGGTCCACGTCAGCCTCTGACCTGGGGTACACATGAGCCCCTGAGAATGCTTCTGAAATTCTCTGAACCTGCTTCCGCACCTGAGGGATAGGAGCTGAAATCCTGCAGGAGGGGCTCTAAGAATCAAGAGCTCTAAGAGCAGTCCCAACCTGGCGCTGGGTGAATCGTGTTCAATCCACAGCCATGTTTGGCTGAGATGCCCACGAAGCCTGCCTGGCCTCTGGGTCCCGCGGCTTAAACTGGAGGCCTGGGGACCCCTGCCAACAAGACTTCCCCAAACAAGGGTATTAGGAGAGAGCCCTGTGTGGCATAGACACTGTCGATGGAGAGATAGATATGTGTCCCCACCTTAATCATCACGGCCCAAGCCCTCAGGTGGGACAGGATGGCCATAGTCACTCAGGCTGGGCTGGAGGCTGCTCACTGCAGGCCAAGGGCAAGAGGCGACAGCACAGGACAGGACAGAAGACTCTCACCATTGCCTACGCCCTGACCGAGGAGAAGCAGACTGATGGCCCTCCCCTGGGGGCCGGGCTTCATCCACCAGTGTGGTCTGGGCCTCTGGCCACAGTGAAAGACTAACTCTCTCTCCTGCTGGTCCCAAGCACACGGGCTGGAGGTGTGGCTGGCTGTCCTCGCCATTTTCCCAACAGGCACTCACTTTTGCCTTGTGGGGCGGAGTGGGGACAGGGCCCAATTTTGCAGCCAGAGGAAACAGTGGTCCAGGAGGCCTGAGACAGAGTCTGTGACACCCTTCCCATCCCCCCCAGTAGAAGAGCCCAAAGCCCAATTCTAATGTCAGGAAGTGTGGGACACGGGAACAGTGGGACCACCCGGTAGCCACCAACTCCCCAACGCCAAAGGTGGCAGGAGCAGGAGGGGAAGAAGGGCCTGACCTGCCCTTGGAGGGTAGCTGGAATCTGCAGACCTTCCTCTCCCTCATTTCCGGGCTGCAAGGCCCACTCCTGAGACTCAGAAATTTCAAAGAGGGGACCCTGGGCTCCTCAGGTCCAGCCGAAGCCAGAATCTCCGATCTCACACACACTGCGGCCTCCCAGACCAGAGGCCTGGAAACCCAGCTGTGAACACCCAAGTCAGTGGCCAACTCAGTCCTGGGACAAGCAGGGACTACTTAGGGTTCTGCTGCCCAACGTCCCTACCCTCCTCAGTCCCGGTCCACCGCTCTCTGTACAAACCTCCTCAGTCCCCGTTCCCTGCGGAAACAGAGCCCAGCATCTGAGATGAGCCACAGATGCCTCTGGAAAGGGGCCTGCTCAGAGGGTAGGAGTCAAGGTCAGAGGTAGATGGGGCAGCCAACATCCCCCATCCCAGAGCCAGCTCCCACCGCCGAGAGGGCCCCGGGCAGTTCATACAGGAAAGGCCCCCTGGGTCACTTCCCCAGGAAACACACAGCTAAGAGAAAACGCAGCAACCACAATCCTCACCCCACCAGGCCTGCCCTAGGACGGCCAGCAGGGCTTTTGCCCCGACCCACAAAATAAGAAGGAGACCTAGACTCCGCGGCCTCAGTATCTCCCTGAGCCAGCAGGGCCTGGCCAGAGGCCAGACCAGCCTATCCCTCAACCAGTGCCCAAGATGACCCTGTCCAGTTACCTCCTGGAACTAAAGACCCCTGTTGGTCATGGGCACAGTGGATTCATTAAATAAGCAGGGGAGGGGACAGCACGGGTGGCTCTGAAACTGGGCCAAGGAGAGGGCTGGGAGGGCACACTGGGACCACTCAGCGTGCTGCCAGGGCCCAGGCCTCGAGGGAGGCTGCAGAAACCCCGACCCAGGGCCTGGCTCCTGGGGGCGGTACCATGGCACAGGGGCCTATTCAGACTCACGCTCTGCCTGTGCAGTGAGGCTGAGGGGATGAAGGCTGACAGCCATGTGACTCATATCCAGGGACCAAGGGAGTCCCAGGAAAGAGTTGGTGGTCTAGCTCTCAAGCCAGCCTGCAAGCCCAGCAAAGCTCAGCTCCCCTAAAGAGCAGCCAAGTCTTCAGCCCCCAACCCACAAGCATGTCAGGTTCCCAAGTGCTTGGCCACATCCACTCCAGCACACCACTCCACAGGTGTCGTGGCCTGGAAGCTCGGGACAATTGCAGGGAGATGTGCTCCTCCACCTGGTTTCCAGATGAGGCCCCTGAGGTTCAGACAGGGATGGTAACCTGGCCAGAAAACACAGCAAGGAAGCGGCAGGATGGGAACTGAACTCAGAGTACAGGCATAGCGCATCACGTGGCCTGTCACCCAGAGGAAAGGGGATGAATGGCGGTTTCGGAGAAGTGAGGCAGGAGGCAGATGGGGTTTGAGGAAGTCTGAGACAGTGCCCAAGTACTAGGGGTGCCACCCAAGACTGCTGTACAGCCAGGCAGGACCTGGCCTAGGAGGGGACAGCAGAGGGGACACACAGAACAAAAGATGGGAAGGGGGAATTGTGGGAGGACCAGCAGCTGGATAGGGGGCAGGAAAAAGCAGGCATTAATTAAGATAATTCAAAACTAAGGAAAAGGTGAAAGTTGAGAACAGTGGTGCCCATGCTGGGAAAGAGGAACTGGGCGGGGGTCTTTCAGGGACAGGAAAGTGGGTGGCTGAGGCATTTGGGAAGTGGCATGTCCCGTAGGCAGCTGAGGGGGAATAGGCAGGATGGGGTGACGCTGTTGAGTGGCACTGGCTTGGGAAAGCAGCCGCAACCTGAGCCTGGATGATGGACTGTCAGCGGAGACAAGGGCTTGAGAGCCAGCCGGAAGAACAGACGAGAGTGTTGGACACTGGAGCTGAAGAGTGTCCAGGACCCGGGGATGAAAGAGATCGTCATGAGTCTCACTGAGTTGGGCCAGGATCCAATGAGCTCAAAGCAAGGAGGGGACAAACGGACAGGTGGGAACCAAGGAGGGCCTGGGCCACAGGGGAAGGGGGAGCCAGAGTGGGCAGAAGGGCACAACAGCACGTCCTAGTAGAGACCATGGAGGAGGGGGAGAGAAGGTCAGGAACGGCGGGGGATGGGAAGCAGACCAGAACATCCAAAGCAGGTGAGTCAGGCCGCCAGGCCAGCCCAGCCCAGCCCTGGCAGGGGAATCCAGCCCTGTCTCTCCACGGGAGCCAGCACAGGGCCTAGGTGGGGGCGCATCTCACTACTCTTCGGCTACAGGGCCGGGCACGCAGTACATCCTCAAATCTGCCTGTGGTGACCCTGCCCATTCAGTCCAAGAATTGACACCGAAGGCCTCCAACAGCTAGCGTGTATACTGAGCACCCATTATGTGCCAGGCACCCCACCAGCCGTGATCCATCCAATCTGCACCACCAGGCAGCCCCCTTCTTACCACATCCTATTTCGGTTTGCATCTCCCTCCTGCTACCTCATTTCCCAAGACCTACTGGGCATAAATCCTATGCAGAGCTCGGAGGTTCTAGGACAAGCAGGATTCTAATGAGGATGTCTGCCCCCGACACCCATGTCCTGATTACGGAACAGCAGGAAAGATCTCCACCTGTTGAGGGGTAGGGCAGGCAGTTAGATCATGGTCCAGGGAGCAGCAACAGCGAGGGTTATACAACCCCTTCCCAATGAAGAGGCCTGCATGTCTGACCCTGGAGCCCTCGGGCCATACTTCAGACTCTGTCTCATGGCCTCTAGTCCCCCGTGACTTAGGCCTTACAGGCAGGAGCTCACAGATCCATGCCCTTAGAATAGCCAAGGCCCAGGGCAGGGAAGTGACTTGCTCAGGATCACACAGCCAGTTGGTGGCCCCTGCAGCTCTGCCTGCCACAAAACCATGCTCCCCAACCCCTGGGAGGTTGGAGATAGGCGTGATGAGCCCTGTCTCTGGGGAAACTGAGACCGGGGGGGAGGGGGCTGCAACACTGTCATGTGGGAACTCGAACGCTGGCTTCCGCTGGCCAAGTCCCAAGTGCCCAGCACTGTGTTAGATACAGAAGTACTCAAGACGCTGTCCTCACCTCGTCACCTTGGAGCAGGCTTGGCACCCAAAACTATGAATGTGTGAAACTGTGGGGAATTGGAAGGGGAGCAGCCCAGTTTGGGGAGCACCTAAAGTCAGACTGGAGCTGCCTCTGGGTTTGGAGTTCAGGGCCCAGGCTCAGGAGTCCCAAGGAGGAGAACTCACCCAGGCTGCTGCAGAGCCCAGCCACTGCCGCCCACCCCAGAAGAGCAGCCCAGGGCTGGGGCCATGACCAGGACCCGGCCATTAACAAAGCACAGCCACCAAGAGACAGAGCTCAGTTCATTTCACAGGTGAGGAAACCAAGCCCAGAAACATCACTGACCCCGCCTGGGTCACCGACTCTTAATCCCAGCTCCTCCTATTCTAGATCAGCAGTTCCAAATATACACCTGCCAGAGCTGTCATCAGCTTGGTCAGTCACCTGGCAAGTATGACTCTGAACAGGACCCCTCCCAACTGCTGCTGGGGTCTGGGTGAGCTCCTAGGACACCAAGCACCCAGTGGGGGCTGGCGGCTTGGCCCCTGACTCTAAATTCCTGTTTCCACACCCATATAGGGGGCCATTGAAATACAGAGCTCAAGATAACCCCCAAGCTCTGCCTCACCCCTTCCCCCAGCTCCTCACTGCCCCTCATCCTTTCCATCTGCATTTATGAAGCACCTATTATGATATGAGCTCAGCACCCAGCTAGGCCCCCGGGGGTGCAGGGGTGCATGCAGGAAGTGAGCCACATTGAGGATTCTGTGGGGGTCAGCCTGGCAGCTGGCTCATCCAGAGTGGCGCTGGGAATATGGCAGGGGGGCTGGATGGGGGGGAGGGGTCCTTGCCCAGGATTTAAGGCTCTCCGACTCTCCTCGAAGCAACCATCCATCTACTCGTGGCTCTCAGCTGTGTCTGGCCTTGGCCTGGATGCCTCCAGAGAAGGACATTCTCTGACCTGAGATCATTCCCACCCCCAGAAACCACTTATTTTACCTAAAGGCCCAGAGAAGGAAGTCCACATTCTCAAGGTCACACAGCAACTAACTCAGTGGCTGTGTTGCCTGAGTCCACCCGGCACAAGACACAGGCTTCCTGCAGAGGAAGCTACTCCCCAAACACAATTCACCCCAGGCAGGACTGCCCTAACCTCTCCAGGTATCACAAACCCACATCAAGCACTTTCTCCTAAGCCAGCCTCCTTCCTCCCAGCACAATGCCAAGGAATACACTGGTGGCCTTCAACTCTCTCCCTTTAAGAGTCTCAAGCCTTAGGGCAGGGCGTGGTGGTGAAAGCCTGTAATTCTAGCACTTTGGGAGGCTGAGGCAGGTGGATCACCTAAGGTCAGGAGTTCGAGACCAGCCCAATCAATATTATGAAACCCTGTCTCTACTAAAAATACAAAAATTAGCCAGGTGTGGTGGCGTGCACCTGTAGTCCCAGCTACTCAGGAGGCTGAGACAGGTGAATTGCTTGTACTCGGGCGGCGGAGGTTGCAGTGAGCTGAGATCTCGCCACTGCACTCCAGCCTAAGTGACAGAGAAAGACTCCGTCTCAAAAACACCTCACCCCTACCAGGAGCCCACTCTCTTCTGCAACCCCTGCTGGGGATGAAAGGCCATCTCTCCCCTAGCATCGCAGCTCAGCCTTTGCTAGGTGCCATGGAGTGAAGTGGATCCTGCCTGCCTTTCCAGGGGGGGCTTTGCTCACTCCCCAGCTGTAGCTGGGCAGTAGCCCTCTCCTGGGACCACTCATCTGACCCAGGGGGCACAGGAATACAACCTGTCACCCATTCGGGCCACATTTCCTCCAGGACCTGGTCTTTCCAGGCCACTGGGGAGTGTTTGGCCAACTCCACAAAAACACAACCTTTCTGCACATACAGGGCGGGGGTGCCACATCAGATGGGCCAGGAACTGCAACTGCCCCTGAGAACCAATGGCCTGAACAGACATAGCCACAGGGGCCACTAATCCAGAACCCGGAATCTGTGCTACCCCACTCCAGGCTGCAGGGCGATCCCACTCCACACCTCTGAGAGCCTCCGCACTTCGGGAGCCCCACAAGGAGGTTCTGCCCTCAACTTGGGAGCCGCCCTGGCAGAGACCCAGCCCCTCTTTCCCAGCTACACTGCTTTCCAAGAGTTCATCCAGCCGAGGGGGTTGAGGGACGGGTTGCGAGAGTGGACTGGGGGTCTCTCCTCTAGGTGCATGCCCCAGAGTCGTGCACATTCTTCCCCATACCCCGACTCTTCTCACTTGCGCTCCTGATGATCTAGGAGGAGTTGACGCTGTCACCCCGGGACGGTCCGGCTGCCCACCCTTCGCATCCTGCACCCCGAGAGAGACTCCCGACCCCTCCCCCGGAGTCTCCTGGCTGCAAGTCGGCTCGCCTGCAGGCAGGGCGGGAGCGCACAGCACCTCTGGGTGGCGGCGCAGATCCGGCGGGGACCCCCCCAATCGTTCTGTCCCGGGAGGCAGCCGCGGCCCAGACCCGGCGCGGGACCGCGAGCGCGCGCGGACCTACCCGCTCCACATCCCGGCGCCTCGGGGCGCCCGGGCGTTTGTTCCCAGCGCCGCCGCCGCGTCCTCCCCGCGCCGCGTCCCTGCCCGCCGCCGACTCCTCCCGGGGCCGAGCCGCCCCACCGCCTGTCAGCCCAGCCCGCGGCCGGTCAGTAGGTCTCAGCTGCCTGGGCTCGCGGCCCCCAGCCCAGCCCCGACCCTGCCCTGGGCGGGTCACGTGGCGGAGGGGGGCGGCCCGAGGACACGTGCCCGGCCCCGCCCCTCGCCGGCCCGGCGCTGGGATCGGGCGCGCGCTCCCAGGGCCCGGCCCCACCCGGCCCGCCGCGCCGGGACAGGGAGACCGCGGCGCGGGGAAGGAACCCGGCCCCCAACATCCCGCGGCCCGCGCCGCGCTCAGACTCCCTAGCTGACTCGTCCTCTCCAATCGCCCTCTGCACCACCCACTTTGGGCCACCCCTGCTCAAGAACCTACAATGGCTCCCGGGCTCTCAGCTCTTGGATTCTCACACAGATTGTCACTTAAGGCCAGCAGACACCCTCCCCCATCCTCACCGGCACTCCTTCCCTAGTCTATCGGCTTAGTGCCTGTCCCTGTGCAACATCCTGCCTGCTGGGAAGGGGAGGGGACAAACCCGAAACAAGTTTTCTGAGTCCTACTCTCTGAGTTTTACCCCGAAGGAGTTTCCACTTCTGGTCCAACGCTCCTCACCCAGCCTCCTGCCTCTTAACACACTGTGCCCATCCCTGCCTTTACCCACCATCTGCCCTCTGGATAGTATTCCCCACCCCACCCCCACCAACACACACACCTACGCACACCTGTCTGGTTCCTCATCCTCCGTGAAACCTTTCCCTGAATCCCAGACCACTGGTCTACCTGTCCCTCAGTTCCTCTGTCCCACCCATTCTGAGTCCTGATCATTGGTCTCAACTTCAGCCTGGGACTGGACCAGTAAGAGCAGAAACCCTCTTCTCTCCCACCAGGAACCATGGCTCCCACCTTCCCTGTCTGGGGGAGGACTGGGAGCTTGGGGGGAGGTACTTGCCCTTCTAGGTGCTACCAGAGGTCCTAGTGCTGAACCCCTCCAGGCCCACTGACTCAGGCCCCAGGCTCAAGTTAGTCAGATCTTCATTTGAGGACACATTTTATTCATTCATTCAACTCATTCATACATTCAGCCACTCCATCTGAGCATAGTCTATGGGCCATGCAAGGGCTGGTGACCCAGAAGGAAACTGTGCAGACATAGGCTCTGCCCTCCTGGGGCTCCATGATGGAGGATGGAGGATGAGGGAGGTATTCTCTAAGACCTCCATGTCCAGAGTACAAATAGACAACAATGCTCTTTCCCCACTGGGCATAGTGCACAACAAGGTAGGGAATCTGGAGAGTGGAGGCGAGGCTGGATTCTATGCCTTGCTTGCTCCCTTGGCCAGGATTTTGTGCAGTGAACAACCTTGGCAGTTCTCCATAGCATCCCTTCCAACTTTCTAGAATCATTCAGCCCAGGCATCCCATAGCCATCACGCAGCAGGGCAGTTGTTTCCATGGCCATGGCTTCCAGAGGGCAGGGATTCTCTCTTTCTTGGAGCTGTGTTCCCTCACCCCGCCCCCAGCCCAGCTCAGGGTCTGGCCCACCCAAAGCAGATGTCCACATGTGTTTGCTGGCTTGAATCCCTCATCAGTAGGTCTTGAGCAACTGTTGTCTTCCTGGCCCTTGTTTTGTTCACTGTTTAGAGAAGGAGGAGAAAATGACACAAAAGGAACCCAGCACAGGGCCCTTGCCCTCAAGTCTTCACAAGCACCGGGAGGAGATAAGTCATGGCAACCCAGACCAGTGGGAGATAAAGTGGGTGGAGGAGGCGTCAGCTCAGGGCTGTGTCCCCGGAGGAAGAGTCCTCAGCCTGGGACAGCTGGTGGACTGGGGAGGCCCTTGAGCGAGGTCTCGAAGGACAAGTGTGTGGTCACCACTCAGAAAGCATCGACACTCAATTTCTAACCAAAAATAGCCTGTCATCCATGCTTCCTGCTACCATGGACTCCTAGGCCTCACTGCCTCCCCGAGTAGGGAGGACCCTACTGCTCAGCTGAACTTGCTCCTCAGCCAAAAAGGATGGGCTCAGAGAAGTTAAGGAACTTGCCAGATATCACACAGCCAGGGGCAGTGGGGCTGAGTCCTCTTACACCAGTTTTCCAAAAAGACCATCCAGAAACTAGAAGCTCACTGGCAGCTGCAGCTGTGTGCAGCCAGGCAGCAAGAGGTTCCTGAGCACAGGCTATAGGTGCCTGGCCAGTGGCAGGGAAGGGAGAAATAAAAGTTGTGTCTGGGCCAGGCGCGGTGGCTCACGTCTGTAATCCCAGCACTTTGGGAGGCCAGGACAGGCGGATCACCTGAGGTCGGGAGTTCGAGACCAGCCTAACCAACATGAAGAAACCCTGTCTCTATTAAAAAATACAAAATTAGTTGGGCGTGGTGGTGCATGCCTGTAATCCCAGCTGCTCAGGAGGCTGAGGCAGGAGAATCGCTTGAACCCGGGAGGCAGAGGTTGCTGTAAGCCGAGATCGCACCATTGCACTCCAGCCTGGGCAACAAGAGTGAAACTCCATCTCAAAAAAAAAAGTTGTGTCCTCTGCCCACAAGCCACTGCCCTCCTGACCCTCCCTCCCTCTATCCCCCTCTGCCTGCTACATCCCAAGCCTGACAGCCTTGACCACAGACCCTTGGCTGAAGGCAGCTGAGGAGTAGGAGACAGTCAGCCTGGATGACCCAGGCCCTGATTCTGGACTTACAGGTCTGACCTCAGCTCACTGTGTGACCCAGAATGAGTGTCTTGCCCTATCTGAGCTTCAGTCTCCACCTCTCTACAGCCACCAAATTGGACAAGACAGTCAGAGCCATTCCCTAGGACTCTCTGAGCCCAGCTTCTCACACCGGCTGCCCTGAAGCTCGCCAAGATTCCCCCTCCCCTCCATGCCGCAGGTCCTGAGCTCACCTGTCTGTGCCCCAGGGCTCTTCTCTCAAGCTCCCCTCAAGTGCAGGGCACAGGCCTAATGGGGCGTAGCGGACAGTCCCTGCACTCATGGCCAGGAACACGGGGCATGTCCCTCGGGCGGGGCACCTGGCGTGCTCCTCAGAAGAGTCCATGCTTGGAAGGCCAGACTGAGGGTCCCTCTGGAGGGTGCTGGGAAGGGAGGTAGCAGGAGCCTTCTTCCCCCCACTAGGCTGGGCCTCACACTAACCTTTGCTATCTCCTCAGAGCAGCAGCCTGGGAGGGAGGCACCACCTCCCAGGACAGCCGCTATCTCCTTCAACCCCGTAATTATTAACTCCTGTGGCTCCTCAGGCAGCAGAAGACACTGGGCCCTCCTTCCTGGGCTCTGGGCCAGGGGAGATGAGACACCTCAAGAGGAGGCCCCGTGTTTCAGCCAGGCTCCCAGATGGTCTACTTGTCCCCTCGCCACACAGGCTGGGGCGTTGGAAACTGCCTGTCCAGCCTTGACCCTGTCATAGCTGTCGTAAGCTGGCTGTGGAGCCCTGACAGGCCCTCCCGCCTGTGACCACAAGCCTGAATATCCACTTAAAACTTTGTTATTGGCCGGGCAGGGAGACTCACGCCTGTAATCCCAGCACTTTGGGAGGCCGAGGCGGGCAGATCACCTGAAGTCAGCAGTTCAAGACCAGCCTGACCAACATGGTGAAACCCCGTCTCTACTAAAAATACAAAATTAGCCAGGCATGGTGGTGCATGCCTGTAATCCCAGCTACTCGGGAGCCTGAGGCAGGAGAATTGCTTGAACCTGGGAGGCGGAGGTTTCGGTGAGCTGAGATCGTGCTATTGCATTCCAGCCTAGGCAACAAGAGCGAAACTCCGTCTCAAAAAACAAAACAAACAAACAAACAAAAAACTGTTATTATTATTATTTTTTAATTCTTTTTCTTAGATTTGAGATTCCTAGTTTTGTCTTTTTTTTTTTTTTTTTTTAATTTTTCAAGGCAGGGTCTCACTCTGTCACCCAGGCGGGAAGGCAGCCTCAAACTCCCTGGCTCAAGCCATCCTCCCACCTCAGCCTCCTGAGCAGCTGGGACTCCAGGCATGTGTCACCATGCTTGGCTAATTTTTTAATTTTTTTTTTTTGTTTGGAGAGACGGGGTCTCGCTACCCTTAAAACTTTTCACCGCCACCACCCAGGAACAACTCAGTGGTAGCAGCTGGGAGCACAGGCCCAGGGTCAGACAGGCTGGATTCAACCCCACTTTCAGACGGTGTGCCTTTGAGCACGTTAGCCTCTCTGTGCCTCAGTTTCTCCAACTATGAAATGGATTCTCACCCTCCAAAGCACACCAGGCCAGTTGCCACTGCCCAGATGTGCCCATTCCTCTTCTTTCCACATACTATCCCACCTGTCTGCAATCTCCACTGCATCCTGCCTCTGCTGGTAAGTTTCTCTTTTGTTCATACCCCCTCCTCTAGGAAGCCCTCCCCTGTGGGTTACTTTTTTCCTCTGCAGACACCAGAGCCCTCAGACACATGGTTAGCCCTGCACATGACAAACACCCCACGGAACTGGTGCACACTCCCGCAAGAACTGAGTGGCCCTCTGCGCAGAGGCTGGGCCATCCTCGTCACCCTTCTCAGTGTCCCCTTGCCTGGTACACAGACCCCATCCATTTGTGGGATGGTGTGAATGTGCCACCCTGTCTTCATTTGGCCGGAATTCTCATCCTAGTTCTGCCACTCGCTGGCTGTGTGGCCTCAGGCAGGTCACTTAACCTCTCTGGGACTCAGTTTCCTCATCTATATAAAATGGGAACAGTTCTCCCCTGTGAAGTAGTGAGTATTAAAGCAGATAACATTTGTGGCCAGGTGCAGTGGCTCACGCCTGTAATGCCAGCACTCTGGGAGGCCGAGGTGGGAGGATCGCTTGAGCCCAGGAATTTGAGACCAGCCTAGGCAACAAACTGAGACCTCATCTCTATTATTAAAAACAAACAAACAAACAAAAACCCGTCTCTACTAAAAACACAAAATATTAGCCAGGTGTGGTGGGGGGCACCTGTAGTCCCAGCTACTTGGGAGGCTGAGGCAGGAGAATGGCATGAACCTGGGAGGCAGAGTTTGCAGTGAGCCGAGATTGCACCACTGCACTCCAGCCTGGGCGACAGAGTGAGACTCCGTCTCAAAAAAAAACAAGGTTTAAAAAAAGAAGAAAGCCACAGGGGTTGGCTCATGCCTGTAATCCCAGCACTCTAGGAGGCCAAGGCGGGTGGATCATCTGAGGTTGGGAGTTTGAGACCAGCCTGCCTGACCAACATGGAGAAACGCTGTCTCTACTAAAAATACAAAATTAGCTGGGCGTGGTGGCGCATGCCTGTAATCCCAGCTACTGGGGAGGCTGAGGCAGGAGAATTGCTTGAACCCAGTTGGCAGAGGTTGCGGTGAGCCGAGATCCTGCCATTGCACTCCAGCCTGGCCAACAAGAGCAAAACTCTGTCTCAAAAAAAAAAAAAAAGAAGATAACATTTGTGAAGTGTCTGCCACAGTGTGGACTGAAAGAAGTGTTCCCTATTTCCTTCTCCCTGGACTTCCCTCTTCTTTCTGGGTAGCCTCTGAGTCCCTGCTGGGGAGAAGCTGCCAGTTCCTCACACCCCGGCCTGCCCCGCCCAGCGGAAAACAGTATCTCCCACTTGGGCTTTGGGCTTCGAAGCTCTCTCAGCCTAATGCAAACCAGATGCTGGCCTCCCTTTCCTGGCAATGAATTTTCCATGGCCTGCTCCCACCCCCTTCCTGTTTTTGCTCCTCTCTGATCCCCCTGCTCAATTCTCCTGTGTCCCCACCTTCCTCTGCTGGGCAACCTTCTGGGCCCACCTGGAAACAATTAATGGAAAACAGGATGTGTGAAGGGGGGCATCTCCCCATCACCCCAACGAGGCAGGAGGGGAAGGGGCTTGGCCTGACTGATGGCAATGTAGGTGGGACTTGTTCCCTCCCTGCCAAGGCCCCACAAGCCTCTTGTTGGGGGGAGAGGGGAAACTGAGTCAGAGTTGCTGGAGACTGTATGGAAAAACCTGTTATATTTTTGGACATTTAGACACAGCTTGGACTGGATGAGAAGCTGTGAGGATCTTGTCTTTGGCTGTAACTTCTTAGAAAAAAGGCAGAGCCAGAAAAGGCCCAATCCTGTCTTCTTGCAGATGAGGAAACTGAGGCTCAGAGGCTCATTCAGGGTCACTGGTGAGTCACAGCAAGAAGCAGCCAAGTCTGGGACATCTTGTCAGTAAAAGCTGCTGCCTGAAGTCACCTCCCCTGCTTGCTATCTCAGCGTCATTCCTGCCTGCCCTTCCCCGGCCTCTGCACAGAGCTCAGTCACGAGGGGAGGCTCACAAGGCCACCATCCGCCTGCCTGTGGCCCAGACACCTCCCCGCTGGCAGGCTCGAGGCGGCCACGCACACCTGGCTTGGCAGACTTTGAAGCAACTGGATTTTCCCCTGCAGGGCTGGGCGCTGCAGTAAGCCCCAGGAACATGTGTGCAGGTGGACCCTTCCTTGACCCTGTGAACCTCCTCAGGTCAGCCAGCGCTGGTCCTCAGAGTGAGGGTTCCCCCATTTCCATGAACACAACAGCCCCAGGGCTCCTGAAAGCCGGTTCTGGCTGCCCCTCCCTCCGCCAGCTGTGCAGAGTGTTTGGACAGCGGGATGGAATGTTTTGCAGCCAAAGTCCTCCCTGGATCCCTGAGCTCAGATTTCAGGCAGGAGGGAAAGAGGACGCTGGCTCTGGCTCCAGGGAGAGGGGAGGCGACTCAGGAGGTCAAACTCGGGCCTGGAGGCTCCCTGCTCTCTCCCTAGGCCTGACCAAGACCAGACCCAGGCCCCTCAGGGAAGGGCAGGACAGAGGGCGTGGAGGCGCCGAATGGGGTCACAGCTTTGGTCAGGCCAACCTGGTGAAGCCAGGCCCCAGGGACAGTCTGGGCTCAGGGAGGGGCTCAGCCCAGGACAGCACTTTGAGAACACTAAGATTCACAACAGACCTCCTGCGACCACCATCTCCATGTTATAGGGAGGGCAGTTGGGGTCCAGAGAGGGCAGGCACTTATCCCAGGTGGCACAGCATGCTGGGTAAAGAGCTGGGCTGGCAGCCAGGCCTCCTGAAGCTAAACTTGCTGTTTCACTGTCCAGGAAGTCTCCATCCTCACTCTCAGCCCCAGAGGTAAAACCCCAGCCAGTGAGCCTTCATCTTTGCTCCTTTCCCAAATGATGCAGGCAAAATAATCTACTCCCAAAGTCAGTTCACAAAGCAAGCACCGACACTGAGCTCCAGGCCAGCCTCTGAGAGACTGGCATTAACCTACTTGAGGACAAGGCAGAGGCCCTGAGAGACAGGATTCCTGGTCCATCTCCTGCTCCGGGGCCAGAGCTCCCCTAGTTCTCCACCACAGCTGCCCAGGCCCCTCAGGCGAAGCGAATCCCTTCTCTGGCTGCAAAGACCCACGAGTTCTAGACACAAATATATGGAAGCTAGTTTGAGCCTCAGTTTACCCACCTTAAACCTGGGAGGATTATCTTTGTTCCACTTGACTTATCATATTGTGGGGTGCTGATGGTGAGCGGCGGGAGGTGCTGGTGAATCCCTTTGGAAATGTCAACATTTCCCGGTAATGAAACTGACCTCAAATGAAGAAGGAAGGAAGGAAGGAGGGGATTCCTTTGGGCCCAGATGGGCGTGGGAGTCCGACCAAGATGCCTGGGGCCGGAGCCGAATTCCTAGAGATGAAACCTGTTCGCCCACTCTCAACTCCTCAGAAGGAAAGCGCAGCCACCTCCTGGAATTATTAGAGAACAGATAATCCACCAGAAACCTTGAGGGGGAAGCATGACCAGTGGAGGAGGGTGTGACCCCCAGAGAGCTGATGACTCCCTTCCAAGGTGGCAGAATGTGGGGTGAACTGGAGACTGTGCTGGGATCTTTACGTGCAATCTCAGACTCCGTTCATCCTCGCAGAGGCCCCACGGTCCTTGGTGGTCCTTCATTGCTTTCTGTTCCCATTTTAAAGATGAGGAAACTGAGATTTGGAAAGGTTCAAGGATTTGGCCAATGGCTAACAAGTAAAGGAACTCGGATTTTAACCCAGGTTTGTCTGACTCCAAAGCTCCACCACTCACTGCCTCAGGAGGAAGGAAGGGTAAGGTGAGGCTTTTTAAAGAAAGTAGGGATTGAAGAATAAATAGGATTTAAATATCCATATAGAGCCGGGTGCCGTGGTTCACACCTGTAATTCCCAGCACTTTGGGAGGCTGAGGTGGGCAGATCACTTGAGGTCAGGCGTTCAAGACCAGCCTGGCCAACATGGTAAAAACCCTGTCTCTACTAAAAATACACAAATTAGCCAGGCGTGGTGGCGCACGCCTGTAATCCCAGCTACTCGGGAGGCTGAGGCAGGATAATTGCTTGAACCCAGGAGGTGGAGGCTGCAGTGAGCAGAGATCATGCCACTGCACTCCAGCCTGGGCAACAGAGCAAGACTGTGTCTCAAAAAAGAAAAAAAAAAAAAAAGTCCATATAGAACTGAAGGATGGGCATTCCCTGCAGAGGGACCAACAGGTACAAAGGCCTGGAGGTGGAAAGGCACAACACAGACAGAGAGGAACACCCCTCACTTTGCCAGGAGCTCAGGCTCATTTGGGAGACAGGAAAAAAAGTCTGGAAAGGCAGCCTCAGATTAAATCCTGAGAAGCGTTGGCGGCGAGTTAAAGAATTTGGACTTTATTCTAAAGGCTCCAAGGAGATGGTTAAACATTCTTGAGCAGAGGAGAGAAATGATCAGAGCCCTGCTTTGGGAAGATTAAATGGACAGCCGTGTGCATAAAAAATAGAAGTGAACACTTTTTACACATCTAGCAAGGGAGAGACTTTCTATACTTGGAAACATTTTGAAGAGATCTTAACAGAAAAAGATCAATAGATCCGTCCACATTCAAATGTAAAGCTTCTTTATGCTCCTCCCTGCCAAAAAAAAAAAAAAAAAAAAAAGAAAGCCAAAATTAAAAGGCAAATAACTTGGGGAAAATGTTCCCAGGCAATGGCAATGCGTTAATATCTTTAACATATAAAGAATTTGCAAAAATCAATAAGAAAAACACTGGGAGCTCAGTAGAGGTGTTCGCTCATTCATCAGATATTTAAGAACACACATGCCAAGTGCTGATGGCGTATTAGTGAGCCAGACAGACAATGTTTCTGCACTCATGAAGTGTACAGCTTAGGAGGGGATTATGTGTAGAGGGGGATTCGGACATCTAATTACAGCATGATATGGTTTGGGTATTTGTCCCTCCAAATTTCACATTGAAATATGATCCCCAATGTTGGAGGTGGGCCTTATGGGAGGTGTTTGAGTCATGGGGGCTTGGTTCCCTCATGAATGGCTTGGTGCCCTCTCTGTGGTCATAAGTTGCTGCAGGATCTGATTCTTTTTTTGAAATGGAGTCTCAGTCTGTCGCCCAGGCTGGAGTGTAGTGGCGTGATCTCAGCTCACTGCAACTTCTGCCTCCCGAGTTCAAGTGATTCTCCTGCCTCAGCCTCCATAGTAGCTGGGATTAAAGGTGTGAGCCACCATGCCTGGCTAAATTTTGTATTTTTAGTAGAGATGGGGGTTTCACCATGTTGGCCAGGCTGGTCTCGAACTCCTGACCCTGTGATCTGCCTGCCATGGCCTCCTAAAGTGCTGGGATTGTAGATGTGAGCCACACCTGGCCGGGGTACAGAAAACTTTTATTTGATCACTCTTTCTTGCCTGGTGCCAGGCCCATGCAATGCCACGATCTTGGCTCACTGCAACCTCCACCTCCCAGGTTCAAGCGATTCTCCTGCCTCAACTTCCTGAGTAGCTGGGATTACAGGCACCATGCCCAGCTAACTTTTGTATTTTTAGTAGAGATGGGTTTCAGCATGTTGGCAAGGCTGCTCTCAAACTCCTAACCTCAGGTGATCCACCCGCCTTGGCCTCCCACAGTGCTAGGACTACAGGCATGAGCCACCGCACCCAGCCAGCTCTGATTCTTAAAGAGAGTCTGGGACCTCCCCCATCTCTCTCTTTTTCTCTCTCTCACCATGTGACATGCATGCCCCGCCTTAACCTTCCACCATGATTGGAAGCTTTCTGAGACCCTCATCAGAAGCAGATGCTGGTGCCATGCTTCCCATACAGTCTGCAGAACTGCGAGCCAGAGAAACCTCTTTTCTATACAAATTGCCCAGTCTCTGGTATTCCCTATAACAATGCAAAACAGACTAGCACACAGGACCACAGTTCAGGTACAAGGATAGGGGAAGTGCAAAGTCATCTGGGAGCACATCCAGGAACTCCTCACCTAGACTTAAGGTTAGGAGTCTGGAAAAATTTCGTGAGGCAGGAGTTTGGGAGTGGAAAGGGAGACCATTGAAAGAGTTGGGGCTGGCAAAAGAGTCAGGGGTTAGATCATGCGGGGCTTTGTATGTGGTATGGTTTGGCTCTGCCTCCCTGCCCAAATCTCATGTCGAATTGTAATTTCCAGTGTTGAAGGAGGGGCCTGGTGGGAGATGATTGGATCATGGTAATGTATTTATGTATTTCCCCGCTGCTGTTCTTGTGATAGTAAGTGAGTTCTCATGAGATCTGGGTTTTTTTTTTTTTTGAGACAGAATCTCACACTGTCTCCTGGGCTGGAGTGCAGTGGTGTGATCTCAGCTCACGGCAACCTCCGCCTCCTGGGTTCATGCCATTCTCCTGCTTCAGTTTCCCAAGTAGCTGGGACTACAGGCGTCTGCCACCACGCCCTGCTAATTTTTTTTTTTTTTCTATTTTTAGTAGAGATGGGGTTTCACCGTGTTAGCCAGGATGGTCTCGATCTCCTGACCTCATGATCCTCCTGACTCGGCTTCCCAAAGTGCTGGGATTACAGGCATGAGCCACCGCGCCTAACTGAGATCTGGTTGTTTAAAAGTCTGTAGCACCTCCCGCTTTGCTCTTTTCCATCTGCTCTGGCCATGTAAGATGTGCCTGCTTCCCCTTCACCTTCAGTTATGATCGTAAGTTTCCTGAGGCCTCTCCAGCCATGTCTCCTGTATAGCCTGCAGAACTGTGGACCAATTAAACCTCTTCTCTTTATAAATTACTGAGCCTTGAGTAGTTCTTATAGCAGTGCGAGAATGAACTAATACAGTATGCTAGGTAAGGAGTTCAAACTTTATACATAAAGACAAAGAGGAGTCATTAAAGGATTTACACAGGAGTGTGATGTGAACAGATTTACATATCAAAAAGATGGCTCCTATGGATAAGTATGGAATTGGTTGGAGAATCTCTTCTCCTAGTGATGTGGTGGACTTGGAGCAGAGAGGAATCTTCCTGCTACAGAAAAAAAAAAAAAAAAAAAAAAAATTCTAGAAAGAAGCCATAATTCTTTGAGGACGTGTTGTCTATCAAGCTCTAGGCCTTGTCTGCCAAAGCCACTTCCTTGCCCACAAAGGAAAGTACATCCAAAGCTGGGAGCTTGGCAGTGAGCATCAAGCAGTGAGCTCACAGAGATCACCAGCACATAAAGATGCTAGCCACTGTGAATAAGAATCAATAGAAACAACACACAACAGATTTAGACGCTACGGGACTCCAGGTAGTGGTCTCCTATATATGATATTGAAAGGTTAACGTATGAATTTTTAGAATCTATTTTTAAAGAAAAAGAACATACACAAAATTTACAAAAAAACAAAAAAAATTTGTTTTTAATTTTTATGGCTACATTATAGTTGTACATATTTGTGGGGTATATGTGACCTTTTGACCCAAGCATACAATGTATAATGATCAAATCTGGGTAACTGGGATATTCATCACCTCAAACATTTATCATTTCTCTGTGTTGGGAACATTACAAATCATCTCTTAAAGCTAATTTTGACATATATGATAAGTTATTGTTAATATAGATGTATGGGCGGGCATGGTGGCTCCCAGCACTTTGGGAGGCTGAGGCAGGTGGATCGCTTGAATCCAGGAGTTTGAGACCAGCCCGGGCAAAATGGTGAAACCCTATCTCTACTAAAAACACAAAAATTAGCCGGGTGTGGTGGCACGCGCCTATTGTCCCAGCTACTGAGAAGGCTGAGGCACGAGAATCGATTGAACCCAGGAGGCAGAGGTGCAGTGAGCTGCCAAGATTGTACCATTACACTGCAGCCTGGGTGACAGAGTGAGACTTGATCTCAAAACATTTAAAAAAAATTTTTTTAAATGTACGAACGGAAGATGAATAAACAACAAGAGATTATCAAGGAGAACCAAGCAGTTTTTTTTGTTTGTTTTGTTTTTTTTTTTTTTTGATACAGAGTCTTGCTCTGTTGCCAGACTGGAGTGCAGTTGCATGATCTTAGCTCACTGCAACCTCTGCCTCCTGGGTTCAAGTAATTCCCCTGCCTCGGCCTCCTGAGTAGCTGGGAGTACAGGTGTGCACCACCACACCTGGCTAATTTTTTGTATTTCAGTAGAGACAGGGTTTCACTATGTTGGCCAGGATGGTCTCGATCTCCTGACCTCAAGTGATCCGTCTGCCTCAGCCTCCCAAAGTGCTGAGATTACAGGTGTGAGCTACCGTGGGGTTTTTTTTTTTTTTTTTTCTTTCTTTTTTTTTGTGACAGGGTCTCACTCTGCTGTCGCCCAGGCTGGTGTGCAGTGGTGCAATCTCAGCTCACTGCAACCTCCACCTCCCAGGTTCAAGTGATTCCCCTGCCTTGGCCTCCTCAATAGCTGGGACTACAGGCGCACACCACCACCATGCCCGGCTAATCTTTGTGTTTTTAGTAGAGACGGGGCTTTGCCATGTTGCCCAGGCTGGTCTCAAACTCCTGGGTTCAAGCAATACACCCGCCTCAGCCTCCTGAAGTGCTGGGATTATAGACGTGAGCCACTGCTCCTGGCCAAGCATAGACTTACAAAGTCTATGAAATCAATAATAGAAAATAGAGAATGGAGGGGAGGTGATATTTGTTTAATGGGTATGGAGTTTCATTTGGGAAGACAACATGGATGGATGATGGTTGCACAACAATGGGAATGTAATTAATGTCAGTAAACTATACACTTAAAAACGTTCAAAATGTTTTTTAAAAAGGCATATCTGACCACCTAAGCATAAGGATATGGAAAGGGTGAGCTTGAAAAAGTCACACCAAAAGTAAGGTGGTATTTCTGCATTAATAACCAATCTTTAAGATGAATCATGATGAATCATATGTGTAATCCCAGCACTTTCGGAGGCTGAGGAGGGAGGATCACTTGAGCTCAGGAGTTCGAGACCAGCCTGGGCAACATGGGGAGACCCCCATCTCTACAAAAAATCAAAAATTAGCCAGGCATGGTGGTGCAGGCCTGTAGTCCCAGCTACTTGGGAGGCTGTGGCAGGAGGATCACTTTAGCCTGGGAGGTCAAGGCTACAGTGAGTTGTAATCATGCCACTGCACTCAGTCTGGGCAACACAGCAAGACCCTGTCTCAAAAAGACCAAATTAATAGCAAACTTTAAGATGAAAAACATTAAAAGGGTAGAGGTGGTCACTATGCAGTAATAATAAAATGATGACGTTTAAAAAAATTCACCAGATAGATATAACCATCTAAATTAATATGTGCCTAATAAAATAGCCTAAAATATTTAAAGCAAGAATAATTAAAGCTACAGGGGAAAATAGACACTTCCATCATTACGGTGTGAGATACCAACAAATCTTTCTGAATTATGGTTACATCAAGGCAGCAAAACATCAGGAGCTGGCGGCAGCAGAGACCACTGGCACTGGTAGAAAAAGCTGAAGTATAGAGCACTAGATCAAAGCAAATGGATAAGCAATTTGATCCCTAGGTCCCCTCCTCTACTCCATGCCACTGGCCAACTGCCCCTTTCTGAGTCTAGCGTAACACTGGAGATTTATTCTCTGGAGATGGCAAAACAGAAGGTCTTTGGGCCAGCAGCTGAATAAGGGGGTTAAGTGATTGTATACACACTGAAATCTGAGACCTCCTACCCTCTTCTCTCACTTGTCAGCCAAAATGGCAACTCACTCAGTCACTAGGAGGGTAAAGCCAGACCTTTACCCTCCAGACAGCCCCTCTATGTGACTCTGGCCGACCCAGGAAGAGAGATCTAAGACGAATGTTACCCAACAAAATATCCATCCGGCTCAAAGTCAACATGCTTGCCATTGGTTTTTCAGATCTCGCTCTTCATAATGAACAATCAAGGATTACTAGACAACTAAGGAGAACCTCTACCTTAAGAGAGACCAAACCTAGTAAGCAGAAAAAAAGCAACTTGCAGGAAAAAGAGACTCCGTAGAAAAAAGAAGAAGGAGAAGAGGAGGTGAAGAGGAGGAGGAGGAGAAGGAGAGCAAGGAGGAGGACGAAGGAGAGGCATTAATAACCTCAGAGTGGGAAAAGAAGGTATTGTATTCATGAAATAGTAACCTGATTCTACGAAAGTAAACATTCACAGAGCAACAGAAACTACTGGAAAATGATATATTTTTTAAAAGCATGATGGTAGACATGAAAACAATGAGTAAGTTTGGAAGACACAGTTGAGGGAGTACCCCCCAAAAAGAAAGAAATGGAAAATAGTGAAAAGATTAGAAAAGTAGAGAATCAATTTAGGAGGTTCAATGTCTGCATAAAGAAGGAACAGAAGAAAATGAAGGGGGTAAAGCATTAAATAAATAATTCAAGATTGTTTCCCAAAACTGAAGTATATAAGTTTTCAAATTGAAAAAGGCCACCTTAGCTGGACATGGTGGCTCATATCTGTAATCCTAGCACTTTGGGATTCTGGTTTTTAAAAAAATTATTGTTATACTGTAAGATTTTTGTAATTGCTTATATCAGTCTTCATAAATATCAATTTTAATAGTTCATTCATTCAGCAGTTATTTGTTTGGTATTTCTTTGCCTGACAGTCACTCTTCCAGGCACTGGGTGTATAGCAATGAGCAAAACAAGGCCCTGGCCTATGAAGCTTACATTCTAAGCTTTATAAGGCTTACAGTGTAATAAAAGACATTAAAGAGAAATAAAATAAAAGACATAAATAAAAGAGAAATCAAAGACATAAATAAATAGATAGTGATAAAGTCTTCTCAAACTTTTTTTTTAACTCAGCATTGTATCCAAGACTTACCTTATTTTATGTAACTATAGTTCATTAATTTTTTTTTTTTTTTTTTGAGATGGAGTCTCGCTGTATTACCCAGGCTGGAGTGCAATGGCACAATCTCAGCTCACTGCAACCTCCGCCTCCAGGTTCAAGCAATTCTCCTGCCTCAGCCTCCTGAGAAGCTAGGATTACAGGCATGTGCTACCATGCCCAGCTAATTTTTGTATTTTTAGTTGAGACAGGGTTTCACCATATTGGCCAGGCTGGTCTCAAACTCCTGACCTTGTGATCTGCCTGCCTCAGCCTCCCAAAGTGTTGGGATTACAGGCGTGAGCCACCGTGCCCGGCCAGTACATTCATTTTTATTGCTGTATAATATTTCATGAAAGGACCATAACTGTAGTAGGATAAAAATGGCCTCTCAAAGTTACTGAATCCTAATCTTTGAAAACTACAAATATTACCTTATATGAAAACAGAGTCTGTAAAGACATAATTAAGTTAAGGACTGTGAGATGGGGAGATTATTCCAAATTATTGGAGTAGACCCTAAATGCAATCACATGTATCCTTATAAGAGGGAGGCAGAAAGAGACCTGACACAGACAAAAGAGAAAAAGGCACAAGATGGAGGAGTGATGTGGCCAAAAGCCAAGGAGTGCTGGCAGCCACTAGGAGCTGAAACAGACAAGAAATGGATTCTATAATAAAGATAAATTATAAAAAGAAAACAAATAGAAATCCTGGAGTTTTAAGTATGAGCTAAGAGGAACATTAAAAAGAAAAGAAAAGAAAAAAGTAAAAAGAAAGAAATTCTGGAGTTGAAGAGTATAATAACTGAAATAAAAATTCGCTAGAGGAGCTCAATATAGATTAGAGCAGGCAAAAGAAAGAATCAGCACACTTGAAGATAAGTCAATTGAGATTAACAATCTGAGGACCAAGAATGGAGAAAAACAAACAGAGTTTAAGAGACCCATGGAATACCATCGAGCATAACAACATATGCATAATGAAAGTCCCAGATGGAGAGGAGGGAGAGGAAGAAGACAGAATATTTGAAGAAATAATGGCCCAAAACTTTCAAAATGTAATGGAAGACTCAGTCTTCACATTCAATAAGCCTAATGAATCCCAAATAGGATAAACACAACGAGATCAAAACCAAGATACATTAGAATCAAACTATTGAAAGACAAAGATAAAAAGAGAAACTTGATTTTTGTTGTTGTTGTTGTTGTTGTTTTGAGACAGTCTCACTTTGTTGCCCAGGCTGGAGTACAGTGGCATGATCTCGGCTCACTGTAACCCCTGCCTTCTCCATGCCTGGCTAATTTTTGTATATTTAGTGGAGACAGGGTTTCGCTATGTTGACCAAGCTGGTCTCAAACTCCTCACCTTAAGTGATCCACCACCTCAACCTCCTAAAGTGCTGGGATCACAGGCATGAGCCATGAGCCACCACTCCCTGCCCAAAAATAGAATCTTGAAAACAACAAGAAAAAGTGACTCATCATATATAAGCTAATCTCAATAAGATCAACAGTTTATTTCTCATCAGAAACCATGGGGGCCAGATAGTGGGATGATATATTCAGAAAATGCTGAAATAAACAAAAGAAGATTAAGATTTCTCTATCTATCTATATATAACTAAGATTTCTATATCTGGCAAAGCTATCCTTCAGGAAAAAAAGGAGAATTCAAGACATCCCCAGATAAACTAAAGTTGAAAGAGTTTGTCACTAGTAGACCTGCCCTATAAGAAATGCTAAAGGGAGCTGTTCAAGTTGCTACTAAAGGACACTAGATAGTAACTCAAAACCACATGAAGAAATATTATAAAAAATAGACCTTAAGGCAAAAATTGTTACAAGGGACAAAGAGAAACATTTTGTAATGATAAAAGGCTCAATTCATCAAGAAGATATAACAATTATATATTTCACCTAACAGCAGAGTCCTCAAAGTATTTGAAGCAAAAACGGACAGAATTCAAAGTAGAAACAGGTCAGCAAGAATAGCTGGAAATATCGGCCGAGCACAGTGGCTCACGCCTCTAATCCCACCACTTTGGGAGGCCAAGGTGGGCAGATCACCTGAGGTCAGGAATTCGAGACCAGCCTGTCCAACATGGTAAAACACTGTCTCTGCTAAAAATACAAAAATTAGCTGGGCATGGCGGCACGTGCCTGTAATCCCAGCTACTTGGGAGGCTGAGGCAGGAGGATGGCTTGAACCTGGGAGGCAGAGGTTGCGGCGAGCCGAGATCATGCTACTACACTCCAGCCTGGTGACAGAGCAAGACTCTGTCTCAAAAAAAAAAAAAAAAGTTAAAAATAAATAAATAAATAAAATAAAATAAAAAGAATAGTTGGAAACGTCAATACTTCACTTTCAATAATGGCTAGAACTACACACTAGATAAGGAAATATAAGACTTGAACAATGCTAACTCTACCCAACCATAGCAGAATACACATTCTTCTCAAACTACACATAAAACATTCCCCAGGATAGACCATATGTTAGACCACAAAACAAGTCTTAATAAACTTTAAAGGATTGAATTCATATGAATTATCTTTCTGATCACAATGGAATGAAATTAGAAATAACAGAATTAAAAGTGAAAAATTCACAAATATGTGGGAATTAAGCAACACACTCAAATGCCCCATGGATCAAAGAAAAAAATCACAAGAGAAATTAGATGAGATGAATGAAAATGAAAATACAGCATACTGAAACTTACCGAATACAGCAAAAGCAGTACTCAAAGGGAAATTTATAGCTGTAAAAACCTACATCAAAGAGAAGAAAGATCTCCAATTAATAACCTAAACTTCCAATTTAAGGAACTAGAAAAAGTAGAATAAACTAAACCCAAAGCAAGCAAAAGGAAGGAAAGAATAAAAATTAGAGTGGAGATAAATGAAATAGAGAAAAACAACAGAAAGAATCAATGAAAACAAAAGTTGATTCTTCAAAAAGATCAAGAAAATTGATGAAACTTTAGACTGACCAAAAAAAAAAAAAAGAAGAAGAAGAAGACTCAAATTACTAAAGTTAGGAATAAGGCTGGGATGGCTCACGCCTGTAATCTGAGCACTTCTGGAGGCCAAGGTGGGGGAATTGCTTGAGCTCAGGAGTTCAAGATCAGCTTGGACAACATAGGGAAACCTTGTCTCTGCTAAAAATAAAATATTAAAAAATTAGCCAGGTGTGGTGGCACATGTCTGTAGTCCCAGTTATTTGAGAGGCTGAGGCAATAGGATTACTTGAGCCCAGGAGATTGAGGCTGCAGTGAACTGTGACCCTGCCACTGCACTCCAGCCTGGGCAACAGAGTAAGGCCCTGTTTCTTACTTTGTTGAGTAAGGAACGAAAGTAGAAAAATTACTACTAGCTGGACATGGTGTCTCATGCCTGTAGTCCTAGTTACTGGCGAGGGTGAGGCAGGAGGATTGCCTTGAGCCCAGGAGTTCAAGGTTGCAGTGAGCTATGATCATACCACTTCTCTCCATCCTGGGTGACAGAGCAAGATGCTGTCTCTAAAGTAAATACATAAATGAATGAATAAAAATTAAAAATAAAAATGTGTCCAGGCATAGTAGTTATGCCTGTAATCCTGACACTTTGGGAGGCCAAGGTGAGAGGATGGCTTGAGACCAGGAGTTTGAGACCAGCCTGGGCAAGATGGTGAGACCCTATCTCTACAAAAAGTTTAAAAATTAAGCTGGGCGCAGTGGCTCACGCCTGTAATCCCAGCACTTTCAGAGGACGAGGCAGGCGGATCACTTGTCAGGGGTTTGAGACCAGCCTGGGCAACATGGTGAAACCTTGTCTCTACTAAAAATACAAAAATTAGCGGGGCATGGTGGCACTTGCAGGTAGTCCCAGCTACTCAGGAGGCTGAGGCGGGAGAATGGCTTGAACCTGGGAGGTGGAGGTTGCAGTGAGCCGAGATTGTACCACTGCACTCCAGCCTGGGTAGCAGAGCGAGACTCCATCTCAAAAAAAAAAAAAAAAAGTAAAAATTAGCCAGGCACTGTGGCACGTGCCTGTAATCCCAGCTACTTGGGAGGCAGAGGCGGGAGGCTCCCTTGAGCCTAGGAATTCAAGGTGGCAGTGAGCTATGATCACACAACTGCACTCCAGCCTGGGTAATAAAGTGAGATTCTGTTTCTATAAATAAATAAATACATAATAAAATAAATAAAACATTTTAAAAAGAAAAACTATTACCGACCTTAGAGATACAGAAAGAATTACAGAAGAACACTATGAAAACTTGTATGACAACAAATTAGATAACCTAGAGTAAATGAACAAATGCCTAGAAACCAAAATTTCCTCAAGAGGAAACAGAAAACGTGAATAGACCTCAAACACAAGATTGAATCAGTAATACAAAAACTTCCAATAGAGAAATGATTAGGAGCAAATAAAGAATAAACACCAGTCCTCAAACTCTTCCAAAAAATAGAGAAGAATATACTTCATAACCCATTCTCTCATGCCAGTATTACCCTAAAACTAAAGCCAGACAATATCTCACAAGGAAAGAAATATACAGACCAGGTCAGGTATGGTGGCTCACACCTGTAATGCCAGCACTTTGGGAGGCCAAGGCAGGCAGATCACAAGGTCAGGAGATCAAGACCATCCTGGCTAACACAGTGAAACCCCGTCTCTACTAAAAATACAAAAAAATTAGCTGGGTGTGGTGGCGGGCACCTGTAGTCCCAGCTACTCAGGAAGCTGAGGCAAGAGAATGGCGTGAACTTGGGAGTTGGAGCTTGCAGTGAGCTGAGATCGTGCCACTGCACTCCAGCCTGGGCAGCAGAGTGAGACCTCATCTCAAAAAAGAAAAAGAAAAAGAAAAGAAATATACAGACCAATATCCCTTATGAATATAGATGCAAATATCCTCAATCAAATACTAGCAAATCCAATCCAGCAACATGTTAAAAAGATTATACATAATGTCCATGTGGGATTTATCATGGAAATGCAAGCAAGGTAGTTTAACATATGAAAATCAATGTAAAGGCTGGGCATGGTGGCTCATGCCTGTAATCTTAGCACTTTGGGAGGCCTAGATGGGCAGATCACGTGAGGTCAGAAGTTCGAGACCAGCCTGGCCAACATGGTAAAGCCCCGCCTCTACTAAAAATACAAAAATTAGCCAGGTATGGTGGCGTGCACCTGTAATGCCAGCTATTTGGGATGCTGAGGCAGGAGAATCGCTTGAAACCAGAAGGTGGAGGTTGCAGTGAGCTGTAATCATACCACAGCACTCCAGCCTAGGCAACAAGAGCGCAACTCCGTCTCAAAACAAACAAACAAAAAACACCTGAGCTCAAACAATCCTCCCTCCTTGGCCTCCCCAAATGCTGGGATGACATGCATGAACCACTGCACCTGGAAAATCATGACATGATCTTATATGTAGCAAACCCTAAAGAATCCACACAAAAACTATTACAGCTAGTAAATAAATTAAGCAAAGTTACAAGATACGAGGTTAATATACAAAAATGAGCTGTATTTCTATACATTAGCAATAAACAATTTGAAAATAAAATTAAGAAAATAATTCCATTTACAAAATGGAACTTTATTATTATCAAAAAGAACAAGAGACTTAGGAATATTTTTAACCAAGAAGATGCAAGACTTGTACACTGAAAACCCGACAACAGTGGTGAATGAAACTAAAGAAGACCTCAATAAATGAAAAGACATCTGATGTTCATGGATTGGAAGACTTGATGTTGTAAAGATGACTAAGTGATCTACAGACTCAGTGTAATCCCCATCAAAATTCCAACTGCGTTTTATGCAGAAATGGGCAAGACAATCCTAAAATTCATATGGAATTGCAGTGGACCCCAAAGAGCTAAAACCATCTTGAAAAAGAACAAAGTTGGAGAACTTACACTTCCTGGTTTTGAAATTTCTGCATAACTACATCATTAAAACAATGCAATATTGAAGTGACACATAGCTCAATAGAATAGAAGTGCTAGTCCAGAAATAAACCCATATACGTATTATCAATTGATTTTCAACATGTATGCCAAGACAAGTCAACAGGAAAGAATAAGCTTTTCAACAAATATACATAGACACCTGGATAGCTACATGCAAAAGAAGAAAGTTGGACCTTTACCTCAAATGATATATAAAAATTACCTCAAAATAGGTCAAATTCCTAAATGTAAGAACTAAAGTGATAAAAGTTTTAGAAGAAAACGTACAGGTCAGTCTTCATGACCTTGGATTTGACAGGGTCAAAATTTATCAAAATTAAAATTTTAATTTTTAAAATTCAAAATGAATTAAAAACTTTATGCAACAAGGAACCTCCTCAAGAACGTAAAAAAGATGACCTACAGAATGGGAGAAAATATTTGTAAATCACATATTTGATTATGACCTAGTATCCAGAATATATAAATGATTCTAACAACAACAAGGAGACAAACAATCCAACTGAAAAAATGGGCAAAAGACTTGGGTAGACATTTCTCCAATGAGGATAAACAAATAGCCAATAATCACATGAGAAGATGCTTAACACTGTTTGCCATCTGGGAAATGCGAATCAAAACCACAATGAGATACTACTGCACACCTACTAGGATGCCTTTAGCATAAATAAATATGTAAACACTACATACGTAAGTGGAAAAGGTGAATTTTACAGGACATGGATTGTACCTCAATATTAAAATTATAAAAAAAGACTGGAAGGAAATACATCAAAATGATAACCTTGTTTGGGGGTTTGTTTTGTTTTAAACTGCTCTGTAGTTTCCTAATTGTTTATAACAAGCATTTAGTACTTTTGAAGTGTAAACAATAATCTTAAATCTCTCTTGTAATTGTATAAAGCAGGTATACATGAATCTTCCTCCCCTCCTCTCCCTCCCTCCCTCCTTCAAAATGAATTAAAAACTTTTATGCATCAAGGAACCTCCTCAAGAAAGTAAAAAAGATGACGTACAGAATGGGTCCCTCCCTCCCTCCTTCCCTTCCTTCCCTTCCTTTCCTTCCTTTCCTTCCTTCCCTTCCTTCCTTTGTTGAGACAGGGTCTTGCTCTGTCACCCAGTCGGGACTGCAGTTCTGAGCTGGTGTGATCATAGCTCACTGTAGCCTCAAACTCCTGGGCTCAGGCAATCTTTCGACCTCAGCCTCCCAAAATGTAGGGATTATATGTGCGAGCCACTGCACCAGACCGGCTTCTGCTTTGGTAACAAGCTTCCAAATGATGTAACTGGGCCCCAGGCCTCAGATTGAGAAGCCAGGTTGTAGAAGCCAGCAGCAGGAAGGAATGGATGGACTAAGCAAATCAGCAAAGCAGAGGGGCCGACAGAGAAAAGGACGATGCTCCCAGGCCCCTCCCCTGGGAGCCTATATAATGTAGGACATATTTACACTAAAAAATTATTCAGTTTTGTATCTGAAATTCTTATTTGCCCAACTGTCCTGTAGTTGTTTTTGTTTTTGACACGGCGTTTCGCTCTTGTTACCCAGGGTGGAGTACAACGGTGTGATCTTGGCTCACTGCAACCTCCATCTCCTGGGTTCAAGTGATTCTCCTTCCTCAGCCTCCCCAAGTAGCTGAGATTACAGGCGTGTGCCACCATGCCTGGCTAATTATTTTTGTATTTTTAGTAGAGACAGGATTTCTCCATGTTGGCCAGGCTGGTCTCGAATTCCTGACCTCAGGTGATTCACCTGCCTCGGCCTCCCAAAGTGCTGGGATTATAGGCATGAGCCACCACGCCTGGCTTGGCCTGTAGTTTTATTTGCTACGTCTGGTAGCCCTAGCATGGGTGGAGAAGGCTGTAGCCGTGGGATCCCAGCCAGCCTGCATCTGAGGCAGGGAAAGGCAGCTAAGGCAGCCTGCCATCAACCCATCGACCTGACAGATAGTGGCCAATGTGGCTTACTCCTCATCCAGCCTGCCCTTGTGCTGTCCTCCCCCACATCCACCCACTGTGACGGATGGATGACCCTTCCTCTTCCCCAGGGGTTGTTTTGATGATTAGATGACATTTCTAAAGAGAGCTTAGTGCACTGCCTAACACCCAGTAAGTGGTCAAGATGGGGAGAAATGATTATTTCTACCGTTCTTGCCCTCTCACAGTGGTCAGCGCAGCGCTAAGCACGGTCGGTCGGCATTCAGTGCTCACCATGGAAGTGAACCGCAGGAGCATCCTGGAGCAGTGGAGATGCTGCACTCACCTAGACAGGCGGCCTACTGTGACTTCAGGCAAGTCATTTTCCTTCTCTATACCTCAGTTTCTTTGTCTGCAAAATGAGCAGCTGGACGAGAAACGTACCATTCTTTCACAGCACGTCAAACTCAACAGGCCCATTCGAGCTGAGGACACTGAGGCTACTCCCTGGGTGTGAACCTTTGACGGCATCCAGGTCCTGTAGAGTTGTCTAGGAGAAGCCTGACCCACGATGTCCTTTCCGCTACTCACCTGCCATGAGCCCCAGTTCTGAGCTGGAAGGGTGGGGGTAGGTGGAAGGTGGATAGGGTCAGTGCCTCACCTGGCCAGCTTCAGCGTGGCAGAGTCCATGGGGGAACTCACAGCCTCGTGTCTCTAGTTGGTCCGGCTCTGGTCTATTCCATGCTATTCCGTTGTCATGGGCAGGACTGGGTTTGATGAAATTGGACCTAGGTGTATCCCAGCCTCTCCGGCCTTCCCTGGTTTCTGTCGTCTTTCCGTGGTGCCCAGGGCTTATGTGTCCATCTCTTTGAATGTTGAGTCTACTCCACCCTTCGGGGATCAGGGCTTCCTGAGCTCAGGGTGGAGGTGCTGTTGTCTGTCTGGCTTCCAGGCCCTGGACTGGCAGTGTCCCCCAACACCCCTGTCCAGCTATGCCAAGCCCCCTCCTTTTCTTTCTTGGCCTCTGCCCTGTATATTCTGTGCCTGGCCCAAGAGAGGGGTGTGGGCTGGCAGGTGTCCCACATAGAGCCTGGAGGCAGCATCCAGGCCTGGCTGACTCACTCCAGGGCCCCCTGCCCACTGCCCCCAGCCAAGCTGCGTCCCCTTCTTCCTGCCCAGCTGAGGCAGGGCCTAGAAGGGCACCGTGGCAGGCCCTCTGTGATGCTCCTGTTGCCATGGTAATCCTAGGTGAGAAGGCCATAGCATTCTGTGTCTAGCACCTCCACCCATCTCCCCAGCTCTGCTCTGCTGCCCCAAGAGATGGCTCTCCGCTGGGGAGCTCGAGAGCTTGGAATCTGCTGCAGTCAAAGTCTCTTCCATTCGGCCAGGCGCAGTGGCTCACGCCTGCAATCCTAGGACTTTGGGAGGCCGAGGCGGGTGGACCACTTGAGGTCAGATGTTCAAGACCAACCTGGCCAACATGGTCTCTACTAAAAATACAAAAATTAGCCAGAAATCACTTGAACCCAGGAAGCAGAAGTTGCAGTGAGCCAAGATTGTGCCACTGCACTCCAGCCTGGGCAACAGAGCAAGACACTGTCTCAAAAAAAAAAAAAAATCTCTTCCATGCAGGCCCCATCCTTTGGACCTCCCTTCAACCCCAAGAGAGACCACTGCCCCAGTAGGTAAGACTCTACCTCTCAGAAACTGACTCTACTGTGGAGCTGATAGTGGGAAAGGGCTCAGGATCCAAAATCAAGAGACCTAGTTCCTAGTCTCAAGCCATTTATAGCTGTGTGACCTTGGACAAGGCAGGCCTTGAGCTTTCGCGTCCTCCTCTGTAAAATGTGGATAAACATGCCATACTGAACCATCCTTCAGTAATACCTATGTGACTTTCTGTGGGTTGTTCCCCTGATATGTAATGCTCTTCCATTCTTCTCAGCTCCGCGAACTCCTACTCTTGCTTCAAGACCCAACCCAAATGCCCCCTTGTCTGTAAAAATTTTCCTGCCCTCTGTGCACTTGGCACAGATCTTAGGCCTTGCCATTCGAGTTATTTAAGTGTTTACATAATTTTTGACTATGAATACGTACAGGTAGGAATCAGATTAGGCTCAGTTCTGGAAGGAGAAATGGTTTGGTGAATATTTTCTTTGTGGAACGGAAAGCAGAAGAGGGTGACCTTGACTGGGTTGGGTGCCATCTCTGCGGGGGTCAATCCTGGGACTCTTGTTCCAGGCACGGCTTGGGTCAATCAGCATTCACGACTTTGCTGTGTGCCTGAGCCGCGCCTGGCTAGCTGGGGACATTTTCATAGCTGAGACCCAGTAGGAGAGACTGTGACTTGTGCCAGGGTGTGCCTGTCTCAGCTCTGGGGCAGGGCCAGGAGCAGCTGCTCATGGAATGTCGTTGGGGACATGCTGGGGCCTCTGGGAGGGGAAGGGAAACTGGGCATGCACTGTCGATGGTCCTGGTGGTACTTCTGGGATATTGCCAAGGAACCTGCGGTTCAGGGAACAGGGAGGAAGGACTCCAGTGTCTCCAACTCCCTCTTATGGCTTTATGGCTGCTTGTCGGTGTCAGGGAGATGAAGGAGTGCCAGCTCGGTGGTCTACACTGATCCTGACCAGTGAACCAGGCTGTCCCAGCCAGAGCCAGCTAGTCAAGCACGCCCTCTAGTGGCTATCACAGGGAAGACAAGAACTTGTCTCCACAAAGGCAGGATTTTCCTTTACCCCTTCAGAGAGTACAGAATGAGCATCAATGTTCCAGGCATGGTGCCAGGCATGTGTGTTAACTTTAGTTAAAACATACTTATTGGCCGAGTGTGGTGGCTCACTCCTGTAGTCCCAGCACTTTGGGAGGCCTAGGTGGGAGGACTGCTTGAACCTAGAGTTCAAGACCAGCCCGGGTAATGTAGTGAGACCCTATCTCTATAAAAAAAAAAAATTAGCTGGGTGTGGTGGCATGTGCCTATAGCCCCAGTGACTTGGGAGGCTGAGATGGGAGGATTGCTTGAGCCTGGGAAGTGGAGGTTGCAATGAGCCAAAATCACACCATTGCACTCCAGCCTGGGTGACCTTGTCTCAAAAAAAGATACATATATTTTTATATATTTATTAATATATATTTATATGTATAAATAGATGTATGCATATAAATAAATATATTTGTAATATTATAGACATATATTAATACTTATCTGTATATGTTAATATAAAAATATATAATATATATTAAATATATTTATATAGTTGAATATATATATTAAAATATATAATTAATCATCTTCTAAATGGAAATCTCTCTCTTGAGTTTCAGGATGTGTTGGTGGGGAAGGGAATACAGGATAGGGAAATAACCCCTTAAGCAATGACTCAGCACAGGCTGTAAAATTAGAATCACCTGGAGAACCTGAACAATCCCAATGCCTTGGGTCCATCCAGACCAATCAAATCAGAATTCATAGGGGTCAGGCACAGGCACCAGTGGTTCAGAGAGTTGACAAACACATGTCGCATCCATCATTCTCACTCAGCTGCCAAGGTAGGCATCATTGTCCCATTTTGCACACGAGGAAACTGAGGCTGAAGTGAACCCGTTTCTTTCCCCGTTTCAGTTGAGGACAGCGATGGGGCAGTGGGGAGGCAGTAAATACTCCTACAAGGCTGCCTCTACAGAGATTCTTATAATAACAACAGCTTTATTGTTTGCCATGATTAGAAAAGTATTCAAGGTCATTGTGAAATAGTGGGTTTTTTCCTAGGCAGATAATTATATAAAGGCAAAAGTGGTGTGTAGGGGTGGGGGACAAGGGCAGGGACAGCATTAGGACAAATACCTAATGCACATGGGGCTTAAAACCTAGATGACAGGTTGACAGGTGCAGCAAACCACCATGGCACATGTATACCTATGTAACAAACCTGCACACCATGTATACCCATGGAACAAACCTGCACACCATATATACCCATGGAACAAACCTGCACACCGTGTATACCCATGGAACAAACCTGCACATTCTGCACATGTATCCTAGAACTTAAAGTGAAAAAAAAAAGTGGTGTGTAGAAAAATCACCTGCAATTTCAGCATAGTTAACTCTTAGTACTATTTCAGAGACAGGGTGACAGGAAAGGAAGGATAAGGCACAAGGTCATATTATAAATCAGGGCTTCTGGAAGTGTAGTCCCAAGACCACACACATTATGATCCCCTGCAGTGCTTGATTAAAATGCAACATCCCTAAGGCCACAGACTCAGACTCCGGAGAAAGATCCAGAAAACTGCACGTTTAATAAACATTTGGGCGATTCTTATGGCCTCTAAAGACCAAGAACCACTGCTGCCTGGAGCTCTGCTCTCTTTATTGAACAATACAAGAGGAGCGTGTAGGTAGACACCTATCACTTCCAACAGCTTAGGAGAGCCTTTGAGTATGGATTGATGTATTAAAATTTATTGAATCACATGCTGAGATTTTCACCAGCTGCCCGTGGGGATCTGGGCACTTATTCCCATATTGCTCTGGCTGGAAGCCAGCAGCATAAATTTCAGGGCTGTTCTGTCAACCCCCACCAGCCCCGGCAAGTTCTCACCCCCCTACACCAGCCCCAGGCTTCTCCTTCCATCTCTCTGAAGCAATCTACTAATGGGCCCTGCCAGCCAATCACAGCCAGAATAACGTATGATGTCACCAGCAGCCAATCAGCGCTCCTCACCAGTATATGCAGAATTCTGTCATTTTACTAGGGTGATGAAATTCCCAAGCAACACCATCCTTTTCAGATAAGGGCACTGAGGCCGAGAGAGGAACTGAAACCCACCCAGAGTCACCACACACAGGTGGCAAGGCTGGGACCAGAAACCAGGACTGGTGACTGCAGCCGGGTATTCATTCTTTCCACAGCCCAGAGGGCTGTCAAAGACCCCAGGGCCTGGTCAGAGGCACCTCCTTCCTGGAGAGTTCCTGGCACAGGAGTTGAGGCTCAGCACAGTCCCCCAACCCCCAACTCTCTCTGCAAGGCCTCAGGGGTCAGAACACTGGTGGAGCAGATGCTTCGGCCTCTGGATTTTAGGGCCATGGTAGAGGGGGTGTTGCCCTAAATTCCAGCCCTGGTCTCAGTCCAACAGCCTCCAAGAAGAAATTAGAGGGGCCGTGGCCAGGCTGTGCTGGCCGTTGCTTCTGAGCAGATTACAAGGAGGGACCGAGACAAGGACTCCTTTGTGGAGGCCCTGGCTTAGGGAGTCAAGTGACGGCTCAGCACTCACGTGGGCAGTGCCAGCCTCTAAAAGTGGGCAGGGGCACTGGCCAGAGAGTCCCAGGGAGTCCCACCAGCCTAGTGGCCAGACCTTCTGTGGGATCACCGGATCTACCTGGAACCCCACCTGTGAGTACAAGGTGCCCCAGGTGGACTGGGCTGGGGCTTTGAGGCCTTCAGGGTTGGATGGCCATCTTGCATATGTGTGTGGGATGTGCACACACAGGCAGCACATGCGTGGGTGTGTGGGCACCTGTGTGTCTGTGCAAAGGCCCTGAGGTGGGAATGAGCTTGGTGTGCATCAGGCACAGCCAGCCAGTGTGGCTGCAGCAAAACACATAGGGAAAGAATGGAGGGGACATCAATCACTGCTTCAGTAAATTTTCATTGAGCGCCTTCTATGAGAACACAAGAGGAGATTCCATTGTGAGGAGGAAACAGGCAGTAAACAGGCAGATATCCTGTATAATTTCAAGTAGTGGTAAGTGCTCTCTAGAAATGTCAAGCAAGGTGAGGAGACAGAGAGCACCGGCGGCAGTGGGCTCTATTTCCAGGTAGGATGGTTGGGAATATCCTTTCTAAAGGGAACCTGGAGTGGGAAGGAGCCATGCGGGTATCTCAGGAAGACCTTCCTCCAGGCAGGAAGATCAGCAGGTGGAAAGGCCCTGGAGCCACCATTCAGTAAACATCGTTTGAGCATCTCTACCAGCTAGGTTCCGTTGTGGGAATGGGAATATGGTGGTGGACAGGGCTGCCTGGTGCCTTCCATACTTCTCACACTAGAGTGGTTGAGAGAGCTTGGGAGTAATGAACAAGATGGGCTGAGAACACTGCCTAGCCCAGGGACCTAAGCTTAGTGTGTAGACATTGCTGCTGTTACTGCCTTTGTCATTGTACAAATTATTTATTTATTTATTTATTTATTTATTTTTAGACAGAGTTTTTGCTCTTGTTGCCCAGGCTGGAGTGCAATGGCGCGATCTCAGCTCACTGCAACCTCCACCTGCTGGTTCAAGCGATTCTCCTGCCTCAGCCTCCTGAGTAGCTGGGATTACAGGCACCCACACCACGCCTAGATAATTTTTTGTATTTTTAGTAGAGACGGGGTTTCACCATGTTACCCAGGCTGGTCTCGAACTCCTGACCTCAGGTGATCCACCCACCGCGGCTTCCCAAAGTGCTGGGATTATACACATGAGCCACCGTGCCCAGTGATTACAGAAAGTTAAAGGCACATGGCAATGCACATGCCTATCTACATCTTCCCCTGCGAAAGCAATGGGCAGCCTCTGGGCTCACTTTCTTGGGTTTCCACCTTCAACAGGCAGTCAGAGCTGGCAGGGCCTTGGAGACCACTTCATCCACCTCCCAGGGTCCCTATGGGAGAGTTGAGGCCCAGAGCAGGGAAGGGTCCTGACAGGCTCTGACCAGGGTCTCTGATCCCTACCAACCCCCAAATCCGTGTCCCTCTCTACTAGGACCCAAGCCCACCTGCTGCAGCCAAGTGCCTGGCCATGACCATCACCTACACGAGCCAAGTGGCTAATGCCCGCTTAGGCTCCTTCTCCCGCCTGCTGCTGTGCTGGCGGGGCAGCATCTACAAGCTGCTGTATGGCGAGTTCTTCATCTTCCTGCTCTGCTACTACATCATCCGCTTTATTTATAGGTAAAGCTGGCAGGGCTGGGGTGGGGGGCCTGGGAGGGATGTGGCGGGGGCTGGGAGCTCCTGGGGGCCTCCCAGCCTGCTCAGGGGCCAATGCACCAGTTCACTACAAGACTAAGCTGAGCTCCTGACCAGGTCCTGGGCACTGGAGCTGAGGCTGGGACTGGGGGCTGGGGAGAGAAAAGAAGTCAGACTGAGAGGCTGCTCAACCCAGGCCAGCAGGGTTTTAGCCACCCTTCCTCCAACCCCAGGAGGAGCCCTGGAGCCCAGAATTTGTCTGGTGCCACTCAACTGGCCTGTTTTATTGAATCCCACACAGACTCATAGGTCCACATGGTACACTGAGAGAGAGAGAGAAAGAGATAGAAAGAGAGAGAGAGAGAAAGAGATAGAAAGAGAGATAGAGTCTCACTGTGTTGTCCAGGCTGGTCTCGAACTCCTAAGCTCAAGCAATCCCCCTGCCTTAGCCTCCCAAGGTGCTGGGATTACAGGTGTGAGCTACTGCGCCTGGTCAACCACATGGTACTTTTTTTTCTTTTTCTTTTTTTTTTTTTGAGACAGGGTCTCACTTTCAGCTCCACAGTAGAGGTCAGTTTCTGAGAGGTAGAGTCTTACCTGCTGGGGCAGTGGTCTCTCTTGGGGTTGAAGGGAGGTCCAAGGGATGGGGCCTGCATGGAAGAGATTTTTTTTTTTTTTTGAGATGGAGTCTCGCTCTGTTGCCCAGGCTGGAGTACAGGGGCACGATCTCGGCTCACTGCAACTTCTGCCTCCTGGGTTCAAGTGATTCCAGGCTGGAGTGCAGTGAGGGCAATCTTGGCTCACTGCAACCTCTGCCTCCCAAGTTCAAGCGATTCTTCCGCCTTAGCCCCTTGAGTAGCTGGAATTATAAGCACACATCACCACGCCTGGCTAATTTTTTTTTTCCTGTATTTTTAGTGGAGACGGGGTTTCGTCATGTTGGCCAGGCTGGTCTTGAACCCCTGACCTCAAGTGATCCACCCATCTCGGCCTCCCAAAGTGCTGGGATTACAGGTGTCAGCCACTGTGCCCAGTCCACATGGTTCATTTTTTAAAAATTATTTTTTAATTAAAATGTATATCTAAGGCCAGTAGCAGTGACTCATGTCTGTAATCCCAGCACTGTGAGAGGCCAAAGTGGGGGGAATCACTTGAGCCTGGGAGTTCAGAATGGGCAATATAGTGAGACCCCATCTCCACCAAAAATTTTAAAAAGTAGCTGGGAGTGGTGGCATTTGCCTGTGGTGTCAGCTACTTGGGAGGCTGAGGTGGGAGGATGGCTGAAGCCTGTGAGGCTGCAGTGAGCTGTGATCGTACCACTGCACTCCAGCCTGAGTCACAGGCTGTCTCAAAGGCAAACAAGATAATGTTTATCTAAACAATAAAATGTAGGACAAATATAATCACAGAATATATGATAGCATTTTAAATTGAAAAAGCATTAGTGATTACATGGATTGTAAAATATCAAATACATAAAATTCTTGTGTTCCTAATAATGCTAGCAACAAAGCACATTTGGTTTTTACTAGGGCACCAAGGTACTTTAAAAAAAAGTTAGAGCCAGCCACAGTGGCTCACACCTGTAATCCCAGCACTTTGGGAGGCCAAGGCAGGATCACTTGAGCCCAGGAGTTTAAGACCTGAGCAACATAGAGAGATCCTGTCTCTATAAAAAATTAAAAAATTGGCTGGGCATGGTGGCTCACACCTGTAATCCCAGCACTTTGGGAGGCTGAGGTGGGCGGATCATGAGGTCAGGAGTTCAAGACCAGCCTGGCCAACATAGTGAAACCCTGTCTCTACTAAAAATACAGAAATTAGCTGAGTGTGGTGGCACGTGCCTGTAGTCCCAGCTACTCGGGAGAATGAGGCAGGAGAATTACTAGAGCCCGGGAGGCAGAGGTTGCAGGGAGCCGAGACCATGCCATCGTACTCCAGCCTAGGTGACAGAGTAAGACTCCATCTAAAAAAAAAAATCAAAAAATGATCTGGTCATGGTGACTTATGCCTGTAGTCCCACCCAGCTTCTCAGGAGGCTGAAGCAGGAGGATTGTTTGAGCCCAGGAGGTTGAGGCTGCAGTAGGTCATGATTGTGCTACTGTACTCGAGCCTGGGTAACAGAGCAAGATCCTATCTCAAAACAAACAAACAAACAAAAACCAATAAACCAAAAACATTTACCTAAACAATAAAATAGAGGACAGATATAATCAGAATATATGACAGCATTTTAAACTGAAAAAGCACTAATGACTACAATGGATTATAAAACATCAAATACATGAAATTCTTGAGTTCCTTATAATACCAATAAGAAAGCACATTGGTCTTTGGTTTTTACTTGGGCACCAATGCATGCTGAAAAAAGTCAGACTTCATTTTTTAGAGCAGTTTTAGGTTCACAGCAAAATTGAGCAGAAGGTAGAGTTCTCATGTGTTTCTTTGCTCCTCCCCCTGCCCCCAGCCTCCCCACTATCAACACCCCCACACTACAGGGGCAGATTTATTACAATCCCTGAACACACATTGACACATCACCATCACCCAAAGTTCACAGCGTACAGCAGGGTTCAGTCTTGGGGCTGTACATTCCATGGGTTGGATAAATGTGTAATGATGTCTCCGCCATGGCAGCGTCAGGCAGAGCAGTTTCACTGCTCTAACAAAATCCTCTGTCTGCCTATTCACCCCTCTCGTTAAAGCCAAACACTCTGTTTCTTTTTAGAGACAGGGTCTCGCTCTGTCACCCAGGCTGAAGTGCAATGGCAATCACAGCCCATTGCAGCTTCCAACTCCTGGGCTGAAGTGATCCTCCTACCTCAGCCTCCAGTGGCTAGGACTGCAGGCATATGGCCATCGCACCCAGCTAATTTTTTTTTTTTTTTTTTTTTTTTTTTTGAGACGGAGTCTCGCTCTGTCGCCCAGGCTGGAGTGCAGTGCTGCCATCTCGGCTCACTGCAAGCTCCGCCTCCCGGGTTCACACCATTCTCCTGCCTCAGCCTCCCGATTGGCTGGGACTACAGGCACCCACCACCACCCCGGGCTAATTGTATTTTTAGTAGAGACGGGATTTCACCGTGTTAGCCAGAATGGTCTTGATCTCGTGACCTCATGATCTGCCCGCCTTGGCCTCCCAAAGTGCTGGGACACCCAGCTAATTTTCTGTAGAGATGGGGTCTTGCTATGTTGCCCAGGCTGGTCTTGAATTCCTGGTCCTGCCTCAGCCTCCCAGAGCTCTGGGATTACAGGCGTGAACCACCGTGCCCGGCCCAAACACTCTGTTTTGGCCTGCTTTTAAAAACTGACCCCTAGCTGCGTTCAAAGGGTCAGGGTGTCTGAAACTGGCCTCTGCAGCAGGACCTGAACTACACATCTCCCAGTGGCCAGTGTGAGGATTCTCCCCACAAGAAACCACTGGAGGGGGCCTCCTCTAGCCTGTCCGGGTTAGGGGCTGCACAAGGAGCATCATGGACCTGGCTCAGGCCTCAGGAGGGGACCTGGGCTGGGGAAAATGTGGGACAGCATCGAGGCAGTCCCACTCCTGCAGTAAGTCATGATTGTGCCACTGCACTCGAGCCTGGGTAACAGAGCAAGATCCTATCTGAAAACAAACGAACAAACAAAAACCAATAAACCAAAAACATGTATCTAAACAATAAAATAGAGGACAGATATAATCACAGAATATATGACAGCATTTTAAATTGAAAAAGGGCGGGGCTAGACCTGGGGACAGTCTCAGCCATCTCCTCGCTTCGTCCACACATGTCCACCCCCACACCCACCCCCAGGCTGGCCCTCACAGAAGAGCAACAGCTGATGTTTGAGAAGCTGACTCTGTATTGCGACAGCTACATCCAGCTCATCCCCATTTCCTTCGTGCTGGGTGAGTTCCCCCTTCTGGCTGTTCTGGGTCCCCGTGGCCGCCCAGGCTCCAGACAGGCCAGGGGAGGACCACGAGGAGCTGAGGCAAGGGGCTGTCGTGGGGGAAGCGGGGACGCCAGCGGCAGGTCGGCGCCTCTCTGTAGTTCAGGGAAAGGTGCGGACTGCAGCCAGAGAGACTGAAGTTAGACGTTAGGTAAGACGTCCTGCTGCTAGCAATGAAAACCCCATTTTCTGAGGGAAGCGCTGACATCATGGTCCCTGGAGCCCCTGCGCGGGAGGGGAGGGTGTCTGGCGGATTTCTGGGACCAGCAGGGGGCCCCCCCGGGAGACAGAACCCTTGGAGCTCTCGCGCCTCCATGAGAGGCTCTGCCTGCCTCCCGCTCCTGAGCGCCTTCCAGGAGGGTTGGGGGCTAGGCCCGCTCGCAGCAGAAAGCTGGAGGAGCCGAGGCATCACCCGGCGCTGGGCCCTGGGCTCTGGCCGCAGCCTGGCCCCTCGCCCCTCGCCCCTCCTGCCCAGGCTTCTACGTGACGCTGGTCGTGACCCGCTGGTGGAACCAGTACGAGAACCTGCCGTGGCCCGACCGCCTCATGAGCTTGGTGTCGGGCTTCGTCGAAGGCAAGGACGAGCAAGGCCGGCTGCTGCGGCGCACGCTCATCCGCTACGCCAACCTGGGCAACGTGCTCATCTTGCGCAGCGTCAGCACCGCGGTCTACAAGCGCTTCCCCAGCGCCCAGCACCTGGTGCAAGCAGGTGGGCTGATCCGGAGCAACGGGGCGGATGAGGCGGAGCCAGGGGCCATGATGGGCTCCGCAACAATGGAAGATGGGTGGAGCCAAAGTCCCCCGGACTCGGGGGATTGGGTGAAGCCAGGAGTGGGGTGGGGTCAAGATTTGGGGGTCCAATTGGGCGGGACAGAGTCAGGTGTCTGAAGGTGGGGCGAGGCCAGGAGCCCACCCTCCGAGAGTAGGTGTCTGAGGACTCTTGAGAGATAATGGAAAGAAGGGTGATGGCTTGGGAACTGGTGAGGTACTAGGGTCTACCTCCCTCTGCCCTTGCCCCTTCTGATCTCCGGTTTCCACTCTGGAGGTATGGGACATTGGTCTCTGACTCCCCCTCAGCCTTGCCTGAACTGGTCCTGGTTAATAAGACAGATCCAGGCTAGGCGTGGTGGCTCTCGCCTGTAACCCCAGCGCTTTCGGAGGCGAAGGTGGGAAGATCGCTTGAGCCCAGGAGTTTGAGACGCCCCCGAGCAACGTAGGGAGACCCCCATCTCTACAAAAACATTAAAAATTAGCAGGGCATGGTGGCTTGTGCCTGTAGTCTGAGGCTGAGTATCGGGAGGCTGAGGTAGGAGGATCACTTGAGCCCAGGAATTCCAGGCTGCAGTGAGTTAGGATCGCATCACTGCATTCCAACCTAGGTGACAGAGCCAGACCCAGTCTCTGGAAATAAATAAATACCCTGCCCACATGCTCAGCCCAGAATAGCACATAGTAGGTGCTCAGAAATATTGTTGTTGTTGAAAGAAAGAAGATGGCAAAGGAGTGCTGAGGTTCCTATAGGTCAGCAGGTCCTGGCCTGGCCACCGGATGCCAGCCATCCCTTCTGCAGGTTCTCCCACCCACCGCTTTCTTCACTCCACTCTGCAGGCTTTATGACCCCGGCAGAACACAAACAGTTGGAGAAGCTGAGCTTACCACACAACATGTTCTGGGTGCCCTGGGTGTGGTTTGCCAACCTGTCAATGAAGGCGTGGCTTGGAGGTCGAATCCGGGACCCTATCCTGCTCCAGAGCCTGCTGAACGTGAGTCCAGTATGCAGACAGAGCTGCCGCGGAGTGGGAAGGGTTGTGGTCCACAGGAAACAAGGTTTCCTGCAAAGAAAAGGCTCGAGCTCCCGAGAGTCTTCCCAGAGCCTGAAGTGGGGTTGCAGAATCTTTTCCAATAGCATTCCACAGCCCGAGGTGGTCCCTCCTCAGATGCCCCTCCTTCCTCTCTGAGTCTGTGAGGTCCTGGTTCTTTTTTGATAGATGAGGAAGCTGAGACACAAAGAGGTTTAGTGAGCTGCCCATGACCACACAGCCAGGAATGGACCATGAGTACCAGGCCCTGGTACTTGGAGAAGAGTGGGGGTGAGCCCAGGGTGGGGGCAGGTGGTGTTCAGAACCCCATCCCTCCCTGCTGCCCCCCAGGAGATGAACACCTTGCGCACTCAGTGTGGACACCTGTATGCCTACGACTGGATTAGTATCCCACTGGTGTATACACAGGTGAGGACTAGGCTGGCAAGGCTGCCCTTTTGGGAAACTGAGGCTGGAAGGACCAAGGAAGCAGCTGGGATGGGAAGGGCTCACCTAGAGGCTGAGTAAGTGGCTCCCCCAGGAGTTGGGTCCGCACTTTGAAGTTGGGTCTAGACTTTGAAGTGCCGAGTTCTTAGAGACCAGGCTCCTGCCTGACGCAGTCCAGTAGGGGTGGTGTGATTATCCCCATTTTAAAGAGAGGTTGGCCAGGCGCAGTGGCTCACGCCTGTAATCCCAGCATGTTGGGAAGCTGAGGCAGGTGGATCACCTGAGGTCAGGAGTTCGAGACCAATCTGGCCAACATGGCAAAACCCCATGTCTACTAAAAATACAAAAATTAGCTGGGCATGGTGGCGCATGCCTGTAATCCCAGCTACTTGGGAGGCTGAGGCAGGAGAATCGCTTGAACCCGGGAGGCGGAGGTTGCAGTGAGTGAAGATCGCACCACTGCACTCCAGCCTGGATGACAGAGCAAGACTCTGTCTCAAACAAACAAACAAAAAAAAGGGGGGCGGTTAACAGAGACTCTAAGTCACGTGAGTGTGCAAGTCAGAACAAGGCCTCGGTCTCCTGTCTCAGACTCCCAGCCCCGGGAGCATCCTGATTTCAGGGTTCCCACCTACTCCTTTGCTGCTGCACCCTCCTCCTCCTCGTCCAGGTGGTGACTGTGGCGGTGTACAGCTTCTTCCTGACTTGTCTAGTTGGGCGGCAGTTTCTGAACCCGGCCAAGGCCTACCCTGGCCATGAGCTGGACCTCGTTGTGCCCGTCTTCACATTCCTGCAGTTCTTCTTCTATGTTGGCTGGTTGAAGGTGAGCCTCTCCAGGGCCCCTCTCGGCTGGAGGCATGGCCAGAGGGGTCATGGCCAGCAGCTGCCTGAGACGAGGACGCATTGTCAGGAAAGGAAGGTCTCATGGGTAGAAAGCAGCGAGCAGGGCCCCGACCACAGCCCTCTGGTCTGCACATTCCCATGTTGTTACATATGAGGAAACTGAGACTCCAGCGGGGCCTTCTTGAGGCCTGAGTCTGCTTCCAAGGCTGCACCCAAGGCCCAGACTTAGCAGCTTGAGGGACAAGGAGAGCTCAGTCAGTCTAACCATTTGCTGCTCCCTCAAGAGAATATTCTTCAAACGTTTGTCCAGAGAATAGGGGAATTCATGGAATCAGAGTGGCAGTGGCAGGCCCTGCTGGTGAGGACACTTCTCATCTCTGCTTAAAACAAAGCCCTGAGGCCAGGTGCCGTGGCTCATGCCTGTAATCCCAACACTTCAGGAGGCCGAGGCGGGTGGATCACCTGAGGTCAGGAGTTCAAGACCAGCCTGACCAACATGGTGAAACTCCGTCTCTACTAAAAATACAAAAATTAGCCAAGCGTGGTGGTGCACACCTGTAATCCCAGCTACTTGGGAGGCTGAGGCAGGAGGATCGCTTGAACCCCGGAGTCAGAGGTTGCGGTGAGCTGAGATCGCACCACTGCACTCCAGCCTGGGCAAAAGAATGAAACTCCGTCTCAAACAACAACAACAACAACCACCACCACCACCACCACCACACACACACACAAAAGCCCTAAGGTTCACTAGCCTCCGCCCTTTACAAGGCAGATTGGCACCACCTCTCCTTATTCAAGATGCCTGTTGGGGTGTCTTGTTCCTCACCTCGAGTGGCTTGTCCAGGTATTCCCTCCCACCACAGGCAGTACGCCAAACAGGAGTTCTCAATCCCAGTTTTCTCTCCAACTCTTTATCTTTCCTTCCTTCTGTTGCCCACCCACTCTCTCTCCCTTCCTACCTTCCTTTATTTTTTGGTAGTGGGGGTGTAAGTCTCCATCTCTGCCCTTCCTGTTGCTGTGACACACACACACACACACACACACACACACACCCACCCACCCATGCATTCCTATTCCTCTAAATTCCCCCTGCCCCCCAGTTATCTTTGGTTTCTACAGATCAAAACAAATCACACTTTTATGCTTGAAATTCTCCAAGGTGCCCCAGTGGCCTGTAAGATGTCCCCTGGACCCCGAAGGCAGAGGCGTGCCACCTCTTCGGGGCTTTGTTAGGGCATTTTAGAGATTGCTATCCAGGAATCTGCCCACCTAGACCGCCCTTTAGTTCAGCCCAGCTTCAGTATATATCTTTGTTGCAGGAATGAATAAAATTATGCAACTCCAGGTAAGATACATGAGGTGAGATAAAGGTGATGACTCAGCCGAGTGATACACTCAGGGACAACTGTGGGTGCTCAGGGAAGGACTGGCTCAGGAGAGTTAGAGGGGCTGTGTCCAGAAGTGTGTGGGTGCCCACAGGTGTGGGGGGCTGGAGCCCTAAACTCTGGCTTTGAAGACAGTGGTCAGGCAGGAAGGGCATCATGTGGTGTGGAAATGGCAGCAGCTGAGGTTTAAGTGGGGAGGCTGGCTTTGAGGAGTCCTGCCTGAGGGTTTACAGAGCCTCACCTGTCCCCAAGGTGGCAGAGCAGCTCATCAACCCGTTTGGAGAGGACGATGATGATTTTGAGACCAACTGGATTGTCGACAGGAATTTGCAGGTATGGGGAGAGGGAGAGAGGCCATACCATGGACCTTCCCCACAGTGGACCCAAAGAGAGGACCCCACTGTTCTGTAGGGAGGTCTCACAGTGAATGATCACCCCTTCCCCTCCTCGCTCCTGCAGCCATTCACTCACAGGATTCTCACCTCAATCTTTGAGGCTGCAGGCAGGCACCCATCTCCCCATTTCACAGACAGGGAAACTGAGGTCCAGAGAGAGGGAGAGATTCCTCCAAGTCATCAGGCATGTACAAGGTCCTGCCTGGGATGACCTTTCTGTGGGACTTCTTCTGTCCCTGGTGACCAGGTGTCCCTGCTGGCTGTGGATGAGATGCACCAGGACCTGCCTCGGATGGAGCCAGACATGTACTGGAATGAGCCTGAGCCACACCCCCCCTACACAGCTGCTTCCGCCCAGTTCCGTCGAGCCTCCTTTATGGGCTCCACCTTCAACATCAGGTGTGGCCAGTGCCAGGGGGCTGGGTGGGAAGCCCCTCCTAGTGCAGGGGTCTGCCTAGGAACTTAGAATAGCACTAGGTAATACATACTGGGTGCCTCAGTAAGTGTCAGGCACTGTACTATGCTCTTTATAAATAGTAACTATTTTTTCCTCCCAATAATTTTGGTTTGTTATCCCAAGTGTTCAGATGATTAAAGTACAGGTTCAGAAAGAGCTAGCAAATGGTGCATCTGCTACTCGAAGGACAGCCTGTGATCAATGATGCAGTGGAAGGTTAGGACCTGGCTCCTGTCATCCAGAACTATGTTTTCTTTTCTTGTTGAGACAGAGTCCCGCTCTGTCACCCAGGTTGGAGCGCAGTGTTGTGATCTCGGCTCACTGCAACCTCCGCCTCCTGGGTTCAAGTGATTCTCCTGCCTCAGCCTCCCTAGTAGCTGGGATTACAGGTGCCCACCACCACAACCGGATAATTTTTGTACTTTTAGTAGAGACGAGGTTTCACCATGTTGGCCAGGCTGGTCTCGAACTCCTGACCAGTAATCTGCCCGCTTTGGCCTCCCAAAGTGCTGGAATTATAGGTGTCAGAACTGTGTTTTCTGATAAGCTACGGTGCTTGGAATGGAAGTGGAAGTGGGGTTCCCTGGGATGGGGAAGGGGCAGCAAACATATCCTAGCAGGCAGCCAGGCCATCACAGGTACCTCCTGAATTGACTTTGTCCTACCGAGTAAAGGGCTCAGGCCACCCACAGCAGTCAGACTTATCCTCACATAGTCCTACTTCCCTGATTCCATCTGAATCCCTCTTGAGCTGCAGTGGGCTGAAGGGCTATCCCAGCTGGTCCTTTCTCCCCAGGACAAGAGTTGATAGTGCCTTAGAGTGTTGGGCACATGTCAGGGTTCATACTCAAGGTTTTCTTCCACAGTATCCAGTGCTGTTCTCGGCTTGTTCTTTTCTCTTTCCATTTTTTTTTTTTTCTTTAAAAAACGGAGTTTTGCCCTTGTTGCCCAGGCTGGAGTGCAGTGGCACAGTCTCGGCTCACTGCAACCTCTGCCTCCCAGGTTCAAACAATTCTCCTGCCTCAGCCTCCTGAGTAGCTGGGATTACGGGTGCCTGCCACCAAGCCTGGCTAATTTTTATATTTTTAGTAGAGACAGTTTCACCATGTTGGCCAGGATGGTCTCAAACTCCTGACCTCAGGTGATCCACCCTCCTCGGCCTCCCAAACTGCTGGGATTACAAGTGTGAGTCACCGTGCCTGGCCACTTGTTCTTTTAAGAACCAAGTATCCTACTGGACTGCAATCGAGTTTAACTAGAGTCTATAGTTTGAGGAAGAGTTGGGAAGGTGATCAAATGAAGGCTGGAGGCTTGCTTAGGTCATAAACATTTCTGGAGGATGACTTTGAGCCCTACATGGTCTGTACCCCAGCAGCTGAAGGTTGTGGGGGGGAAAGCTGAAAACAGAACAATAAAGCATAGACCTTGTCTCCAAGGAATGCGCAATTTACGGAGGGAGCTCAAACCCAAGCCTCAAACTGTGGATACAAGGTACAAAGTACTGGACATCTAGGAAAGGGACAGAACATGGAACACAGTCACCTTTGTCTGCCTGGAGGCGGCTTCCAGCAGGGTCTGGAGCTGGGCCATGGAGCATGGGAAGAATCTGAACTTGGGCAAGGGCAGGCCATACTCTGTGGTAGATAAGCTTTCCCTTGCAGGGTAAAGGTCTTGGGCTCCTGGGATGCCTGTTGCTAGGAAGCCAAATTTCCCTTTGTGGATGTCGCTCCCAGTTGGAACCACAAATCCCTAGCATTGCCCAGAGTCACTCATGGGCCTCATCTGAACCACTCATGCCAGGGCACCAGTGTTTCTGACTGCCTGGAGTGAGGGGGTTTTAAAGGGGAAGTGAATGATGAGGAGGGCTTTACATGCCAGGCAGGGGTGGTTGAGGGGGTTGGGTGTTAACTCTGGTCAAGAGGGAGTCAACGAACAGTGAGGTGAGCAGGGCCTGGAGGGATCACCGGGAGGTACAGGATGGATCAGGAGAGAGGTGAGAGCTGGGGTATTGTGAGGAAGATGGTGTGGCCTTGGCTTGGGCCAACCGAGAGAGGGGAGGGGGTAAGGGAGAAGGCCAGGTGTTAGTCCTTCGTCCACTGGCCCAGCCCTGCATCTCCTGCTTCTTTCCAGCCTGAACAAAGAGGAGATGGAGTTTCAGCCCAATCAGGAGGACGAAGAGGACGCTCACACTGGCATCATTGGCCGCTTCCTAGGGCTGCAGTCCCATGATCACCATCCTCCCAGGGCAAACTCAAGGACCAAACTACTGTGGCCCAAGAGGGAATCCCTTCTCCACGAGGGCCTGCCCAAAAACCACAAGGCAGTCAAACAGAACGTTAGGGGCCAGGAAGACAAGGCCTGGAAGCTTAAAGCTGTAGACGCCTTCAAGTCTGCCCCACTGTATCAGAGGCCAGGCTACTACAGTGCCCCACAGACGCCCCTCAGCCCCACTCCCATGTTCTTCCCCCCAGAACCATCAGTGCTGTCAAAGCTTCACAGTGTCACAGGCATAGACACCAAAGACAAAAGCCCAAAGACTGTGAGTTCTGGGGCCAAGAACTGTTCTGAATTGCTCTCAGGGAGCGATGGGGCCTTGATGGAGCACTCAGAAGTATCTCACGTGAGGAGGAAAACCGTGGAGTTTAACCTGACGGATATGCCAGAGATCCCCGAAAATCATCTCAAAGAACCTTTGGAACTATCAACAACCAACATACACGCTACACTAAAAGACCACGTGGATCCTTATTGGGCCTTGGAAAACAGGTCTGTCCTCCACCCGAACCAGGGGCACTGTATTGCCCTGTGCCCCACCCCAGCTTCCCTTGCTCTGAACCTACCCTTCCTCCACAATTTCCTAGGGTCCCATCACTGCCAGAGCACGCTGGACCTACGCCCAGCACTGGCTTGGGGTATATACTTGGCCACCTCCACAGGGATCCTAGGGAAGTGTTCGGGACCTTTTCTCACTTCACCCAAGAGCCTGGTATCAGCAGGAAGACTTCCTGGGAGCAGGTGAAGGAAGCTGAGGTTGTGCTGACCAGAGTGCTGCTAGAGAACTGTCCCAGGGCTGACAGGCCAGGCTTAGCTGAACAGATGTTATCACTGGCCCCAACTTACTTTGAGCAAGGGTGGCTGACCCAAAACCATGGGGTGGCAGTCAGCTGGATGACAGATGAACACTTCCCCATAACCATTTAGGGTAGTACCCAAGCACTATGGTGATGGTGACATTGAGGGTGTCAGGGGCCCTTAGGTCATTTTCTCACTGCCTGGGGCACCTCACCAAAATACTTCATGCTTCCTTGGGGTCAGCCCAAAGCTGTCACAAAATCAGATGTTTCCCTTTATTCCAGATTTCCTGGGCACTTTCACCCAATTGGAAACACCCCACTTCAGCCCCAATCATGAGGGGAGGAAGTGTGTAACTTCCCTTTTCTGGATTCTCAAGCAGTTACTTTCAGTCAGAACACCCAGCTATTATAATTGAAAACTTAAAAGGGCAACAGTTTCAGTCTTGCTTCTAGGGCTAGACAGGAACTTGGCAAACATCTGTGGCTTGTTTAGCAAAGGATGTTATTTCAGAATCTTGTCTTGGGCTGGGTGTGGAGGCAGGCAGATCATGTGAGGTCAGGAGTTTGAGACCAACCTAGCCAACACGAAACCCTACCAAAATAATACAAAAATCAGCTGGGTGTTGTGGCATGTGCCTGTGGTCCCAACTCAGGAGGTTGAGGGGAGAACTGCTTGAACCCAGGAGGCGAGGTTGCAGTGAGACTGAGACACTGCACTCCAGCCTGGGCGACGGAGTGAGACCCTGTCTCAAAAAAAAAAAAAAAAAAGGATCCTCTCTACCTTTGTTCTCCTACTGCAACATTTTAGTATTTGAAATGAAGGTTCCTTCCATATTCACACTGTTAATTCTCTCCCATTCTCACTAGGGATGAAGCACATTCCTAACGTGCTTCCCAACGGGGATGCTTCGCCAGCCAGGTCCTCTCCGGTGTGTACACCAGCAGGACACCGATCCAGTCACAGCCATACAGCTGTCCACACTGAAGAACATGTCCTATGACAGCCTCAATCAAATGGTTAGTTTAATAGATAAATCAGTAGTCCAGGACTACTTCAGCCTTTAATGCCTTTCATTCATAAAAATTGTGAAAGCTAGACTGAACCATCGGAAACATTTAGCTCAGACACTGGATTGAGAGTCAGGAACCCTTAATCTTGTCTGAATCCAAGACAGCCATACCTTAGTATACTGCCCAAACTAAGGCGTTTAATAAATACAAATACTCTGTTTCTTTTTGATTAGTGTGATTAGAACTGAGCAAAGGCACTTAAGGAATCTGGAAGAGGGCCGGGCACGGTGGCTCAAGCCTGTAATCCCAGCACTTTGGGAGGCCGAGACGGGCGGATCACGAGGTCAGGAGATCGAGACCATCCTGGCTAACACGGTGAAACCCCGTCTCTACTAAAAATACAAAAAACTAGCCGGGCGAGGTGGCGGGCGCCTGAAGTCCCAGCTACTCCAGAGGCTGAGGCAGGAGAATGGCGTAAACCCGGGAGGCGGAGCTTGCAGTGAGCTGAGATCCGGCCACTGCACTCCAGCCCGGGCTACAGAGCAAGACTCCGTCTCAAAAAAAAAAAAAAAAAAAAAAAAAAAAAGGAATTTGGAAGATAGACTGGATAGATTTCTGATTCATCCCAAGACATCAAAGACAACACCTGGGTACCAAATTTCTTTATTTGAAGGAATGGTACAAATCAAAGAACTTAAGTGGATGTTTTGGTACAACTTATAGAAAAGGTAAAGGAAACCCCAACATGCATGCACTGCCTTGGTGACCAGGGAAGTCACCCCATGGCTATAGGGAAATTAGCCTGAGGCTTAGCTTTCATTATCACTGTCTCCCAGGGTGTGCTTGTCAAAGAGATACTCTGCCAAGCCAGATTCGGGTGCTCCCATCTTGCGCAAGTTGGTCACGTGGTCACCCAATTCTTTGATGGCTTTCACCTGCTCATTCAGGTAATGTGTCTCAATGAAGTCACACAACTACAAAACAATGGGCAAGACAGTTAGTGGGCAGCTTTCCCAATCCCTAAGGCAAATGATTTCCTCTATTTCCTGGGTTTCCAGTACTCACATGGGGGTCATTTTTGTCAGTGGCCAGTTTGTGCAGTTCCAGTAGTGACTGATTCACATTTTTTTCCAAATGTAAAGCACACTCCATCGCATTCAGCCCGCTCTCCCAGTCGTCATAGTCTGGTTTCTGAACGAGGAGGATAGGTTAATGCATCTCTACCAACTAACCTACAAATCAGCAAGCCCGTCATCTCTAACCACCACGCTTTGGCAAAAGGGACATTACTATTTGCCTAATTTAGTTTAGATGGTAAGCCTAAAAAAACCACAAAAGGCAAAAGCCCAGTGTCTCATCACTTTATAAGGGCAACTGCTAGTTTAAGTGATTTCTGATACCCAAACACGGCTAGATGATGAAGTATGACACCCCTAGGATCTTTTGTTCACCTTAATATCCTGAAGGAAGATTCGGCCACCTCGTTGGTTCTGCAGCTTCATCAGTTTCTCAGCATGTTCCCTTTCCTCATGAGATTGGTGAAGAAAGTATTTGGCAAAGTTCTTCAAAGCCACATCATCGCGGTCAAAGTAGTAAGACTGAAAGGAGAACACTGAATGTGTTATATTAGGGATTCCCAAAGACAGGTAGCTGTGATGGTCTACACTGAGGCAAGATGGTCTAGATAGTCAGCCTAGGCTTCCTTTCTCAAGGCGCAGCATGAAGGGGTCAGTGCCCAAGGAAACTGGGGGCAGATGAGCTACTGGATTGAACCCAACAGTAATCTTTCTATTCTAATAGAAAACTGAAACTTGATCCTTCAAAGTTTACTTCAAGGACTTCAAGGAACCTTTAGATTATGGGCACTGCCTGGGGCAATGTCTTAAGGATCTGTATTAGTGCACAGAAAACTTCCATTGTCTGATGAGAGGGTGCTGGGGTACTGATCCCGCACTTAGTCCTTTTCTCCTCCCTGTTCCTGGATTAACCATCTTAAGGCATGGTTAAAACAAAGAGCTCAGGAGCCTGCCAGCTGTACCGCGATTTATTTATAAAATTAAAAACCCCTACTGGGCGCAGTGGCTCACGCCTGTAATCCCAGTACTTTGGGAGGCCGAGACGGTTGGATCACGAGGTCAGGAGACCATCCTGGCCAACATGGTGAAACCCAGTCTCTACTAAAAATACAAAAAATTAGCCGGGCGTGGTGGCGGGCGCCTGTAATTCCAGTTACTCAGGAGGCTGAGGTAAGAGAATCGCTTGAACCCGGGAGACGGAGGCTGCAGTGAGCCGAGATCGTGCCACTGCACTCCAGTCTGGGCGACAGAGCAAGACTCTGTCTCAAAAAAAATAAATAAAAATTTAAAACGCCCATGCAAGGTGACAAATGTGGGCAGTATGTTGATGCAAATATACTTTTAAAATACTTGTATCACAAAAATTTGATTTTCAGTTTTAGACATTTGATGTGGTCAAGTGCTTCTGAAAGGCAATGACAGTCACAGAAATACAGGCCTGTTTTCAAATCCATTTGGAACACATTCTTGGGATAGTTTGGACAATCACAAGGCAATTCTAGGAAGACTCCTACAACACTGCCTAAGACCAAGATTTGGGAAAACTGATTCCACTGATCACTGAAAAATTTATTGCCCAGTAACTGTCGGTGGACTTTATCCAAGAACTGGAGGTTCACTTAGTACGCCACACCTCTTACAGTAAGATACATAAAAGATAAAAATTAAGTTCCCTAGACGCAAGGTCAGGTGACACTTCGGTGACTGCAGAAGGGGCGATTTCTGGAGATATGCTTCAATGCAAGTGGGACTTAGAGATAAGCAGAGCCGAGAAGTGGATAGGGCTGCTCCAGAGGGATCTGCCCTCAAGATAAGCCACTTCGCGCCAGCCCCTAGGGTTTGCTGTTCGACACCGTTACCCAGCAGGCCCGCCATACCTAGGGGACTGAAGCTGGATACCTAAGCAAAAAACGCTGGGTTTCAGAGCCAACTGCCGGAGGCAGAGAAAAAGATGGGAGTGCAAAACTCCACCTTCCTAACCGCAGGATTGATCGCACGGGCTGACAGTTTTGCAAACCCAGGATTTCAGGACACCCAACTCTCCTTAAAAAAAAGAACGGTGTGCAGAGGCGGCCCCGGCCTAGGAGGGAGCCTTCCCAGCGTACAGCCGAGAAGAACCAGCTGCCCCGGCTTTCTGCGCCAGAGAAGTCCTCGGAAACCTCGAGCAGCCTCCATTTTCCAGAAGGGCGCAGGGAGGCGGGGGATCCCGCGGGTGGCCACACCCCCGGCCCGCCCCAGGCGCGCCCCGGGAACCGCGCCCGACCCCCGCCACCGCCCCGAGCCGCCCGCGCTCACCATGGACAGGTAAACGTAGGAAGCGTAAAGCTCCAGGTTGATCTGGCGGTTGATGGCGGCCTCTGAGTCCTGGTGGTAGTTCTGGCGCACCTGCGAGGTGGACGCGGTCGTCATGGCGGAGGCTAAGGAAGGCGGCGGCGGCGGCGGTGGCTGCGCGGCGCTGGAGCGGCGGCGGGGGCCTTGGGGCGGTCCGAGGACGCGGTGAAGAGGAGACGGAAGGCTGGCTATGGGCGGCCGGCCGGGATGGGGGACGAGCGCCGGGTTCCGTCCAAGCACTGTTGAAGCAGGAAACCCCGACGACTCTCGGCGAAGAACGTTTGGCGCAGCGGGTAGCTTGCGGTCTCTTATAGCGGCGGCGGCGTCAGGCCCGCCCCGGCCAATCAGCACCGCCCGCCCCGCGCCCGCTCCTTCCGGTGGGCGCGGGGCCCCGCCTGCGGTGGGGGAGGGGCGGCCGCTGGAGGCCCTCGCGCGCTCTGGCGGAGCTCGGGAGCGGGGATCGGTACCGGACTGCCTCGGGGACAGTGGTGTCGTCTCTGTGCCCCTGGGGCCCGTTTAGTGGAGTTGGAGGGAAGCTGCGAGGAGGCGCGGGAAGTCCACCTAAGAGCCCCCCGCTCTAGGTGTGCCCGGACCTTGGAACCGGCGGGGGCGGGGTGCGGGGGCGCATGGGGTGATCCTGATTTGGCTCCCATTTTCCCGAACGAGCACCCTGAGGCTCCTGGCCCGGGGCATGGTGTTAAAAATCATAGCTGCGGGGAAGCCCTTGTGACATCTTGCTGCAGATTGAGAAGGTGGAAGGTGGAGACGCGGGCCTTAACTTAGGTGGTCGAGCGCACTTTCTCTTCCTCAAGAGTCCAGGAAGGAGCGCGATGGAGAAGTGGGGCTCACGGCGGGTTTCGGGTCCGCCCCTGCCCTTCTGATTCCGGCGACCACGTCTGCCTTTGGCTGAAAGCAAATATGGCTCCGAGTGCAGTTTCTACAACAAAGGCTGGGCGGGCCGGGTTTCCCTAGGGATGGGGACCGCCTCCCCTGGGGGTCTTGAGAGTGAGCCACCAGGGCTTCCGAGAGAATCGCTGGAGTCGCTTCGCACCCAAGGGACACATCTCGGGTTAGAAAGGAGAAGCGACGTGGATCTAAAGGCGAAGCCCATGCTGAGGCCTTTTCAAAATGGCCTCTTACCAGCCACACTCACAGGAGCTTCAGGCTTCGGCGGCCCTGTAGGACAACCCCTGGGTGTCATTGGAGAAAAGCTGACGGGGTTGATGGCGGGTGACAGGTGAAAGAGACCCCGGATGGGCGGGGCCAGTGTGTGTGGCTTGCAGTTGAGTCCCAGGCACAGGGTGGATGTGAATTTATGGGTGGCAGAGCTGGAGCTAGGCCCTGCCCCTACCTGGGTCCTGGCTTCGAGGTCCACTGTTGTGTTGCATCTTTTGACGCATCGGTGGAAGAACTATTAATTTCAGGATGCTCACAAACCTGCAGCTGAAAGCTAGACTTCCAAACCTTATTTTAAAAAAGCAACTCTACTGAAGTATTAAAAACAAATTGCCGACGGAATTAGGGTGATTTCTTTTTCACGGTTTCATTAAATGCACCTATGTTACTTACAGGAAAAAATTTTTCGTGGTGCTAGAGCTACAAGAATAAGGTAAACAGAAGGATGCTGCTAGACCAGGAGTACCTTACCCAGTCTGGGATAGGAGGAGGTCAGGGAAGCCTTCCCTGAGCAAGAGCCCTGAGCTAAGTTTGCAGAAAAAGTTAAAAGCAAGGTGAAGTGCAGGAGGGAAACAGGGAAGGGAATTTAGAGCAGAGGGAAGAGCATATGCAAAGGTGTGGCAATGTGGAAATGCATGACCTGTTCAAGCTGCCTTAAGAAAGTATGTTGCCTGGGGCTGGGCACTGTGGCTCACGCCTGTAATACCAACACTTCGGGAGGCCAAGGCGGGCGGATCACTTGAGGTCAGGAGTTGGAGATAGGCCTGGCTAACTAACATGGCGAAACCCCTCTCTACTAAAAATACAAAAATTAGCCGGGTGTGGTGGCATGCACCTGTAATCCTAGCTACTCTGGAGGCTGAGGCGGGAGAATCGCTTGAACCTGGGAGGCGGGGGTTGCAGTGAGCCGAGATCGCGCCATTGCACTCCAGCCTGGAAGATAAAGCAAAACTCCATGTCAAAAAAAAAAAAAGAATGTTGGCCTGGAAAGTACAGTGCATGTTGGGGGATACTGGATAGGGTGGAGAATAGGGGCAAGGTCGGGCAGGGTTGTGTTCCATAAAAAGAGGTTAAACTTGATCCTGGAGACAACATAGAGACACCGCATTAGCTTTGTTTTTAGAAACCTTACACTGGAAATCTCTTAGAATAAGAGTATAGCAAAGTCACCATATATAGGATCCAAAGCTTTCCTTGATAGCAGTAACCACCAGTTAGAAAATAGGGGGAAAAAATGGAAAAAAACAGTGTTTTCCGGTTACATTGACAACAACAGCTTAAAGTACCTTGGAATAACGTTAACAAGAAATATATAGAGAAAACTATAAATGCTTACTGCTGGACCAAAAAAATCCAAAAAGCCTAGCATAAATGAAGAGGTACTATATTCCCAAATGGTTGGTCAGTCTTCATTTTGTAAAGATGTCAGTTTTCCCCAAATAAACGTAAATTCACTGCAATTTCCATAAAAGGCAGTTTTTTGTTTTTGTTTTTCCTCAGTCATTATTGTCTCTGGGACAGTATTTTTTTTTTTTTTTTGAAACTTCACAAAATGGCTCTAAAGTTCATTTGGAGGAGTCAGTGTGTTGATAGATTTGCACTTAGTGCTATAATAAAAGTACAGTAAAGTGCTATAAGCAGTATGGTACTGGCACAGGAAGAGATGACTAGATTAATGTGACAAAATAGTCCTGCCCACCTATGTATGAGAAGTTGGGATATGCTAAACTGTTGTGTCAAATTAGGGAAGAAAGAATGGGTTTAACAAATTATGTTGAAACAATTGACAGTCATGTGGAGAAAAATGACTCACTCAGTATTTAAAAATACATTCCAGATAGATTAAAAATCCAAGTCTTAAAAAAGGTATAAAGTTTTGAGGAGAATGTATAGAAGATTTTTTTTTATAATTTTGGGGTAGGGAATGTTCTTCTGAGGCTGTCAGAAGCCATAAAAGTACAGTTGGCAGATTTGCCTACTTAAAAATGAAAAGCTGTAAGACAAAAGATGTTGTCAACAAGGTTAAAACAGAGATGACAAATTCGGTTGATATTTGTAACTCATATAAGTGATGAAGATTAGGAACTGTAATATATATTTGTATGTTTAATGAAATACTATATATGTATCACACTTTTTTTTTTTTTTTTGAGACAGAGTTTCACTCTTGTTGCCCAGGCTGGAGTGCAGTGGCTTGATCTCAGCTCACTGCACCCTCCACGTCCCGGGTTCAAGCGCTCCTTCTGTCACAGCCTCCCAAGTAGCTGGGACTACAGGCACCTGCCACCACGCCTGGCTGATTTTTGTGTTTTTAATAGCGACAGGGTTTCACCATGTTGGCCAGGCTGGTCTCGAGCTCCTGACCTCAAGTGATCCACCTGCCTCGACCTCCCAAAGTGCTGGGATAACAGGCATGACCCACCCCACCTGGCCTTATGAGACCCTTTCGATTGCCTGCGCTGGTGCTGTAGATGGTAAGCTCCTGGAAGGCAGGCATTGTTTCTGTCTTGTCTCTGCACTCCCAGCTTTTTGCAAGGTGCTTGTTACTTGGTGCCCAGTATCTGTTCCATGAACAGATGGATTCATGATTGAATGTGGAGGATGGCTGAGAGTGAGGCTAGAGGGCTGGGCACCAGTCGGGAGGCAGCAGCCTTAGTTCTTAGTGAGCAGAGGCGATAGAACACAGATTTGACAGATCTGGAGAAGATCAAATGAACAGACTGATTGGTGAAAGTGGGGGGCCGGGGTGGGCAGTGGGTAAGAGATCTCCCAGCTTTCTGATTTGGTAGTCCTGGCTGCTGCTGCCATTCCCTTAGCCAAGGAGTGCAGGAGGAAATGCAGGTTTGGGGGAAGGCCAGCTTGGTTTTGAACTAGATGTGCTGAGTTTCCAGGCTTCTGGGCTGTTCAGAGGGACAAAGCCAGCGTGAAGTTTTGGACACACCGGAGGGCAGTCGGTCTACTGCAGGGAGTAGGTTTCCTGAATCAGTGTTGGCTCCACGCTTGGCTAAACACGCATGCAGCTGCAGTGAACATCGCAGCAAGACTGAGGGACAGCTTGTGCTGTTGAAGGTCACTGGGAGGAGGCTGGCTGGGAACAATGGAAGGGGCATCTATTGGTGGGGGAGTGTGAGTGTGTGTGTGTGTTTATATGATTGCTTGTTTCCCCTACTTTCTGGTAACTTGAGGTGTCAGAACTGCAATCTTCAAGCCTTTCGATTCTTCTGAAGCTGTGGCCTGGTCTTTGGACCTTTGTTGACCAGGGTTCTACCTCCCCCACCCTCGTTCAACCCTGCTCCTCGTGACTTGGAGGCGCCAGAGAGTTTGGCTGGTCTCCCAGGACAGCCGCCTCCCAGGGCCAGGAGTGGCGGGAGGGACCTCGGATGAGAGAAGAGCCAAGCTGGTGGTTTCTGGAGGTTCAGCACATCCTGGAGCAGGAGGGGGCGGCGGTGGGGGTTGCGGTGGAGAGTTGCTGTCCCACCGTGACTCAGCACTCTGCTAGGCTGGGCTTGGGCTCAAAAAGTGCTTTGTCATGGAGGAGAAGAGCAGTCATAAGACCTGGAGGGCCGTGGCTTCACTGTGGAGGGAGGGAGGGAGGGAGAGTGTCCCCCTCCCCTCATTTCCTAATGGGACAAAGACCAGAGGCCGGACTGGGAACAAAGGGGTCTGAGATCACCTAGCGGGGCCTCTGATGGTGTTTTTGCTGGCAAGCCGTGGTGTCACTTTTCCTACCTATCTCCTGCTCAGTGCCTTCCCGCCGTATGGGGAATTTTCAATAGATGTTGAGTCTCTTTCCCTTCTAGGGATTGTTATTGTGTGGTCACAATTTAGGATCTACAGCTAGGAAATCATAGACCCCCACAAATTTTAAGGCTTGGAAAGGACGTTAGAGCTTCCAAATCATCGTGTTTTACAGATAAGGTGAGGCTTATCTGTAGCCTCAGAAGAAGGTTAGGCTTGCCCAAAGCCATAGAGTCACTGGCTGAAACACAAGCTGAAAACTAGGACAGGGCACATGACGGAACCCCGCGTGGCCGTTAAATACAGTAAGTGTGTTGAATAAGTGTGTTTAATGTGTGTGTGTGGGAACGCTATGTGAAAAGGCAGACCCCAAACCGTTCCACAGACTGATTGCAGCAAAGGAAAACCTCAGGGCTGGAGACATAGATGAGGATTGGGAGAGAATCGGTTACGTGGTATTTTAACTGAAGAGCTCATGTTTTAAATGTCTGGGATTCCCCCTGAAGTGAAGTAAAGCAGGAAATTCAAGTTTTGAAATTCCGAACAAGAAAAAACAATACTAAATCAGTATTCTGGTACATTTCTGGATGATGCAATCATACTCACAGAGCTTGTCCTTAAATCATTTCTTGAAAACCCTTGAGGCCATTCAGACTCAGAGTCTAGGTATTCGGAATACCCCGCTTCCAGAAAGTTAACGAGAGCCACAGCCTGCGATGTTTGAGGACAACTGTGAATGGAAGGCAAGGCCCATTTTTGAACGCTAACTCGGGCCTCACTGCACTCCAGACTTCTGCCAGAGACTTTATCACATGGGGCCCCAGCTATGTGTTTACCTCTTCTGGCTGGACTTTGAACTTAACTTTAAGCTGTGTCCCCAGCCCTGGTACAGCGCAGGGGTCCTTCCAGTTCTAGCGGTTTGCAGCTCTGTGCCTCTTCTCTGGAATGGTCATGCCCAGCAGAACATCTGCTCTCTACCTTTGGACTAGCGGCTCCTGGAGATCAAGGGTCTTGCCTTTAACAGTCCCCAGCTGTATCCTTCCCAGTGAGCCCCTGGGATCTGCACATGGTGAAGAGGCCAGGTGGCCTCTCTGAACTTTGATTCCTGTATTATTTACGGTATCTGATGACAGCCCTCTCCCATGCTACCTTGAGCACCCGCTCTGGGCACCCTCTTCACCACAGTTCCCGTTGCACCCTGTCAGCTGGGACCCAGCCACACGGCATCCCCACATCACCACATCCAGGCTCAGTTGTGCTCACCCTGGCCAAATCAGGAGGCCCAGCTCAGCGCAGGGGACAGGTGGGAGCCATGGCTAGCAGCCTTGGGAGGAGGGTGAAAAAACAGAAAAAAGTCTTGCATGTCTGGGCAGGGACCTCAGCAGCCAGAGGCCTGGGCAGCCAGGGGCTGGGAGTGGCTCCTCGTGGAAATGGGTACTGTGCCTCAGGAGTTTTCACCTTGTAGACACTCACTATGGTGGAGGGGAACAAAGGCTGCACAGCACAGTCCCTTGGGCACCGGGGTGGAGGGAGTAGGGATCAAGAGGGTCTGAGAGATCAGCAGCCAGGGACTAACCCAGCTGGGAGGCAGCAGAAAGAGGCAGTCGGAAGGAGCGGCTAGGGCTTTCCTGCCCCCAGAGAAGAGGCACAGTCCAGGAGAGCTAGTGAGTCTCGCTGGGCCAGCAGATCCTGAGTGTCCTGTGAGAGGGTCAGGACCCAAAAGATCTCACCCTCAGCATGGATGAGGCCTCCCTCCAGCCTCTGGCTGTTCCCACTGTCCCAGGCTCCTTATTTCTTGCCTGAACCACCTCCTGCAGTCCCACTCTCTCTAACTTGTCTCTTTTCCGTCTGTCCCAGCCTTATGAAATGCAAAGATAAGCACTTTGTGGTTACAGCTTCTTCAAGGAGGCGGGTGCAGTGGCTCACACCTGTAATCCCAGCACTTTGGAGGCCGCGGCAGGCAGATTGCTTGCCCAGGAGTTTGAGACCAGCCTGGGTAACATAGTGAGTCCCCCTCTCTACAAAAAAAAAAAAAAAAAAAAAACCCACAAAAATAAGCCGGGTATTATGGCACAGGCCTATAGTCCCAGCTATTCAGGAGGCTGAGGCAGGAGGATTGCTTGAGCCCAGGAGTTTGAAGCTGTAGTCAGCAATGATTGTGTCATTGCACTCCAGCCTGGGTGACAGAGCCAAACCTTGTCTCTAAAAAAATAAAAAATAAAATAAAACTCCTTAAGTGCTCCCCACTGCCCTTGGGATAGAATTGCAGTTCCTGGGTGTGGCCCGGCCACTCACCCCCAGGCTCCTCTCTAAGCCCTCCAGGGTTCCCCTCACACCTTGGGACTTGGCGCAGCTGGTCTACCTGCCCAGACGGCCTGCCTGCCCCTCACTCTTCTGCATGAAAAAGTACCCAGCCTTCAAGACCCAGCTCAGATACCCTCCCGAAGCTCCCTGCACGGCCCTGCGGAGCTGAGAATTTCCATTCTTTATGCTCCAGCGCTCCGAGCGCGTCGTCTCCACTGCCACGCACTACTGCAGTGACCTGCTCCGTACCCGTCTCCCTCACTGCAAGGGAACTTCTGCCCTGTTTATCTTGGCCATGCCTTTGCCTTTCCCACCTCAGCACCTGTCAGAGCACTCAGAGTTTCATAGGCTCCCAGACTACCGACAAATATGGGCTGGATTTAAGTTGGACTTAGCTCTTAGCCCAACTCTTACTCATCTTTTCTGTTACTGAGTGTTAGGCTGCGCCACCACTACCCCGTGCCTCATAGGTTTTTTGTTTTTTTGACAGAGTCTTGCTCTGTTACCCAGGCTGGAGTGCAGTGGCGCCATCTCAGCTCACTGCAACCTCTGCCTCCCAGGTTCAAGTGATTCTCCTACCTCAGCCTCCTGAGTAGCTGGGACTACAGGCACACACCACCATGCCCAGCTCATTTTTGTATTTTCAATAGAACAGGGTTTTACCATGTTGCCCATGCTGGTCTCGAACTCCGGGCCTCAAGCAGTCTGCCTACCTCAGCCTCCCAAAATGCTTCCGTGAGCCACTGGGCCCGGCCAAGTTTGGTTTTTCCATCTTTACTTAATTAAGACTACCAGCTGTTTCTGCCTCCCGTATGGAAGATGCTGGGAATCAGTGGAGGATGCTGGGAATCAGTGAGTCCTTCTGGGGTTTCAGGATTATTCCTAGGCAGAGACCTGAAGCCACTGTGAGGCAGTCGGGGCTGGGACTGGCGCAGCCACGGGGATGGCGATGTCACAGTCACAGGCTCAGTGGCTCTGAGGTCCAATCCCCGTGGCTTGCTTTTGTGGCCACAGAGTGTTTCCTCAACTGCAGGAATCTGTGGGCTGTCACTAGGGATCAATGGGGAAGGAAGGCAAGAAGGGTTGGTATAAAACCGGTTTGCTACTACGAAACAACGTCCTATCCTTCCTGGCAGCGGGCCAGTGCATTGTTGGAATTGTCATTCTATAAACATAACGGAGATTTTTACATAAAGTAAGTTGACACCTTTGGCGCTGACGCTGACAGCCCCTCTGAGTAAGTAGGGCAGGTAGCCCGTGCTGGCAGCAGAGGTTCCCTTTATCCAGTGAGGAAACCGGAAGTCAGAGACGGTAAGAGACGGCCTTGCCTAAGATTGCGCAGCTGGTAAGAGACAGGGCTCTGACGGGAACCTGGACTCTGATTGTGATGCAGTTTTCTAAATCTGGTGCCCTGACACAGCCATGACGGCAATTCTGAAACTCAGCACGTACATTACCCTTAATCTCGAGGCATGCAGGAGGAAGAGCTCCAAGATTCTACTTGCTTAGGCTTCTGAAATATCCCTGCAGCTGCAGAGCACTTCCTGCAGTCCTGAATCCTGAAGGCGAGCCAGCACCCAACTTCGGCCAGCTTCAAGCCACCAGAGTTGGCGGAGGGCGCTTTCAAAGTAGTTGCTGTGTTTCTACCAGCAGCAAAGTTATCATGGGTGATCTTTGAAATTAATAGGCTGATTTGATTAGTAACTGAAGTCTGTTTGCTTGGTGGGAGTTTTGTGGTTCTTTGGAAGGCACAGGGGATCTCATGGTAGGGCTTAGAGTATTGGACTTGGTCTTGAGTTATCTGGACTTGGTGCTAATGGCTGGCAGGCCCAGGAGATGCCTGGGTAGCCTGGAGACTGGTGGCTGTCCAGTGGCATTTCAAGCAGGGCAGTCCCACACCTTAGGCCCACACCGGAGAGCTAAGTGTATTTCTGGAGCATGTAATTTCCAGGGACCGTGGCTGGCTCCTCAGAGCCTCAGTACTCCCACTGTGCTTGGCTGGTCCTCCCAGGGGTTGGGGGCCTCTGCTCAGCCACAAGACACACCATATTAGGGAGCAGTGGGAGAAGCTTTCCTGAGGGTTTCATGGTGCCTCATTTCTATGTAGGATCTGAGAACCATATAAACTTGCCTGAAAGAGTCTCGGGGCCTCTGGAGCTGAAGCTCTTCACATGCCGGGAAGCATAGGATGACCCACTTCCAAACTGGGGCAACGCCAGCTCCTCCCCTGGGGCCTTAGCCCATCCTTGGTTTTCTGTGCAGAGGGCTCACCCACCTTTCTGACAAAGCTTCTGAGCATCAGAAGCCTGAGTCAGAGCCAGGAGAGCCTTCCCATGGGAAGGGGCTTTTCATGCTATTACCTTTCTCATCTGTTTCCAGCTGCACAGATGATATTCTAACCCCCTGTCAAACATCCCGGCCTTTTGTAATTTGAAAGCATTAGATGGAACCAAGTGGCTCTCGTTCTTTTCCTACTATTTACTCACCTATCCAGCTGCCCTTTTGATATCATGGGTGTGTATGTGGGTGGACGGGGGTGTGTATGTGTAGTGGCAGGAATCCGGATGTTTTGCTTTTTGCTTTTTTCTGGAATTGATTTCTCCAGATCCATACCTACTTCCCAATATCCACCTCCCTTCTGGACACTAGATCCAGATTTTCCTCTGGGGATCTATTTCCTTCCTTCCAACCTCTGTGATGTGCTATGATGGAAACTGCCTCCATCCGTAGATTCAGGGATAGACGTGTTTTGTTTCACTTGCAACAAATTTTTCAGTCCACTTACCTTTTACATCAGGGGTCCCCAAGCCCCGGTCCGTAGACTGGTACTGGTTCGTAGCCTGTTAGGGACCAGGCTGCACAGCAGGAGGTGAGCAGCGGGCGAATGAACATTACCTCCGAGCTCTGCCTGCTGCCTACCCAAGCTCTGCCTCCTGTCAGATCAGCAGCGGCATCAGCTTCTCGTAGGAGTGTGAACCCTATGGTGAACTGCCATGACAGGGATCTAGGTTGTGCGCTCCTTATGAGAATCTAACTAATGCCTGATGATCTGAGGTGGAGCAGTTTCATCCTGAAACCATCTCCCTCCCCCACCCCTTGTCTGTGGAAAAAATTGTCTTCCACAAAACCGGTCCCTGGTGCCAAAAAGGTTGGGACCACTGTTTTACATCATCTAAATGGCAACTGATTCTTACATGAGTCACAGAATTTTCAAGACAGGAAGGAGCCTTTGAGACTCTCTAATACTTTCAATCACTCAACTAATGTTTTTATTTTATTATTACTCTTAAAAATAGAGACAGGATCTCAACTCTGTCACCCAGGCTGGAGTGCAGTAGCACAATTGTAGCTCACTGCAGCCACCAACTCCTGGGCTCAAGTAGTCCTCCCACCTCAGCCTCCTGAGTAGCTGGGATTACAGGTGCATGCCACCACACCTGGCTAATTAAAGCAATTTTTGATGGGGTCTCACTATATTGCCCAGGTCCCGAACTCCTGACCTCCAAAGATCCTCCTGCCTCAGCCTCCCCAAAGCTTGTGATTACAGGCCTGAGCCACTGCACCTGGCTTCAAACATTTTAAAATGCCAGCTCTGTGCCAGCCCCTGGGGTTAGATGAAGAAAATGATATCTGGGGCCAGGGATTGGGGGGACCAGATCAGGGTTTCAGGGAAAGTCAGTGGCTGAGCCAAGGACCAAAACCTAGGCCTTCTGACTCCCACACCAGCCTTCTTTCCTCATGCTTCTCTGCTTCCTGAGATTAAATTCTTCTGGCAGTGCTCACATACGGTTATGTGATTATGAAAAACACAGGGAGCTCTGTGCCAAGCAGCTATCATTGGTTTCGTGGGCAGGGTTGCAGAGAAAGAGAGAGGAGAAGGACAAAGGAGCTTCACTCACCCCTGCGTGCGAGACTCAGCCCTCTGGCGGGGGGCGAAACAGGCTCATGGGGCTGCCTGAGGGCTCGTCCTCTGGTGTCCCTCCTCTGGGCCCCATCAGCCCTCTGCTTCATCCACACCAGCCCCTGGGGTGCCCCACAGCACCCCTGGTCCCCCGCCTCTGTCCTTTGCTGAAGTCTTTCCTCCCCTCGCTGTTCACTTTTATCTATCAGAGGCCCACCCTTTCTCCAAGCTGCAGTCCAGGTCCTGCCTCTGCCGAGAAGTCTTCCTGGATTCAGAGCTTGTCTCTTATTCCTGCTAATGTTCATTCCTTCGGCCTTTACTGACTGACAGGAGGCCCTGTGCCATTGCATCACCACGGGGGAGGCTCGTAGGAAGGCATCATAGAAGACTCACAGGAAGCTGCTCTTCATCTCTGCTCCCAGGAATGGGACCAGGCCCTGGCACCTGGCAGAGCCTCAGCTAAGACTCTGGTTGGATGTGATTGAATCATTGTGAGAAAGGGGAATCCTTGCCCTGCTGCAGGGCAAAGCAGGGGGTAACGTTTGGACCCCCTGCCCTGCCCCATCTCACAGGCATTGTGAAAAGGTCTTGAGCTTTGTCTGACTGGGTCTTGCTTGAGCCAGTACTGCCTCTTCATTCCTTGAAAGATGGTTCTCTGCACTTAACTCCAGGTAAGGGAGGGCCCGTCCTGCAGTTTCCCCTTAAGAGCCTGGAATGGGAGCCTCGGGAGTTAGAACTGGTCTCTGGAGTTTGCCTTAAGCCCAACCAGCTTGGTCAGCTCTTTAGTCCAAAACTCCTGTATTCCAAGGGCGGGGGTCCTCAGGCCCAAGCTCCACCCAGCTGGGTGGGTTAGACTCAGACTCTTTTCTTAAAATGAATCAAGTAAGAATAAAAACTAATACTTATTAATAAAAGCAGATACTTCTTGACCCCTTACTACATAGGCCAAACGTTGTTTGACAGATGAGGAAATTGATGCACAGAACTACAAAGTAACTTGCCCAAGGACACACACCTGCAGTTCCAATCCAGAGCCCACACTCTTAACCGCTCCTCGTCCCCACCCGCTGTCCAGATCATTGGGCTCCATCCTGTCATCCACTTGTCATTCCACTGTTTGCCCAGGACCTAGTATGGCAGCTCCCATATGGGGGTTTAGTAAATGCTTATCATATGGGTGCTTATTGAATTTGAGATTTCTGTTTGTTTACCAGGCTATCCCTAGCAAGGCATGGAGGGAATAAGAGGGAACAACAAAAATGCTGGATGCAAAAATGCTGGATGCTGGGCGGGGCACGGTGGCTCACGCCTGTAATCCCAGCACTTCGGGAGGCTGAGGCGGATGGATCACCTGAGGTCAGGAGTTCGAGACCAGCCTGGCCAACATGGTGAAACCCCGTTTCTACTAAAAATGCAAAATTAGATGTGGTGGTATGCGCCTATAATGCCAGCTACACGGGAGGCTGAGGCAGGAGAATCGCTTGAACCCAGGAGGCAGAGGTTGCGGTGAGCTGAGATTGCACCATTGCACTCCAGCCTGGGCAAAAAGAGCGAAACTCTGTCTCAAAAAAATAAATAAAAATGCTGGATGCTGCATCTGTGTCTTGCTGTGGGATCAGTCCTTGGCACAGACATCCCACCCAAGCCAGGCTGCTTGCATGCCCTTACTCTCTGCCGTTCCCAGGGAAGGAGGATATATTTCTGGAAAGGTCCTGAATTTCAGATGGGCTCTCATCACTGTCAGTGTTAGGATGGAAGGGCTGAGCGCAGTTGCCTCCAGACCGGCCCCTGTGAAAAATACTCCAGGGAAAATCACTCTGGAGAGAACATGGCTTCTGAGATGGTGCCCTGGGTGGATGGAGGAGAGACCTGGGAGGTCTCACATCAGTCAGGATGATTTTGGTTTCAAGCAACAAAACCCAACCCACAATAGATTAAGCAACAAGGGGGATTTATTGGCTCGTGGAGTTGAAAAGCCCAGAAGAGGTGGACTTTAGACATGGTTCCATCAGGGCTTGGGCCCCGTTTCTCTGTGATTCTCTCAGATCTGCTCCCATCCACAGGGCTTCATCCTCCGGCCATCTTCCAGCAGCATCCACAGTTGCAGGCTTCCTTCTTCCAGGGGTAAAGTTAGGACACCCTGCCCTGCCCCATCTCACAAGCATTGTGAAAAGGTCTTGAGCTTTATCTGACTGGGTCTCGCTTGAGCCAGTACTGCCTCTTGGAGTGTCTGATTCTAAATGGTTGTTTAAGCAAATTAAGGAAATGGAGTTGATGACCACTTCTGAATGGCATTGGGCCCCAGGGCTCACTGGAGACAGGAAGAGTCTTTATCAACTGCTCTCTGCTCTCGCTTGCCGCTTGCCGTGTCTGATTTCACCAGAGTAGGGTGACCTCAGCTGGGACCCTCAGGCCTGCACCATTCAGAGTTCAGAGCTGTTTGCGGATCTGTGTGAAGACCTCTAGGAGCCCAGCACTCAGATTTGGGAGGCCCCACTGCACATCAGGGCAAACAAGCACTTTGGGAGGCCGAGGCGGGCGGATCACGAGGTCAGGAGATCGAGACCATCCTGGCTAACATGGTGAAACCCCGTCTCTACTAAAAATACAAAAAACTAGCCGGGCGTGGTGGCGGGCGCCTGTAGTCCCAGCTACTCGGAGGCTGAGGCAGGAGAATGGCCTGAACCTGGGAGGCGGAGCTTGCAGTGAGCCGAGATCGCGCCACTGTACTCCAGCCTGGGTGACACAGCGCGAGACTCCGTCTCCGGAAAAATCAAAAAAAAAAAAAAAAAAAACATGCCCACACTCCGCATGCAGCATTGTAACCGAAACACAGGTTCAGTTGCTTGCCACTTGTAGAGTCCAAATAACAAGAGTGAGGTCCTGGTATAAGTCAAGTGACTTTTTATTTCAAAGCTAGCTTAGGGGAAGAGGTACAGGCTTCTTGCCTTAAGAGTACCACCTTGGGGCTGGGCGCGGTGGCTCAAGCCTGTAATCCCAGCACTTTGGGAAGCCAAGGCGGGTGGATCACCTGAGGTCGGGAGTTCAAGACCAGCCTGACCAACATGGAGAAACCCCTTCTCTACTAAAAAGACAAAATTAGCCGGGCGTAGTAGCGCATGCCTGTAATACCAGCTACCTGGGAGGCTGAGGCAGGAGAATCACTTGAACCCAGCAGGCAGAGGCTGCTGTGAGCTGAGATCGCGCCACTGCACTCCAGTCTGGATGACAGAGCAAGACTCCTTCTTAAAAAAAAAAAAAAAGAGAGTACCACTTCGCTTTTGGAGTGGAAAGTGGGTGCTTTTAAAGGGGGCCTGGCACACAGACATGAATGGCACACAGGGGAGGAAGCAGGCAGGTAGGGGGCTGTGTACTTGCTCTGGTGCCTTATCTACCAGGTGGCCAAGTTGGCGTCTTTGAGGACAGAACTGGGTTGTGAAGGTGGCCAGAACTCTCCAGGTGGGAGAGAGTTTCATAGCAGGCAGACTTTGGGTTGTACATGGACTGTTGTCTCTCAAGGCAGTCCCCTGGTGGGAGAGAGTTCTACCCTGGAGCTTCTAAGCACATAGTTAGATGAGCTTGCCCTGTCCGGAGTGTCTGGTGAAGGGGAAGTGAAAGGTTATAACTGCATTTCTAAAGGGACAAGTGGGATGTAGGGAATAGGGAAATAGAGGAAAGACAAGAGAAAAAATAATTTAAAATGACGCCTTGCTTCCTTCCTCTCTCTCTGTCTCTCCCTCTCTCTCTCTGTCTTTCTTCTTTCTTTTTTTTTTTTTTCTGACAGAGTTTCACTCTTGTTCCCCAGGCTGGAGTGCAGTGGTATGATCTCGGCTTACTGCAACCTCCGCCTCCCAGGTTCAAGTGATTCTCCTGCCTCAGCCTCCCAAGTAGCTGGGATTATAGGTGCCCACCACCACACCCAGCTAATTTTTGTATTTTAAGTAGAAATGGGGTTTCACCATGTTGGCCAGGCTGGTCTCGAACTCCTGACCTTAGTTATAAGCAAAAAATAATTAAAGAAGGCCTGAGCTCAATTGCAATTGAATAGATGACAGCTTTACAGTTCATAAATATTTGCTTTTATGAACTTTGCTGTTTTCTTTTTAAATTTAGGAGCCAGTACATTTTCTTGGGCCCTTGTAAAGCTCATAGGCACTAGGCCTGGGCCTGTCATGCGTAATAGAGAAACCTGCCTGTTTGAGGCCAGTGATGGTGATTTGTGTGTGTGTCCCTAAAGGAACACCAGGCCTGGAGCCAGGACTGTGGAAGCTGGTCCCAGCTCTGCCATTAACTAGCTGGGTGACCTTGGATAAGCCGCCGACTTCTCTGGGCCTCTGTGTAGTCACCTGTCAATTGGAGATAATGTCACCTCTATTTGTCGCCTGTGTTCTTTGCTGAAGGGACATTTCTTCCGGCTGGGGAGACTGGAGGGGCTTAACTGAGTCTTGCCATAGAGCCAAGTAAACCCAATTTCTCTGGGATCCATCTGACACTGGTTGGCTGCCCATGGTGAGCCAAGCTTGCAGCCCAGCTCTGGAGAGTAGACATGGCTAAGCCAGAGCTTGTGTTCACAGGAGCCCAGAAAGACAGGCTCAGCAGAGACGTGTGGAAGGGGCACAGTGGGATTCAGATGAGCAGCCTGAGAGCCTGAGAGAGCCATGGAAGAGCCTGACAATGGAACGGCCCTTTCCTTGCCAAGGAAGGTAAAATACCCAAACCAAGTCAATTCAGCAATGATCCAGGCAGGAGCCTGGGGTGCAAGAGTGAAAGGGCCAGGGGCTGTAGCTGCCTCTTAGCCCCAGTGTGGTGGTGACTCCCTTCTGTTTTTTGTTTTGTTTTGGTTTTGTTTTTTTTTCCTTTTTTGAGACAGGGTTTGGCTCTGTCCCTCACGCTGGAGTGCAGTGGCACATACATGGCTCACTGCAACCTCGACCTCCTGGGCTTAAGCAATCCTCCCACCTCAGTCTCCTGAGTAGCTGGGACTATAGGTGTGTGCCACCACACCTGGCTGTTTTTATTTTTTTATTTTTGAGATGGAATTTCGCTCTTGTTGTTCAGGCTGGAGTGCAATGGCACAATCTTGGCGCACCGCAACCTCTGCCTCCCGGGTTCAATCAATTCTCCTGCCTCAGCCTCCCAAGTAGCTGCGATTACAGGCATGCGCCACCACACCTGGCTAATTTTGTATTTTTAATAGAGATGGGGTTTCTCCGTGTTGGTCAGGCTGGTTTTGAACTCCCAATCTCAGGTGATCCGCCCATCTCTGCCTCCCAAAGTGCTGGGATTACAGGCATAAGCCACCGCGCCTGGCCTGTTTTTTGATTTTTAGTAGAGAAGAGGTGTTTCCATATTACCCAGGCTGTTCTTGAACTGCTGGGCTCAAGCAATCCTGCTGCCTTGGCCTCCCAAAGTGTTGGGATTATAGACGTGAGCCACCGCACTGGCTTTCTCTTAACAACTTTTAAGTGTACATCACAATATTGTTACCTATTTGTACATTGTTGTACAAGAGTTCTCCCAAACTTTTTTTTCTTCCATGACTGAAACTCTATCGCGTTGAGCGAAAACTCCCCATTTCCCCTCCCCTCAGCTCCTGGAAACCACCATTCTACTTTGTGTCTCTATGAATTTGATTACTTTAGGTACCTCTTGTAGGTGGAATCATGCAATATTTCCCTTTTTATGATTGGCTTGTTTCACTTAGCATGATGTCTTCAGGGTTGTCGTTGATATAGTATATGACAGGATTTCCGGTTTTTAAAAAAGACTGAATGACATTTCATTGTATGTATATACTATGTTTTTTTAATCCATTTATCCATCCACAGGATAAATGGATTAAAATTTGTGTTGCTTCCACATCTTGGCTATTGTGGATAATGTCGTAATGAACATGGGAATGCAGATATCTCTTTGAGCTGAGATCCTGTTTTTCATTCCTTAGGATATGTACTCAGAAGTGGGATTGCAGTATCATATGGTAGTTCTATTTTTAATTTTTTGAGGAGCCTCCATATTATTTTTCATAGCAGTACACCATTTTACAATCCCACCAACAGTTTGCAAGAGAACCCTCCCGGGTTCAAGCGATTCTCCTGCCTCAGCCTCCCAAGTAGCTGGGATTACAGGTACCCACCCCGACGCCCACCTGATTTTTTTTTGTAGTTTTAGTAGAGACAGAGTTTCACTATGTTGGCCAGGATGGTCTCAAACTCCTGACCTCATGATCTGCCGACCTGGTAATCTGCTCGCCTCGGCCTCCCAAAGTGCTGGGATTACAGGCGTGAGCCACTGCACCTGGTCCACTTTTTGTTTTTTTGATAGTAGCTATTCCAATGGACATAAGGTGATAGCTGATTGTGGTTTTGATTTACAATTCCCTGATGATTAGTGAGCATCTTTTCGTATGCTTGTTGGTCTGACTGTTGGAAAAAAAAAAAACAAACAGAAAGAAAAAACAAAAACAGCATCAACAAAAAAGTCCCCACACAAAACCCATCCAAAGGTCAGCAGCCTTGAAGATTGAAGCTAAACTCATGAAGATGAGAAAAAAATGAATGAAAAATTGCTGAAAACTCAAAGAGCCAGAGTGCCTCTCCTCCCACAAATGATTGCAACACCTCTCCAGCAAGAGCTCAGAACCAGGCTGAGGCTGAGACGGATGAACTGACAGAAGTAGGCTTTAGAAGTGGAGTAAGAACCAACTTCGCCGAACTGAAGGAGCATGTTCTAACCCAATGCAAAGAAGATAAGAACCATGATAAAATATTACAGGAGCTGTTAACCAGAATAACCAGTTTAGAGAGGGACATAAATGACCTGATGGAGCTGAAAAACACAACATGAGAACTTCACAGTGCAACCACAGGTATCAATAACTGAATATGCCAAGCGGAGGAAAGAATTTCAGAGCTTGAAGACTATCTTGCTAAAATAAGACAGAAAAGATGAGAGAAAAAAAGAATGAAAAGGAACAAACAAAACCTCTGAAAACTATGGGATTATGTAAAAAGACTGAATTTACAAATGATTAGGGTACCCAAAAGAGACGGGAGAATGGAACCAAGTGGAAAACATACTTCAGGATATCATCCAGGAGAACTTCCCCACCCTAGCAAGACAGGCCAACATTCAAATTCAGGAAATCCAGATAACCCCTGGAAAGATACTCCATGAGAAGATCAACCCCAAGACACATAATCGTCGGATTCTCCAAGGTCAAAATGAAGGTAAAAATGTTAAGGGCAGCCAGAGAGAAAGGCCAGGTCACTTCAGAGGGAAGCCCATCAGACTAACAGTGGACCTTGCAGTGGAAACCCTACAAGCCAGAAGAGGTTGGGGGCCAATATTCAACATTTTTAAAGAAAAGAATTTCCAACCCAGAATTTCATATCCTGCCAAACTAGGCTTCATAAGCAAAGGAGAAATAAAATCCTTTTCAGACAAGCAAGTGCTGAGGTAATTCATCACCACCAGGCCTGCCTTGCAAGAGCCCCTGAAGGAAGCACTAACTTACCAACCACTACAAAAACACGCTGAAATACAAAGACCAGTGAAACTATGAAGCAACTACATCAACAAGTCTGCAAAATAACCAGCTAGCATCATGACAACAGGATCAAATTCACACAATCTTAAATGTAAATGGGCTAAATGCCCCAATTAAAAGACACTGAACGGCAAGCTGGATAGAGTCAAGACCCATCGGTATGCTGTACTCAAGACACCCATCTGACATGCAAAGACACACATAGGCTCAAAATAAAGGGATGGAGGAAAATATACCAAGCAAACAGAGAGCAGAAAAAAGCAACGGAGGAAAATTTACCAAGCAAACGGAAAGCAGGAAAAAAGCAAGGGTTGCAGTCCTAGTTTCTGACAAAACAGAGTCTAAACCAACAAAGATTTAAAAAAAAAAAGAAAGAAAGAAAGACAAGGACATTACATAATGATAAAGGGTTCAATTTAATAAGAAGAGCTAACTCTCCTAAATATATTTATGCACCCAACACAGGAGCACCCAGATTCATTAAAAAAGTCCATAGCGACCTACGAAGAGACTTAGATTCCCACACAATAATAGTGGGAGGCTTTAACACACCACTGTTAATATTAGACAGATCATCAAGACAGAAAATTAACAAGGATATTCAGGACTTGATCTCAGCTCTGGATCAAGTGGACCTGATAGATATCTACAGAACTCTCTACCCAAAAACAACAGAATATACATTCTCCTGAGCATCACATGGCTCTTACTGTAAAATTGATCACAGAATTTGAAGTAAAACACTCCTCAGCGATGGAAGATAACTGAAATCATAACAAACATTCTCTCAGACTGCAGCGTAATCAAATTAGAACTCGTGATTAAGAAACTCACTTAAAACCACACAACTACAAGGAAACTGAACAACCTGCTCCTGAATGATTCCTAGGTAAATAATGAAATTAAGGCAGAAATCAAGAAGTTCTTTGAAACCAATGAGAACAAAGAGACAATGTACCAGAATCTCTGGGACACAGCTGAAGCAGTATTAAGAGGGAAATTTGTAGCACTAAATGTCCACATCTAAAAGCTAGAAAAATCTCAAATCTACACCCTACCATCACAACTAAAAGAACTAAAGACCCAAGGTAAACAAACCCCAAAGCAAGCAGAAGAAAAGAAATAACCAAGATCAGAGCAGAACTGAAAGAGATAGAGACACCTTTCAGCCAGGCACAGTGGCTCATGCCTGTAATCCCAGCACTTTGGGAGGCCGAGGAGGGCAGATCATGAGGTCAAGAGATCAAAACCATCCTGGCCAACATGGTGAAACCCTGTCTCTATTAAAAATACAAAAATTAGCTGGGCATGGTGGCACACACCTGAAGTCCCAGCTACTCTGGATGCTGTGGCAGGAGAATTGCTTGAACCCGGGAGGTGGAGGTTGCAGTGAGCTGAGATCACTCCACTGCCCTCCAGCCTGGTGACAGAGCAAGACTCCATCTAAAAAAAAAAAAAAAAAAAAAAAAAAACTTCAAAAAAATCAGTGAATACGGGAGCTGGCTTTTTGAAAAAATTAAGAAAATAGATCGCTAGCTAGACTAATAAATACAATAAAAAATGATAAAGGGGATATTCACTGACCTCACAGAAACACAAACAACCATTAGAGAATACTATAACCACCTCTATGCAAATAAACTAGAAAATCTAGAAGAAATGGATAAATTCCTGGACACATACACCCTCAAAGTCTGAACCAGGAAGAAGTTGAATTCCTGAATAGACTAATATCAAGTTCGGAAATTGAGGCGGTAATAAATAGTCTACAAAAAAAGCCCAGGACCAGATGGCTTTACAGCTGAAAATTCTACCAGAGGTACCAAGAGGAGCTGGTACCATTTCTTCTGAAACTATTCCAAACAATTGAAATGGAGGGACTCCTCCCTAACCCATTTTACGAGGCCAGCATCATTCAGATACCAAAACCTGGCAGAGATACAACAAAAAAAGAAAACTTCAGGCCAATATCCCTGATGAACATCAATGCGAAAATCTTCAATAAAATACTGACAAACCAAATCCATCAGCACATCAACAAGCTTATCCACCATAATCAAGTTGGCTTCACCCCTGGGATGCAAGGCTGGTTCAACAAGTGCAAATCAATAAACATAATTCAACAGAACTGAAGACAAAAAACACATGATTATCTCAATAGATGCAGAAAAGGCCTTTGATAAAATTCAACATCATAAGTGGCTCTTATTATTTTGTGGTAAAACTAAGTGTTGAAGGAACATACCTCAAGATAATGAGAGCCATTTATGACAAAGCCACAACCAATATCGTACTGAATGGGCAAAAACTGGAAGCATTCCCCTTGAAAACCGGCACAAGACAAGGATGCCCTCTCTCACTACTTTTATTCAACATAGTATTGGAAGTTCTGGGCAGGGCAATTAGGCAAGAGAAAGATATAAAGGGTATTCAAATAGGGGAAGAGAAGAAGTCAAACTGTCTCTGTTTGCAGATGACATGATCCTATATCTAGAAAACCCCATCGTCTCAGCCCAAAAGTGTCTTAAGCCAATAAGCAACTTCAGCAAAGTCTCAGGATACAAAATCAATGTGCAAAAATCACAAGCATTGCTATACACCAACAACAGACAGAGAGCCAAATCATGAATGAACTCCCATTCACAATTGCTACAAAGAGTAAAATACCTAGGAATACAGCTAACAAGGGAAGTGAAGGATTTCTTCAAGGAGAACTATAAACCACTGCTCAAGGGAATCACAGAGGATACAAACAAATGGAAAATAATTTTATGCTCATGGATAGGAAGAATCAATATCATGAAAATGGCCATACTGCCCAAAGTAATTTATAGATTCAATGCTATTCTCATTAAACTACCACTGACATCCTTTGCAGAATTAGAAAAAAACTACTTTGAAATTCATGTGGAACCAAAAAAGAGCCTGTATAGCCAAGATTATCCTAAGCAAAAAGAATAAAGCTGGAGGAGTCATGCTACCTGACTTCAAACTATACTACAAGGCTACATTAACCAAACAGCATGGTACTGGTACAAATACAGACACATAGACCAATGGAACAGAATAGAGATCTCAGAAATAAGACTGCACACCTAAAACCATCTGATCTTTGACAGACCTAACAAAAACAAGCAATGAGAGAAGGATTCCCTTTTTAATAAACGGTGCTGGGAGAACTGGCTAGCCATATACAGAAAACTGAAACATGACCCCTTCCTTACACCTTATAGAAAAATTTACTCAAGATGGATTAAAGACTTAATTGTAAATCCCAAAACTATAAAAACCCTAGAGGAAAATCTAGGCAATACCATTCATGACATAGGCACAGGCAAAGATTTCATGATGAACATGTTAAAAGTAATTGCAACAAAAGCAAAAATTGACAAATGGGATCTAATTAAACTAAAGAGCTTCTGCACAGAAAAAGAAACTATCATCTGAGTGAACAGACAACCTACAGATTGGAAGAAAATTTTTGCAATCTATCCATCTGACAAAGGTCTAATATCCAGAATCTAAACAAATTTACAAGAAAAAAACCATTAAAAAGTGGGCAAAGGAATGAACAGACACTTCTCCAAAGAAGACATTTGTGTGGCCAACAAACGTATGAAAAAAAGCTCAACTTCACTGATCATTAGAGACATGCAAATCAAAACCACAGTGAGATTCCATCTCACACCAGTCAGAATGGCGATTATTAAAAAGTCAAGAAACAACAGATGCTGTTGAGGCTGTGGAGAAAGAGGGAACGCTTGTACACTGTTGATGGGAGTGTAAATTAGTTCGACCGTTGTGGAATACAGTGTGGCGATTCCTCAAAGACCTAGAACCAGAAATACCATTGCTGGTTATATACACAAAGGAATATAAATCATTCTATTATAAAAATACATGCATGTGTATGTTCATTGCAGCACTATTCACAATAGCAAAGACATGGAATCAATCCAAATGCCCATCAATGATAGACTGAATAAATAAAATGTGGTACATATACACCAAGGAATGCTATGGAGCCATAAAAGGGAACGAGATCATATCCATTGCAGGGATGTGGATGAAGCTCGAAGCCATTATCCTCAGCAAACTAACGCAGGAAGAGAAAACCAAACACTGCATGTTCTCACTTACAAGTGGGAGCTGAACAATGAGAACACGTGGACACGCAGAGGGGAGCAACACACACTGGGGCCTGTGGGGTGCAGGGGAGAGCGAGAGCATCAGGATAAACAGCTAATGCATGTGGGGCTTAATACCTAGGTGATGGGTTGATAGGTGCAGCAAATCACCATGGTGCACATTTACCTATGTAACACACCTGCACGTCCTGCACATGTATCCCGGCACTTAAAATTAAATTGAACTTAAAGAATAGTTTAAAAAAACAAAAACAAACCAAAAAATGCCTTTTAAAAAATTTAATTTGTTTGAACCAGGATTTAAAAAGTTCTGTAGACCTGGCATGGTGGCTCACGCCTGTAATCCCAGCATTTTGGGAGGCTGAGGCAGGCGGATCATGAGGTCAGGAGCTCGAGACCAGCCTGGCCAACATGGTGAAACCCCGTCTCTACTAAAAATGCAAAAATTAGCTGGGCATGGTGGCGGGCGCCTGTAATCCCAGCTACTTAGGAGGCCGAGGCAGGAGAATCATTTGAATCCTGGAGGTGGAGGAGGTTGCAGTGAGCCGAGATCGTGCCATTGCACTGCAGCCTGGAAGACAGGGTAAGGCTCCGTCTCAAAAAAAAAAAAAAAAAAGTTCTGTGGCTGGTTGATATGTCTCTTTAGACTCTTAACAGACTTCCTGACCGGGCACAGTGGCTCACACCTGTAATCCCAGCACTTTGGGAGGATGAGGCGGGCAGATCACAAGGTCAGGAGATCGAGACCATCCTGGCTAACACGGTGAAACCCCATCTCTACTAAAAACACAAAAAATTAACTGGGCATGGTGGCGGGCGCCTTTAGTCCCAGCCACTTGGGAGGCTGAGGCAGGAGAACGGCGTGAACCCGGGAGGCGGAGCTTACAGTGAGCTGAGATCGGGCCACTGCACTCCAGCCTGGGTGACAGAGCGAGACTCCGTCTCAAAAAACAAAAAACAAAACAAAACAAAAAAACAGACTTCCTTCCCATCTTATTTCTCCACCCCCACTCCCTGATCTGGAGCTTACTATCTTTGTGGTATTTAACATGCTCCTCTGTCCCCTGAATTTCCTGTAAGTTGGTAGTTAAATCTAGAGGCTTGATCAGATATTTGGGGCATATTTTTTTTGGCCCAGTTACTTTACAGGTCATGTTTTGTTCTTCCATCAGGAGGTATGTGACTGTCTTTCTGCTTGTTAGCAGTTGTTGCTCTCTTAATTTATTAGGATTTGCAAAATGGTGATATTCAAACCTATCATTCCATCTTCCCTTACTATGTGAAATATTTCTGTAGAATCTTCCCTTTATGAACTATTTGGCTAGCCTGAAGAATAGTTCTTTTAAAAAGGCTGAAAAGGCCAGGCACGGTGGCTCACGCTTGTAATCCCAGCACTTTGGGAGGCCGAGCAGGCAGATCGCCTGAGGTCAGGAGTTCGAGACCAGCCTGGCCAACATGACAAAACCCCATCTTTACTAAAACTACAAAAATTAGCCTGGCGTGGTGGTGCACGCTTGTAATCTCAGCTACTTGGTAGGCTGAGGTAGGAGAATGGCTTGAACCTGGGAGGTGGAGGTTGCAGTGAGCTGAGATTGCACCACTGCACTCAAGCCTGGGAGAAAGAGCGAGACTCCATCTCAAAAAAAAAAAAATGGCTGAAGAAATGCTTGATTTCCCCATCTCCTTCCCCCACATATAATAAGTTAGTTTTCTAGTATCCACTAAATTTAAAAAATTACAAACTCCTGGATTTAAAAGTATTTGATTAACTATAATTCAATTTACATAATTATTGTCTGTATTGATTTTCAAATTATCTCAGTTTGGGTCCAGTGGCAGCCTGTTCACCTTGACCGTGAGTCCTTTTGACATGGCCTCTATAATAGAGATCTTTGATTAGTTCTTTGCTTTCTGGTATGATGAGCTGTTCCAGGCTTAAACTCACTTTGTACATTTACTTCTACTCCCCAGGCTTGCAATCAGCCATTTCTCCCAGGAGTCCTGGTTCCTTTGGTGGAAATATTAGGTTAGTGTCAAAGTAATTGAGGTTTGCCAAAGTAATTACTTTTGCACCAATCTTAATAGCATTTACAAATCACCATCTGGGTACCAGAAGCACTCATTGTTTCTGTGTTCAAGAATGCTAGGCCTTTTCAGAGGACGCAGATTGGACCATTTAAAAAAATGTTTTAAGAAGAAAAATGAGTTCATTCTGATACTTTCAATTCAAATTCAGAATTCTAGGGTTTTTGCTTCATCTTAAAGATTTTACATCTGAATTGCCTTTCTTCTAATGCCCCAAATATCTGTTCTCAAGTACAATTACAGAATTATTTATTTATATTTTTCTCCACGACATACACAGCAGTGTTAAAGTAATAATCCCTATTATTATAATTATTGAATAATTGAATACAGTTATTATTGAAAACAGCTTAATATTTTGATCTTGTAGTTTTCTTCATATAGTAAATCCCACCAGGAATATACAGTCAAATGAATGTACTTTAAAGCTCCTTTGGAAGAGCTCCTCTCTGTGTGTGTGCTGCCAACCCATTCAACCCATTACACAGTTAGGAGCATTTACTTCATTTTGCTTTCAATTTTTAGAATTGCTTTTTAAAGTTTAATTTAGTTTTATAATTATGTGAAATATATGCATGGTCAAAGTCAAATCTATAAAATAAGATATATTTAAAAGGATCTAGGCTGGGAATGGTGGCTCATGCCTGTAGTCCCAGAACTTTGGGAAGCTGAAGTGGGGAGGATCACTTGAGCTCAGGAGTTCAAGACCAGCTTGGGCAATGTAGCAAGACCCCATCTGTACAACAATTTAAATTTTTTTATTTAAAAAAGCTAAGTGTGGTGGTGCATGCCTGTAGTCCTAGCTACATGGAAGGGTGAGGTGGAGGGACTGCTTAAACCCAGGATTTCAAGGCTGCAGTGAGCTGCTATCATGCTACTGCATGGGTAACAGAGCAAGACCCTGTCTCAAAAATAAATAAATAAATAAATGGATCTAGTGTCTATTCTCCCCCTACTCTTTTCTTTCTTTCTGTTAAACTATCAATGTTTGGTATTTAATTATAAGAAAGTATTTACTTTTTTTTTTTTTTTTTTTTTGAGACAGTCTTGCTGTGTCGCCAGGCTGTAGTGCAGTGAGTGGTGTAATCTCAGCTCACTGCAACCTCCGCCTCCCAGGTTCAAGCGATTCTCCTGCCTCAGCCTCCCGAATAGCTGGGACTACAGATACGCGCCACCACGCCTGGCTGATTTTTTATATTTTTGGTAGAGACGGGGTTTCACCATGTTAGCCAGGCTGGTCTCGACCTCCTGACCTTGTGATCTCCCCACCTCAGCCTCCCAAAATGCAGGGATTACAGGTGTGAGCCACCGTGCCCGGCCCTGTATTTATCTATTTTTATTTATATTTGTATCTTTCCTTCTTAGAGAAACAGATCCTAAGGTGTCCTTAGGATCATACTGTATTCGCTTGTAGAGATCTTCCTTGTTCTTTTTGTGGCTGCAAAGTACCCCATTGTGTAGATGTGCTATTGTTTATTTCTCAAAGTCCTTATTGATGGATTTTTGGCTTTTTCCCATGCTTTGGCTTTTACAAACAGAGCTGCAATAAACAGCATGTCTCAGTGCCTTTTTGTATTGTTTTCAGTGTATCTTTAGTATAGATTCCTAGATGTGGGATTGCAGGATCAAAGGGCAAATGCACTCATAATTTCGCTAGATATTACCGAATTCTCTTCTACAGAGACCGTACCATTTTGCATTTCCCACCAGGAATATGTGAGAATGTTGGTTTTCTCACAGCCTGGAAAAGCGAGTGTACAGTAGTAAGCTTTTGGATTTTGGCCAATCTGATCAACAAGAAAGTTATTTGGGGCAATTTGTGTTTCTTTTACTATAAGCAAGGTTGAGTGTCTTTCTATATAGTTTTGAAATATTTGCCTTTCTTTCTCTGTAAACTGTTTGTATTTTTAGTGCATTTTTCTTTCAGGTTGTTGGCCTTTTTTATCTATATTAAAAGCTCTTCATATACTAAGAATATCGGCCCTTTGTCTGTGATATAGGTTGTAAGGTTGTTGTTTTTTTTAAACCAATCTATCATTTTTCTTTTTAATTTTGTGTATGTTTAAAATTTTCATTTAATTTTTTTTTCCATACAAAACTTTAATTCCTTGAGACTTGTTCATCTTTTCCCGTTATTGTTTCCAGGTGTTGAGTCAACATTAGGAAATTTTTCCCCACTCCCAAATTATAGGAGAATTGGTCTATGTTTTCTGTTAGACTTGTATGGTTTCATCTTTACATTTGAATCTCCAACCCCACTGGGCGCAGTGGCTCACGCCTGTAATCCCAGCACTTTGGGAGGCCAAGGTGGGCAGATCACTTGAGGTCAGTTCAAGACCAGCCCGGCCAACTTGGTGAAACCTTGTCTCTACTAAAAATATAAAAGTTAGCTGAGTGTGTTGGTAGGCACCTGTAATCCCAGCTACTTGGCAGGCTGAGGTAGAAGAATTGCTTGAACCTAGGAGGCAGAGGTTGCAGTGAGCCCAGATTGTAGCACAGCACTCCAGCCTGGGCGACAAAGTGAGACTTCGTCTCTAAATAAATAAATAAATAAATCCCCAACCCCTTTGGAATGCACTGTGGTCCACAGCATGAGGAATGCTTCCAGCTGGTTCTGAGTCCACGAGGCTCTCCTGCTATCCTGACACCAGCTATGAAGTCACCCATTCTTTCTGGTTTTCTTTTTTTTTGAGACGGAGTCTTGCTCTGTCGCCCAGGCTGGAGTGCAATGGCATGATCTCAGCTCACTGCAACCTCCGCCTCTCAGGTTCAAGTGATTCTTCTGCCTCAGCCTCCCAAGTAGCTGGTGTTACAGGCACATGCCACCAGGCCCAGCTAATTTTTGTATTTTTAGTAGAGGTGGGGTTTCATCATGTTGGCCAGGCTGGTCTCGAACTCCTGACCTCAGGTGATCTGCCTCGGCCTCCCAAAGTACTGGGATTACAGGCGTGAGCCATTGTGCCCGCCAAAGTCACCCATTGTTTCCCATGACTTGGGATGCTGCCTCTATCAGACATCAGTTTTCCATAGGCCATAGGAGCAATTTCTGGATTTTATGCCGTGTTCCTCAGAAGGATAGCTTCATTTTATTTGTCCCTCCCTGCCAATGTCCTCCCAGCCTTTCCAGGATAATAGGGTGTCAGGCAGAGCATCTGTAGCAGGAGGCGCTGTGGGGCTGGCTCTAGGGCTGCGGAAAGCTTTCACCTGACAACAAAGCCCTTTGTTCCAGGCTCAGAGATCAAGCTTTGGAGGCAAATGGTCTCGAGACGGAGATCTGCCAATCCCTACTAAGCCACCCTTTGCAGGTAGTGAGGCGTTTCTGGAGAATCACCTGCAGAGAAGAAGAGTGGGTGTTGGAGGGGCCTCTGGCAGGAGGAGATCCCTGTTCTGTCCCTGGGGCAAGGATGGATAGGACCAAACATTCTACATTTAGAACCAATGCTGGGGCCTGCAGGGAATCAAACCCTGGCTAATGATGTCCCTCAAGGGATGACTTCTTCATAAGCAAGACAGAACCATCATCTATGCAGCTACCTACCCATCCACTCATCTTATAAATATTTGCTTAATATTTAATTCACTCCATAGCAAACACAGTGTTCTGTGCTATGGGAGAGAGAGTGGACACACTGTTCCTACCCCTTGTTTAGGGAGATGAGAGCAGAAGCTCTGTGGGTCTACAAGATAAAAATATCATAAAAAGGCTGGGTGCGGTGGCTCACGCCTGTAATCCCAGCACTTTTGGAGGCTGAGGCAGGCGGATCAGGAGGTCAGGAGATCGAGACCATCCTGGCTAATATGGTGAAACCCCGTCTCTACTAAAAATACAAAAAAATTAGCCAGGTGTGGTGGCGGGCGCCTGTAGTCCCAGCTACTCGGGAGGCTGAGGCAGGAGAATGGCGGGAACCTGGGAGGTGGAGTTTGCTGTGAGGCAAGATCGTGCCACTGCTCTCCAACCTGGGCGACAGTGCGAGACTCCGTCTCAAAAAAAAAAAAAAAAAATCATAAAAAGAGGCATGGCCTTCTATTCTGAGCAATGTTCAACACATGTGTTCTTTTCTTTTGAGACAGGGACTCACTTTGTCACCCAGGCTGAAGTGCAGTGGCACGATCTTGGCTCACAGCAACCTCTGCTGCCCAGGCTCAAGGGATCCTCCTGTCTCAGCCCCACAAGTAGCTGGGACTACAGGTACGTACCACCGTACCCAGCTAATTTTTGGTTTTTTGTCTTTTTGGTTGTTTGTTTGTTTGTTTTGTAGAGACAGGGTTTCGCCATGTTGCCCAGGTTGATCTCAAACTTCCTGAGCTCAAGCAATCCACCTGCCTCAGCCTTCCAAAGTGCTAGGATTACAGGTGTCAGCCGCCGTGCCTGGCCAGTACATCTGCTTAAGTAAGATGTACTATGTCTCAACTCTGCTGGCTAGAAATACAAGTTCTAGGAGGAGAAGAGGGCCAGGGGAATAGAATGACTAGGAAAAATCTTTAATGACTTGCTGAGCTGTCATGTTATAAAGAAACAAAAAATACTTTCTGGGAGACAGGCTTGAAGTGGAGACAGAGAGAGATCATTTCCAGCCTAGGGGCTCTTGGGTGAATTTGTCAAATTGATTTTTGGTTGGTTGTTTTGGGACAGATTGCTTTTCAATAAATTGTCTGCCTGCGGCACGGGCTCTAGGTATGAAAGGTGTCCTTTGGAAGGGTCGCAGCTCCCACTTCCCTCCAGCACTTTTAAGACATGGTGGGCCAGGCACAGTGGCTCACACCTATAATCCCAGCTATTCAGGAGGCTGAGGCAGGAGAATCGCTTGAACCTGGGAGGCAGAGGTTGCAGTGAGCTGAGATCGAGCCATTGCACTCCAGCCTGGGCGACAAAGCAAGACTCTGTCTCAAAAAAAAAAAAGACATAGTGAATGAAAGCCAGGTGTGGTGGCTCATGCCTGTCATCTCAGCATTTTGGGAGGCCAAGGTGGGTGGATCACTTGAGATCAGGAGTTCGAGACCAGCCTGGCCATCATGGTGAAACCTCGTCTCTACTGAAGATACAAAAAATTAGCCGGGCATGGTGGAGCACGCTTGGAACCCCAGCTACTCGGGAGGCTGAGGCATGAGAATCGCTTGAACCCAGGAGGCAGAGGTTGCAGTGAGCTGAGATGACGCCACTGCACTCCAGCCTGGATGACAAAGACCCTGTCTCAAAAAAAAAAAAAAAAAAAAAGATAAATGGATGTGGAAAGTAAAAAGTTCCTCTTCAAAGTTTCCCATCTTGTTAAAGAATAAATAATAAATGTTAGAAATAATAGTTTCTTTTAAAGACTAACTTCCTCCAAAGCCTTCTTGCTTTTTGCTAATAACTCTTTGTTAAGACCTATCCTATGTAACTGTTAGATATAAGGGAATAAATATATTCTATGTCTGGCTGGGCGCAGTGGCTCACGCCTGTAATCCCAACACTCTGGGAGGCCGAGGAGGGTGGATCACGAGGTCAGGAGTTTGAGACCAGCCTGATCAACATGGTGAAACCCCATCTCTACTAAAAATACAAAAATTAGCTGGGTGTGGTGGCACATGCCTGTAATCCCAGCTACTTAGGAGGCTGAGGCAGGAGAATTGCTTGAACCTGGGAGGTGGAGATTGCAGTGAACTGAGATTGTGCCACTGCACTCCAGCCTGGGCAACAGAGCGAGACTCTGTCTCAAACAAACAAACTATATATATATATTCTATGTCCTTGTACTTTAGCCAAGATATTTGTTCTGGACATGCTTAGGCATGTCCCAGCTCGCAGCCTCCGCCTCTTCCTTATTTGGAAATGCTGTTACTTCTCTAAGTCCTTTCGTAAGCAACTTCCTCTTTTCCTTTTGCTCTCCATTGCCTTTACCTATTTAGGAAAGTCTTAAGTTGTTAGCCAACCGGATTTAACTTAGACTGTGAGGTCCCGCTTCAACCAATGGAGATAGGACACAGCAGTAAGAACCCAATACATAAGGGATAAATATTCCTGCCTTTCTTTATTCAGTGTGCTCTCGTGGCAAGATTGCTGACGAGCAGCACCTTTTCTGCAGAAAGTAAAACTGCCTTGCTGTGAAAACTTTTTGTCTGAATGCTGATTTTTCCTTGTGGCACCAAGGAACAAGCATTTTGTTTCTAACAATGGATAAATGTTAGAGAAGACGGATATGCTAATTACCCTGATATGATCACTAGAAAATATATATATTGAAATATCACTATATACCCCATTAATATGTACAATTTTTATGTGTCATTTAAAAAATAAAATAAAATAAGTAGCTGGATATGGTGGCTCATGTCTGTAAGCCCAACATTTTGGGAAGCCAAGGCGGGAGGATTGCTCGAGCCCAGCAGTTCTGAGACCAGGCTGGGCAACATAGGGAGAGGTCTTGTCTACTAAAAATTAAAAAAGAAAAATACTAGCCGGGCCCAGTGTTGTGCACCTGTAGTGTTAGCTACTAAAGAGGCTGAGGCGGGAGGATTGCTGGAGTCGGGGAGTTTGAAGTTGCCATGATCATACCACTGCACTCCAGCCTGGGTGACAGAGTGAGACCCTGTCTCTAAAATAATAAAAAAATAGGCTGGGTGCAGTGGCTCATGTCTGTAATCCCAGCACTTTAGGAGGCTGAGGCAGGTGGATCACAAGTTTAGGAGTTCAAGACCAGCCTGGCCAACATGGTGAAACCCCATCTCTATTAAAAATACAAAAATTAGCTGGGCATGGTGGCGGGCACCTGTAATCCCAGTTACTCAGGAAGCTGAGGCAGGAGAATCACTTGAGCCCAGGAGACAGAGGTTGCAGTGAACTGAGATCGCGCCATTGCACTCCAGCCAGAGCCACAGAGTGAGATTCTGTCTCAAAAAAAAAAAAAAAGAAATTAGCCAGGCATGGTGGCCGGCACCTGTAGTCCCAGCTACTTGGGAGGCTGAGGCAGGAGAATGGCTTGAACCTGGGAGGCAGAGGTTGCAGTGAGCCGAGATCGCACCGCTGCACTCCAGCCTGGTTAACAGAGCAAGACTCTGTCTCAGAAAAGAAAAAAAAAGATTAAAATAATAAATAATAGGCCGGGCACGGTGGCTCAAGCCTGTAATCCCAGCACTTTGGGAGGCCGAGACGGGTGGATCACGAGGTCAGGAGATCGAGACCATCCTGGCTAACACGGTGAAATCCCGTCTCTACTAAAAAAAAATACAAAAAACTAGCCGGGCGAGGTGGCGGGCGCCTGTAGTCCCAGCTACTCGGGAGGCTGAGGCAGGAGAATGGCGTGAACCCGGGAGGCGGAGCTTGCAGTGAGCTGAGATCTGGCCACTGCACTCCAGCCTGGGCGACAGAGCGAGACTCTGTCTCAAAAAAAAAATAAAATAAAATAAAATAAAATAAAATAATAAATAATAGATAATAAAAATTAAAAAAAATAGAATAAAATAAAGGTAGGCCCTAAAGGTCCAGAGCAGGGTAGGGACATAGGCAGTGAAGCCCACGATAGCCACCTCTCTGGATGTGCATCTGCATGAGGTTACCTGCTCTGCTCACCTCCTGGCGTTGCTGTGAGGATGGACGGACATGAAGACCCTATAACCTGTTGAATGTCCCTACAATAATATCATTGATTGTTTGCCTAGATTTTGCAATCCCTGTCCCCACCGCTAAACCACAGTTTATTGCTTGGCAGCTCTGACCTTGTACCTCCTTATCTCACTGAGGTGGCCTTGAAACCCAAGTGTCACAGAGTCAAACATGGTGAAAGAGTGAAAGTGGCTTTAGAAATCATGGTGTCTGGCAATTCTCAGCACCTGGAGCTGCCCCAACTCTGCCTCTGTTGAGACTTTTATGGGAAGCCGGGGCTTTTAGGGGAGCGTGTCCTGACCCTCAGCTGTGTACAGAAGGAAGAATTACCTGCGCGGTTTGACCAAGTCCAGGCTGCCCCCAGCCCAGGCCTCCTCTACATGCTGGACCAGGCTGGCTATGTTCAGTGGGTCTCCTGGACTGCCCACCCGGGCTGGGAGAACCCGAGGCTCAGTCCAGGTGGGGTAGGGGGCTCACCATGATGTGGCCCCTTCCTCTGCTGGTCCATAGCAGAATAGGACCCTTCTTTCTGCCTGTTCCTTAACCCACTGCTCCCTGTCCTGGGGAGTCACATCCACAGCATCCGAGTGCCCCCGCTATGACGCTGCCTGCTCCCACTCTGCTCATCGTCTTCGGATCCAGTGTCTGCTTCTTGGGCCTTTGTGCCACGTGGCATGCTCCCCACCTCCTCTCCGTCCTGTTCCCCTCCCCAACCTTGCTCTCCTGCCAGCCAAAGTGGCGCCCGGTGCAGGGAAGATTCAGGCCCCGAGGTGGACTCGGGCACGCTTTGTGTTACTCACGGTGGCTGGTGGCAAAGTGCTGCCCCAGGGACTTTAGAAAGACCCTAAGGAGAAACCATCAAGAAACTTCAGGAAGTGATGAAACCAGGGAGACCCTCACCCTGGGATTTGGGAGTGGGCTTGAATGATTTTTCCTCCCCCTGCATGTCATTATCATGATTATTTTCCTAGAGAAAACCACACCTGTCGATTGGATCTCCCAGTCCTGGTGTGGGGGGTTAACTCAGGAGGGTCAGCTGGAGGAAACAATGAGAGGGGTGAATGGAGGGGTAGGGGCTCAAAGTTCCTGAGCTCGTCTGGCCTACCCCTGAGATCCCTCAGCAGCTTTCTGGTCAGTTAAGTAAAAGAAGCTGTCCTGAGCTCAGTGGGTGACCTGGCAGTGTGGGAGCAGGCCTCTTAGTCCGCAGTTCAAGGGCCTGGCTTTGGCGCTGCACGGAGCCTTAGCAGGGAGCCCACTGCAAGGTTAATCTGTACCTGGTCTGGCCCCACATCTCCTGGAAGGAAGAAGAGAGCAAAACCTTGTTCCCTCTGCTGTAAGAGGAGTTTGGAGCCTACCTTGCCAAAAAAGACTGCGTTTGTAAGTGTTCAGTAGATTTGTGTGTACTAAGAGAAGTCAGCAGAAGCGTTGTTCACCAAGAGAAGAAATTTCATCACCCTCATCCTTGGCCCATGGGAGTCAGGCAGTCTGTACAGCGAGCGACGGGAATGTCTGACTCCATGGGGCACTAAAGGGAAAACAGAAGGCTGTGTTCTCTCCTCATGAAAGCTAAGGGTCCCTGCTGACAGTGTAGCTTGCCATCTACTGCTCTACTTAGTCAAAATGACCCTCCATGTCTTCATTTTGATTTTCTGAGACAGGGTCTCACTCTGTTGCTCAGGCTGGAGAGCAGTGACACGATCTCGGCTCACTGCAACCTCTGCCTCCTGGGTTCAAGCAATTCTCCTGCTTCAACCTCCCAAGAGGCTGAGATTATAGACATGCACACCACTCCCAGCTAATTTCTGTATTTTTGATAGAGACAGGGTTTCACCATGTTGGCCAGGCTGGTGTTGAACTCCTGACCTCAAGGGATCCACCCGCCTCAGCCTCCCAAAGTATTGAGATTGCAGGCGTGAGCCACCATGCCCAGCCAACGCTCCATGTAAACAAACGTGCATATACTTTTTTTTTTTTTTTTTTTTTTGAGACGGAGTCTCGCTCTGTCGCCCAGGCTGGAGTGCAGTGGCCGGATCTCAGCTCACTACAAGCTCCGCCTCCCGGGTTCACGCCATTCTCCTGCCTCAGCCTCCAGAGTAGCTGGGACTACAGGCGCCCGCCACCTCGCCCGGCTAGTTTTTTGTATTTTATAGTAGAGACGGGGTTTCACCGTGTTAGCCAGGATGGTCTCGATCTCCTGACCTCGTGATCCACCCGTCTCGGCCTCCCAAAGTGCTGGGATTACAGGCTTGAGCCACCGCGCCCGGCCTACGTGCATATACTTTTTGCAGACGGGAAGGATTTCTTGCTTCCATGAACATCTCCGAGAGTAATCAGGTGAGAGGGAAAACAATCCAAGAGATTTTCCACAGTGCTCCCTGGACTTCCGGATTCCGGCATATTCGATGCCCCTCAGGACTTCCATGTTCACTGTTCTCTCTGCCCGGATGCTCTTCCCTTAATCTCTCCTGAGCTGGCCTCTTCTCAGCACGGAGGGCTCAGCTGGAGAGTCAGCTCCTAGCAGCCTTCCCTGACCCCTCTGCAAAGGGGTGCATCTCCCCAAGACTCAGTCCCTCTCTATGCCATTACTGTTTTTGCTTTCTTGTAGTTAACACTATTTCTGCGGAATATACCGACCCTTTTCAGCCTCCATTGACTACAGTGTGAACTTTCTGAGAGTCACTGGGCCTTACTGTCATCATCACTGCCATATCCCAGTGCCTAGAAGGGTGTCTGGCACCTGGGAGATGTTCAGTCAGTATCTGTTGGATGGGCGGATGGTACTTGGGTTTGGATGGAGTGAGGAAGAAGGTGACTTGGAGAGACAAGTCGAGCCAAGAGGACGAGTTGGCCTTTTCTTTCTTCAGCTTCTCTCTTCACATATGCCCCTGAGGGGCAGATCGCTGGAGAAAGGCAGCCCACTGTCCCTGTCCCTGGAAGCACCTTCACCAACAAGGGGCTGGCATTCTCCCCATATACTGGGCCAGGCAGATGGAGTCTCCTTCAGCCAAGATGTTTCTGGGGCAGAAGATCCACCTCTGCCACTGTCCTTTACTTAAACCGGAAGACTCCCAGCCCCTGTGAACAAATCCATCGGAAGTTCTCTGTGGGCGTGGGGCTAGAACCCAGGGAACTCCAGGCTGGAAAAAGTGGGTGGGCCCACATGGCTTGCAGAACTTTAAAAGTAAGTGACACAAGTGGGAACAGGTGGAAGGAGCTAGGTTCTTTCTTATTTATTTATTTTTGTTGAGACAGAGTCTCACTCTTGTCATACAGGCTGGGGTGCAATGGCGCGATCTTGGCCCACTGCAACCTCTGCCTCCCGGGATCAAGCAATTCTCCTGCCTCAGCCTTCCAAGTAGCTGGGATTACAGGTGCCCCCTACCATGCCCGGCTAATTTTTTGTATTTTTAGTAGAGATGGGGTTTTACCATGTTGGCCGGGGTGGTCTCAATCACCATGTTGGCCAGGCTGGTCTCAAACTCCTGACCTCAGGTGATCCACCCTCCTCAGCCTCCCAAAGTGCTGGGATTACAGGTGTGAGCCACCGCACCCGACCAGGGTACATATTTTCTAGCCCATTCTCCTGGTTTCAGTGTTTGTGTTTTTGGGTGTTAGGCTTGCTAGGATTGTAACCTTTGCCTTCCTGGAACAGAAAGCTCCAACTTTGTGTGTAATCTTACTTAAGGTGACCCACTGCTCAGAAAACAAAAAGAGAAAAACCCCAGGGGAATTAGGATACACACATATTGCAAAAGCCTCTGCGGTCAAGTGTGTGGGATTTCCAGAGGAAATGAAAGTCAGGACCAGCAAGAATATCACACCAGCTGGCCAGCGCCCACCCCCATGGCTAGCCTTGCCCTGCAGCCAAGAACAAGCTTCCTTCCTCTGAGTCAGCTCGTAAGCCCTCCTTGGGCCACAACACTGGGCTGCATGTCAGTGCCACTGCCATGGTGGGTGCCCTGAGAGTCTAGGAAGCCATAGAAAGATTCCGAAGCCTGGCCATGCATGGATTTTGCTCTTAAAAAATGTCTCTCGGCCGGGCGTGGTGGCTCATGCCTGTAATCCCAGCACTCTGGGAGGCCAAGGCAGGCAGATCACGAGGCCAGGAGATCAAGACCAGCCTGGCCAACATGGTGAAACCCTGTCTCTACTAAAAATACCAAAATTATCCGGGTGTGGTGGGAGCATGTACCTGTAGTCCCAGCTACTCGGGAGGCTGAGGCAGGAGAATCGCTTGAACCCGGGAGGCAGAGGTTACAGTGAGCCGAGATCATGTCACTGCACTCCAGCCTGGGCAACAGAGCGAGACTCCGTCTCAAAACAAACAAACAAAAGTCTCTCTGCTCTCTTTCAAACCAGCAGCTGCCCTAGAACCCACAGGAATGGATGGAAGGATAGCAAAAGGTAGAAAAGGCACCCCCAGAACACTCTGGAAGCCAGCGCTATCTCTGTGGTCTCTAACAGTGCTAAGAAAGGATGGGCCCGTGGGTAATCATGCTGATCAAACGCCAAAGGCAGCAGCTGGGCTGTGCCTCCAAACTGTTCTGGAGGAAGAAAATATGCAAAGAAAGATGTTATTCAAGGCTGCAAGCAGCCTTCCTCTCCTGCTCACTCTCTCTCTTTCTCTCTGAAATTCTTCCCACCCACGGGTGCCAGCTTTTTCTGTCCCATGATGTCGGGGGTGGGGACGGGGGGTGGGAGAACTGACAGCCTGGCTCCACCTGACCAGCTGTCTGCAATCTGTAGGTCGTGGAGCACGGGAGATCCAGACTGTTCCCCAGACACCAACTGCCAGCCTTAAATGTCCTCCATTTGTTACCACCCAGGGGACCAAGGGTTTTTCTCCCCCACAATTATATGGACTGTGAGTCTGTTCTTTTAGGAGAGCTTATTGAGGGGGTTGATAGGAAGGGCATTGACAAGATAGGGGGGCTATCAGCTTCCCCAGGGAAAGTAACTTCTAGGCCAAAACTTCACAGCGTGAATTTGTGTTTATCTGACTTGGACAGTTGGTTAGGATTAAAAAGAAGAAGCCATTTTTCAGCATGTGGATGGCCACCTCCCCAGAAGTCAGGAGTTCAAGACCAGCCTGACCAATATGGCGAAACCCCATCTCTACTAAAAATACAAAAAATTGGCGGGGTACAGTGGCTCACGCCTGTAATCCCAGCACTTTGGGAGGCCGAGGCGGGCAGTTCACGAGGTCAGGAGATTGAGACCATCCTGGCTAACATGATGAAACCCCATCTCTATTAAAAATACAAAAAACTAGCCGGGCGTGGTGGTGGGCGCCTGTAGTCCCAGCTACTCGGGAGGCTGATGCAGAAGAATGGTGTGAACCCGGGAGGCGGAGCTTGCAGTGAGCCAAGATCTCGCCACTGCACTCCAACGTGGGTGACAGAGCAAGACTCTGTCTCAAAAATACAAAAAAATTAGCTGGGCATGGTGGCATGCACCTGTAGTACCAGCTACTCGGGAGGCTGAGGCGGGAAAATCGCTTGAACCCGGAGACAGAGGTTGCAGTGAGCCGAGATCGCGCCACTGCACTCCAGCCTGGGCGACAAGAGCGAGACTTCGTCTCCAAAGAAAAAGGAACCAAGGTCATGCCAATGTTCAAAGTTCGGATAAGGCTGAGTGTGGTGCTTATGCCTGTACTCCTAGCTGTTTTTGAGGCTGAGGTAAAGGGATCGCTTGAGCCCGGGAGGCTGAGTCTACAGTAGTTGCGATCATGCCACTACCCTCCAGCTTGGGCAACAGAATGAGACCCGGTCTCAAAACAAAAGAAGTTTAGATAAGATATTTTGACTCAAAATCTATCGTGAACCCCAAAAATTCTGCCCAGGTCAATGTAGTCCAGTGAGAAGAGTGTTTTGCTTTATTAAATTTGTTTCTCTAAAGAGTTGGACCTGTGTTCATTTGCCCCTTTCTCCATTGCCTTAGAAATTAATGGTGTAGATCAATGAGGTACAACTTAGAGTCTAGAAATAAACCGGTACATGTAAAGTCAATTAACTTTCAAAAAGGGTGCCACAGGCCAGGGAGGCTGAGGCAGGCGGATCCCTTGAGGTTAGAGTTCCAGACCAGCCTGGCCAACATGCTGAAACCCCGTCTCTACTAAAAATACAAAAATTAGCCAGGCATGGTGGCGGGCACCTGTAATCCCAGCTACTTAGGAGGCTGAGGCAGGAGAATTGCTTGAACCCAGGAGGCAGAGGTTGCAGTGAGCCAAGATCACACCATGGCACTCCAGCCTGGGCAACAAGAGCAAGACTCTGTCTCAAAATAATAATAATAATAATAATAATAATAATAATAATAATAATAATATAATAAATTAATTTTAAAAAGTAAAAAACAAAAACAAAACAAACAAAAGACAGATTAAAAAAAAAAAAAAGAGCCTCAGATCTAACCCCTGCGCTTATGGCTTATTTGTGGAGCAGTAGTGGAATGTATTCTCACAGTGGTTAGGACTCTAGCTTGGAGAGAACACCAGTGAGGATCCACTTCTCTTCTGATGGAGAGAAACTGTCAGGAAGCTAGGGAGGATTAGCCTTGTGATACATTTGTTCCCAAGTCTAGTTGCTCAAAACCAGGACTCCTAGAGCTGGTCAGTTGTGGCAAGTACTTTTGTTTGGTTAACCCAAAATCAGTCCCAAAACCTTTCTTCCTGTCCTCCACTCACTGTAAAGGACGGGATGGCCAGATATGTCCCAGCTTGGTCAGGGAGGACTTTAGACTTTATAGCCCTTGTTTGGCCAGTGCTGTGAGGAGAGGTCAGGAGACCTCTTGAGACCTTCTTGAAAACAGTCTTTCTTTGCTGATAAGATCAAAGCTGGGAGGTGAAAAATCTTTGCCTGGTATCACCCCCTGCTTCCTGCATCTGAACATGTTGTGAGGATGTGATGTATGGGGCTGCTGCAGCCATTGTGAAACCATGAGGGGAAACCTAAAAGAACCAGAATGACCACAGCCCAGAGCCCTGTCTTTTCTTCTCCCTTTTTTTTTTTTTTTTTTGAGATGGGGTTTCACTGTGTCACCCAGGCTGCAGTACAGTGGTGCCATCTCAGCTCACTGCAACCTCTGCCCCCGGGTTCAGGCGATTCTCCTGCCTCAGCCTCCCAAGTAGCTGGGATTACAGGCACCTGCCATCATACCCAGCTAATTTTTGTATTTTTAGTGGAGACAGGGTTTTACCATGTTGGCCAGGCTGGTCTTGAACTCCTGACCTCAAGTGATCCACCCACCTCAGCCTCCCAAAGTGCTGGGTTTATAGGCGTGAGCCATGGTGCCCAGTCTTTTTTTTTTTTTTTGAGACGGAGTCTCGCTGTGTCGCCCAGGGTGGAGTGCAGTGGCCGGATCTCAGCTCACTGCAAGCTCCGCCTCCCGGGTTTTTACGCCATTCTCCTGCCTCAGCCTCCCGAGTAGCCGGGACTACAGGCGCCCACCACCTCGCCCGGCTAGTTTTTTTTTTGTATTTTTTAGTAGAGACGGGGTTTCACCGTGTTAGCCAGGATGGTCTCGAACTCCTGACCTCGTGATCCGCCCGTCTCGGCCTCCCAAAGTGCTGGGATTACAGGCTTGAGCCACCGCGCCCGGCCAAATTAACTTTTTCTTGTATAAAAACACTATGTTGTAGCCACAGCTGGCACCTGGGTCCTCTGCACAAGACCCTCTGGTGTGGGTCTTGACAAGATGGCGAGTGAATTCCTGGTAGGGAGACTTGGTGAATACAGTATTCTTCTAGAAGTCAGGTCAGGTAGCTGTAGGTCTTAGAGATGACATCAAAGCTGGCCTTGGCAGAGTTGCCCAGAGTGGCAGTGCAGCCCCTGGCTGAGGTGTAGCAGTCATCGATACCAGCCATCATCAGCACCTTCCTGGGCAACACGGCTGAGATGATGCCAGCACCCTTGGGTGCAGGGTTAAGGTGCACTAGCACAAAGCCATGATGGCCTGTAGCCTCCATGCCCAGGGACCATGGAGAGCTTGGCCAGGATGATGGCCCCTTGGATGGCAGTGGCCACCTCCTTGAAGCACTTAACACCCAGAATGAGGTGGCCATTGTAGTCCCAGTGGCAACAAATGGCTTGAACCTGGTGTACTGGCCAGCGCAGGTCGGCTTCTGCACCAGCATGGTCTTCAAAACCTCATCCTTGAGAGAAGCCCCCAGGAAAAAGTCAATGATATGACTCCTTGAGGGGCAGGGTGAAGAGATAGATCTCCTCCAGGGACTTGATCTTCACGTCCTTGACCAGATGGCCCCGCTTGGTGACAGGCATCCACTCCTCATCCTCAGCCTTGCCTCTGAGAGCTCCATAGCCTTGGAGCTCTCATGCCCCTGGCCCCAACCCTGGCCATGACCCCAGCCCCAGATGCCAGTGCCGAAGCCTCTGCAGAAGCTGCCACGGTTCCTCATCCCAGGGCCTCTGGGCCTCCCGCTGCACTGTGTCATCTGCCATTTGGTGTTTTCTCAGAGAAGAAGCTCTGTCATGAGCAAAGTAAACATCTATAATCTTTCCCACGTTGTTGGTCATGTTTTCTGTTACTTGCAGCTGAATGCATTCCTGTGGCATCAATCATGTCCACTTTAGAGATAAACAGGGCCTTGAAAAAGGGGAGGTCTTCCTTTGGAGCCAGCTTCTTATTTCCTGGAACTGGAGATTCAGGTGGAGGAGGAGAAAAGGCCCTCTGCCTGGGGGTTGAGCTGGGGATAAGGGGTGGGGTTTCTGGCAGAGAAGTCTTAGGGTAAGGCCAATACTCCCTCTCCCGTGACAGAGGCTCAGGATCTTCCCTGGCCCCAGGTCCCAGGCCTTGGCTACATGAGGAGTCACAAGATGCCTCTCCTGAACCAGGGAGTACCAGGGAGCTCTCCCTGACACTGATGGGCACTGGTGGGCAGGGAAGGAGATGGCAGTAGCCATGGATGGTGACTCAGATCAGAGACCCACCTCCAGTCCCTGCTTTGCCACGAACTGCCTGTGTGTCCCAGTGCCCCAACCAACTCCCTTAGGGCAAGTACACTGAGCCCTCATCCGTGAATAGGACGCTCTGTATTCACAGGGAGCCTCCTGCCCCAGGTCCCCTGGCTTCTGAGCCTCTTCTTAGAAACATGAGTAAATCCTGGCGGGTGAGGGACCCAGGGGGAGCAACAGAAGGCTTTGTGTCACAGCCAGGAGTCAGCAAGTGCTCAGTCTGCAAGCATCCAATCTAACAGGAGAGTCCTCCAGGCTTGTGGCTTCCTGAGGGCTAGGTCCAGTGGGGGTGGGGATGTGGTGGGGAGTAAGATTCTGCTGTGAGCAATGTGGAGTAAGGAAAGGATCCAACTTCCAAGGACCATGGCTTTGCTGCCAGCTGACCCCTTCCTCCCCACCTGCCAAATACTTCCCCCAGTCCCGCATCATCCCCTTGCTTCCTGCTTTCTGCTGCTGGTGCAGTCAGCATGATGGCCAGGCTTGGCACTGCAGGAGGGATTCTGGAGCCCTGGGAGTCCTGCATGCTGGAAAGACTTTTCTTAGGATTCTTTCCTGGCTCCCTGGGAGGCTGAGCTGCAGGGAAATGCCCAGTGCGCACCATGCCTGCCAGTTTTCCTGGAACCTTCTGTAGAGTGAGCCAAGAAAGAATCTGCCCACAGGGCCCTGGGGCTATAAATTCTCTTTTCCCTGCTCCTGGAGATGAAGCAGGAAGAAAGCTCCTGCCTCTTCCCTGTGTGAATGCCTTCAATAACAGTAACAAGGCCCAGTGTGGTGGCCCACGCCTGTAATCCCAGCACTTTGGGAGGCTGAGGCAAGCGGATCGCCTGAGCACAGGAGTTTGAGACTAGACTGGCTCTACAAAAAATACAAAGAAAAAGAGACAGGCGTGGTGGCATGTGCTTGTGGTCCCAGCTACTCAGGAGGCTGAGGAGTTTGAATCAGAGCAACTCCGTCTTGAATAGGGGCTGGGTAAAATAAGGCTGAGACTTACTGGGCTGCATTCCCAGGAAGTTAGCCATTCTAAGTCACAGGATGAGATAGGACGTCGGCACAAGATACAGGTCACACAGACCTTGCTGACAAAACAGGTAAAGATGCCAGCCAAATCCCACCATAACCCATATGGCCACAAAGTGACCTCTGGTCATCCTCGCAGCTAATTATATATATGCTAATTATAATCATTAGCATGCTAAAAGACACTCCCAACAGCACCATGACGGTTTACAAATGCCATAGCAACATCAGGAAGTTACCCTATGCTGTCTTAAAAGGAGAAGAACCCTCAGTGCTGGAAATTATCCACCTCTTTCCCGGAAAACTCATAAATAATCCACCCTTGTTTAACATATAATCAAGAAGTAATAGGCCAGCTGCGGTGGCTCACGCCCGTAATCCCAGCACTTTGGGAGGCTGAGGCAAGCAGATCACGAGGTCAGGAGATCGATACCATCCTGGCTAACACAGTAAAACCCCGTCTCTACTAAAAATACAAAAATGAGCCAGGCATGGTGAAACGCATCTGTAGTCCCAGCTACTCCGGAGGCTGAGGCAGGAGAATCGCTTGAACCCGGGAGGCAGAGGTTGCAGTGAGCTGAGATCAAGCCATTGCACTCCAGCCTGGGTGACAGAGCAAGACTCTGTCTCAGAAAAAGAGAAGTAACTGTAAGTACTATCAGTCAAGCAGCCAAAGCTGCTGCTCTGTCTGTAGTCATTCTTTTATTCCTTTACTTTCTTAATAAACTTGCTTTCAATATATTCTATGGACTGGCATGGTCCAAGAACCCTTTCTAGGGGTCTGGATTGGGACCCCTTTCCAGTAACACAAACATGTTTTTTCCACTCTTACAGCATTTAAAACCAAAGATACTGCTTCCAATAGAGTTACTCTCACAATCCATTTTAGTGAAGGTTCCTCAGGGAGCTGATGATACAAATCTACAGAGTGCGGATTTGCAGATTTGATGATCTACATAATGGAACAGCGCTTCACACTGTGCCCTCTGGTGTTAGCAGTTAGTTGGTTTTGTCTTCCCCAACATTGGCTACCTTCTTGGTAACCACAGGTCTCAGAGATATATCTATTGCCCTGGCATAATTTTTCACTGAACTCCAAAGGGAGAGGGTCTATGAGGGATGGCTGGCCTTCCTTCCTGTCCTGGTCAGGAATTCAGGTTTTCAGGTTTCTCTGGGGTCACCTTGGCCAAGAGGGTCTATTCAGTTGGTTGGGGACTTAAGATTTTATTTTTGGTTTATAAATCTAATAAGCATGGCTGGGTGTGGTGGCTCACCCCTGTAATCCCAGCACTTTGGGAGGCTGAGGCGGGTGGATCACCTGAAGTCAGGAGTTCAAGACCAGCCTGACCAACAAGGAGAAACCCCGTCTCTATAAAAATACAAACATTAGCCAGTCATGGTGGCGCCCGTTTGTAATCCCAACTACTCAGGAAGCTGAGGCAGGAGAATCACTTGAACCTGGGAGGCGGAGGTTGCAGTGAGCTGAGATCTTGCCACTGCACTCCAACCTGGGCAGCAAAGTGAGACTTCGTCTCAAAAAAAAAAAAAAAAAAGGTACTAGCCATGTCAGGAGTGTTGGTAAGGACGTAAGTGCCCATGCCCCTCAGGGAGGGCCACAGGGACTCAGAGAAGACGGCAGAGCAGTGAAGGCTTTTCAGGGGAGGCAGGCCCTGGAAGAGCCCCAGAACTTGTACTGGAAAGGGCATGGAGGCATTCTCCGCTCTGGGGAGATGTGGTGTGCAGTGGGAGATTTGAGGGGGCAAAGGGTAGGACAAGCAAATGCATGAAGGTGATGGCGGTGAAAGGTGTTCACAGTTATGAACACGTAAGGAATGGCTGGACTTAGCTATGGAGGGAGCTCAGGTTTTGTGCTGAGAAATGATCTATGTCCTTTAAATTAAAGTCAGGTGTGCTGTGCACGGTGGCTCACACCTGTAATCCCAGCACTTTGGGAGGCTGAGGCGGGCAGATCACTTGATGTCAGGAGTTGAAGAGCAGCCTGGCCAACATGGTGAAATCCCGTCGCTACCAAAAATACAAAAATCAGCTGGACATGGTGGCGGGCCCCTGTAATCCCAGCTACTCGGGAGGCTGAGGCTTGAGAATTGCTGGAACCCGGGAGGCAGAGGTTGCAGTAAGCTGAGATCGTGCCACTGCACTCCAGCCTGGGTGACAGAGCGAGACTTTGTCTCAAAAAAAAAAAAAAAGTCAAGTGTGCCTTTGATGGCGTATCAGTGCCCTTTTAGTACCTGTTCAACCTTCCCTGGTGAGTCTGTTGGGGCAAGAGAAGGCAGAAACTCAGGCACCCTGGAGCATTTGACAATGGCAGGTGCCAGAACACAAGATAAGGTAGAGACAGTTCACAGGGCAGGGCAGGGCTGCCTGATAAATCTGCCCAAAGGCATGGTGGAGAGCGGGAGTGGAGACTAATTAGAGGTCAGATAGGTTGAGTTGACATGAGAAGGACTGCCTGGAAGAGTAGAGTAGAGGAGATTATTCCCAGGAAATGAAGGAGATACCAAAAAGGATCCATGCCCAGTCACTTTCCCTGGGGAAGAGAAATCGATCAGAACTTCAGCAAGAGGCAGCCAGAACTACTTTGCTGCTACATCTAAATTTGACCAAACGACCCTTTAGAGCCACTGTCACACAACCCGAGGAGGCTGCCCTCCTGCTGGGTTCTCTAGACAGTCTAGGAAGAAGGTAAAGCTATGGGAAGGGAAACTGCTCTGACAGCGGCCGAGCCTGCAAGAGGAGAGGGAGGAGAGGGAGGAGAGGGAGGAGAGGGAGGAGAGGGAGGAGAGGGAGCCCAGAGCAGGAGCTTCCTGGAGGGGGTGGGACATGGGACCGGAAAGGAAGGAGAAGTGACATTGCATAGACCCAGCTCCAGTTCCAATATGGCCTTGGGATTCAAGGTCAGAGAAAAGAGAAAGGGGAAGAAAGGGCAGGTGACAAAATGTGATTCAAACCTGAGAAAGAGGTAAGAGAGGAAAAGAGATGAAAGCTAGAGACAAAAGGGAAGTGTGAGGGGAAACATGAGGGTCAGGAACAGTAACCAAGATGAGGTCAAAAGATGATCAAACAGAAAGAAAGGCATCTGAGAATAATGGGGCCTGTGGCCAAGAACAAAGGTCCCAGAGCCAGCACAGGCTCCCAGGAAGCAGTCATGCTTTCAGCCCCCAGGACTGGGTTACCCACAGGGGACTGGGAACACCTGCCAAACATAGTGACAAGCACCCTGCCATCTGACTGGGCCAAGAAATGGGGCCCTATGGCTATCCAAATAGTCACTTAATGAAGACTTTTGACTTAATGAATTAGCGGACTTTCTTCACCAAATGACATGTTCAGAGACTTTGACTCCAGTAGGGATGTGAGGTCTCCAGGCCACTGAGACCACTGCAAGTGTTCACCAATGCAATTCTGGACTTTGGAGTGTCCCGGGTGGAGCTCACTTAGAATAAAACAGTTAGAGCCTACTTTAGTTATCTGTATTTCACTGTTTCTTTTTTTTTTTTTTCCTGAGACAGATCTCACCCTGTCACCCAGGCTGGAGTGCAGTGGTGCAATCTGGGCTCACTGCAACCTCCGCCTCTTGGATTCAAGTGATTCTCCTGCCTCAGCCTCCCAAGTAACTGGGATTACAGGCGCATGCCACCACGCCTGGCTAATTTTTGTATTTTTAGTAGAGACAGGGTTTTGCCATGTTGGCCAGGCTGGTCTTGAACTCCTGACCTCAAGTCATCCACTTGCCTCGGTCTCCCAAAGTGCTGGGACTACAGACATGAGCCACTGCGCCTGTATTTCACAGTTTCTAAAAGCCGTATTTTATCTGGGCCAGAGTGACAAGGGACAGTAGGACACCCACAGTGCAGGCTCTGTGCCTGGGGAGCCTGGGTTTATATCCCTACTCTGTTACTTACTAATGGTGAGAACCTTAGCCTCTATATTCTACTCCACAAAATGAGTACAATAATATTACCCACCTCATAGAGTTGTGGATATTAAACGAGTGAAATACATGCTAAGTGCTTAGAATAGTGCCTGGCACAGAGAAAGTGCTCTCTCCTTGTTAATAATTGTGATTTATTAGAATTCATAAGCACAGCCGGGTGCGGTGGCTCACACCTGTAATCCCAGCACTTTGGGAGGCCGAGGTGGGAGGAGTACCTGAGGTTGGGAGTACAAGACCAGCCTGGCCAACATGGTGAAACCCCGTCTCTACCAAAAGTACAAACATTAGCTGGGTTCTTCACTGGGGAAAATGGACAGGTAAAAGGCGGTGGCTGCACTGTGTGGAGCACCACACAGCTGTGAGAAGAGGTTGTAGATGCACACACAGCAGCACAGGTGGACCTTACAAACCTAGTGTAGAAGAAAAAAGTCTATATATTCTAATTTGCATAAACATACCTGACATAAATGTATATTCGAATACATGTATGCACAATAACCTGAACAACAGATGCTGGCAAGGATGCAGAGAAAAAGGAACACTTTTACACTGTTGGTGGGAATGTAAATTGCTTCAACCATTGTGGAAGGTAGTATGGTGATTCCTCAGAGATCTAGAAGCAGAAATACCATTTGACCCAGCAATCCCATTACTGAGTATATACCCAAAGGAATATAAATGATTCTGTTATAAAGGTACATCCACCCACACATATGTTCATTGCAGCACTATTCACAATAGCACAGACATGGAATCAACCTAAATGCCCATCCATGATAGACCGGATAAAGAACATGTGGTATATATACACCATGGAATACTATGCAGCCATAGAAAAGAATGAGGCCATGTTCTTTGCAGGGACATGAATGGAGCTGGAAGCCATTATCCTCAACAAACTAACGCAGGAACAGAAAACCAGACACTGAACATTCTCACTTCAAGTGGGAGCTAAGTGATGAGAACACATGGACACATGAGGGGAACAACACACACTGGGGTCTATGGGAGGGTTAGAGGGGGAAGGAGAACATCAGGAATAATAGCTAATAGATTCTGGGCTTAATACCTAGGGGATGGGTTGATCTGTGCAGCAAACCACCATGGCACACGTTTACCTGTGGAACAAACCTGCACATCCTGCACATGTGTCCCAGAACTTAAAAGTTGAGGAAAAAAAAGTTATCTTATTAAGTGCAAAAGACTGGAATGAGATCTTCCAATCACGTCTGACTCAACCTCTAATTCCTGCTGTGAAAAGGTATATGATGTATTTAAAAAATCAAATAAAAAAGAAAATAACCTGAAATTCCAAGAAAACAGGCAAAGGTGAACATTAAAAGCATTAGGATGGTTGTTTGTAGGGGAGAAGGGAATAGGAATTGTGATAAAAGAAAATAACTTAAATAACTTTTTTTTTTTAGACAGAGTCTCACTGCCATCTCTGCCTCCTGGGTTCAAGTGATTCTCTTGTCTCAGCCTCCTGAGTAGCTGGGATTATGGGCATGTGTCACCACGCCTGGCTAATTTTTTAATTTTTTAATTTTAATTTTAATTTTTATTTTGAGATGGAGTTTCACTCTTGTCACCCAGGCTGGAGTGCAATGGCACATTCTCGGCTCACTGCAATAACCACTTCTCAGGTTCAAGCGATTCTCCTGCCTCAGCCTCCCTAGTAGCTGGGATTACAGGTGCCCGCCATCACACTCGGCTAATTTTCTGTATTTTTAATAGAGACGGGGTATCACCATGTTGGCAAGGCTGGTCTTGAACTCCTGACCTCAGATGATCCACCCACCTCAGTCACCCAAAGTGTTGGGATTACAGGCGTGAGCCACCTTACCCGGTCATAATTTTTGTGTATATATATATATATATTTTTTTGAGACAGAGTATTGCTCTGTTGCCAGGCTGGAGTGCAGTGGCGTGATCTCGGCTCACTGCAACCTCCACCTCCCAGGTTCAAGCGATTTTCCTGCCTCAGCCTCCCGAGTAGCTGGTACTACAGGCGCATGCCACCACGCCCCGCTAATTTTTTTGTATTTTTAGTAGAGACAGGGTTTCACCATTTTGGCCAGGATGGCCTCGATCTCTTGACCTCATGATCCACCTGCCTCGGCCTCCCAAAGTGCTGGGGTTACAGGCATGAGCCACCACGCCCGGCCAATTTTTGTACTTTTAGTAGAGACAGGGTTTATGCCATGTAGGCAAATGCGTTTTTCCTGTTCCACAGCAGGAAACTAAGGGGTTAGTAAAAATTAGTGGTTAATTAGGGCATTTAGGTTGATTCCATGTCTTTGCTATTGTGAATAGTGCTGCAATGAACATATGTGTGGATGTACCTTTATAATCTCAGCACTTTGGGAGGCCGAGGCAGGTGGATCATCTGAGGTCAGGAGTTTGAGACTAGCCTGGCCAACATGGCAAAACAGGCATGAGCCACCATGTCTGGCCAGAAAATAGCTATTTTTAAAAGGAGTGCAAAGCAAAGGTTTAGCACAGAAACTGGCATGTGGTAAATGCTCCCTAAGTGTCAGCTATTACTAATTAATTAAGAAACAAATAGTCCAAAGACAGTCAGTGCATTTCCCCAAGCACACATCTTGGTAGGTTCCATGAAGAGGCATGGTCCATACCTGTCTTCCCATGATCATTTTTTCAGGAGCCTAGAGCAGTGTTTGGCAGTTGATTTGTCTTGAATGATTAAACAAAAGCTAGTTCTTGACAGAGGAATGTTCACCTTGTCCAACACTTCTACACAATTGAGAGAAATATTCTAATTTCTTTCCTTTCTTAGAAAAAATTAATAGACCTTGGTTCTGTCCCCAAAGGTCTGAATTAGGGGTTAATTAGGGTTAACCACATTCTGTATTTATATGTCCTTTCCTATGGAGACATCAAAGCCCAGAAATGTCACCTCAATGCCCATACAGCTTTCCCCTCACTGCCAAGAGTGAGAGAGAATCAGATTTAGAATCCCAGGCCCCTGCAGGTAAGCCTGACAGTTTCAGTGAGCTCTGGAGGGGGAGGTGCCCACAGGGTTTGTTGGTCCAGAAAGCAACACAACTCAGCAGGCTAAGGGAAGTGAGTCAGTGTCTTAATGCGCATGGATTTCAAAACAGTAGGGACTGCAGACTCTATGGTGTGAAGAAACACATCTGACAGCTTTGTTATTACATCAGGAAAGCTGCAGTCAGCAGACGCGTACGGGATGTGGGAGGTTTGTTTTGACCACACCCCTGTCAATAGTCACAAGATAAGCCAAAGCAAGAAGCACAGACACCATGCCTGGTGGAAAAGCGGCTGTTTGCGGAACTATTTTATGTAACACAAAACCACATTTTCAATAGGCAGGATCTCCACCTCATTGTGTGTGCACAGACCAAGCAATGGCGATGGCTCTTGCCTACAGGAAGCAGCAGAATGTCCATGACCTTCCCCAGTGAGATCATCACTTCTATGGTGCCTGGGACATCCTTACCTCTTTTTAAAGCTCTCCCTCTGTGACAGCCCCCACCTTGCTCACGGAGGACATCGTCTTCTTATTTGAGTCTTTAGCAGTGGCTAGCATGTTAAACTCACCTGGAGAGCTTTTTAAAAATCCCAGTACTTGGCTGCACTCAGACTGATTAAATTAGAACCTCTGGGGAAAAAAAAAAAAAAAGCTAGATGCGATGGCTCACACCTGTAATCCCAGCACTTTGGGAGGCCGAGGCAGGTGGATCACTTGAGGTCAGGAGTTCGAGACCAGCCTGGGCAACATGGCAAAAACCCGTCTCTACTAAAAATATAAAAATCAGTCAGATGTGGTGGTGCATGCCTCTAATCCCAACTACTCAGGAGGCTGAGGCAGGAGAATCTCTTGAACCCGGGAGGCAGAGGTTGCAGTGAGCCGAGATAGCACCACTGCACTCCAGCCTGGAAGACAGAGCTAGACTCCATCTCAAAAATAATAATAATAATAATAATAATAATAATAATAATAATAAAAAGAACCTCTGAGGGTTGGGCTCAGGCAACAGTATTTTTTAAGCTCCCCAAGGTGGTCCTGACCAGGCCAAGGTTAAGTAGCCTTGCTTTTGTGTCTTGCTGATAGGATGCATTCAGTAGATTTATGAAACAAAACCTTATTCCTTCAGTGAAGGCCAGTGACAGAGCCCTTGTTCTGGGCATTTTACTGGGCCAAGTTATAAGTAAGAATCATCTGCCAAGGCACAGGCCTGTTGGCCCTCCCCCCCTGCGGTTCCCAAAGCAAAACTGTTACTGGATGGAAGGTCTTGACTGTGAGTTGTCCAGGTTCTTGGCATGTTGAACAAAGAATTGAACAAAATGCACAAAGCAACAAAAGAACGAAACAACGAAAGACAAGACAAAGCAACAGAAGAATGGAGTAATGAAAGCACAGATTTATCGAAGCAAAAGTACATTCCACAGAGTAGGAGCGGGCTTGAGCAAGCGGCTCAAGAGTCACCCCACCCCTCTCATTTAAGGATGTTTATTAGGCTAAAGGAATTTGAAAACACCGCTAGGTGCCCTTTAGAGGCCTCCAATTTGTTACACCTTATGAAGGACTGGCCTGTGACCAATCAGAGGCTGAAGTGGAGCCTCAGCCTGCAGTCAATCAGAGGCTGAAGTAAAAACTTCTGTCTTGCCATCACAGGGGCGAGGTGTGGCCTGTGCGCTGCCTAATCTTGTCTAGAACTGGCTGCACGTGCTGTTCTTTTGCTTATATCTTAACCCTTGGTTTACCCTCCCTGTTCTTCTGCCTCAATATGGCTTTGCTGAGGGCACAATTGGGCCCAAGGGCCTTCTCAACAGTATGGGGCCTTGGCATTGCTCCTCCTGGATTTGCCATTCACCTGGTGCTAATCTGAGAGGACCCCAAGAGAACCCACCTCTGTAGTTCCCCATTGGGTGTCCAGCTTCTGGGGAAACTGTTTTCCAATGCAGTAGCTCCAGGGTCAGGATGGCAAGGGCTGGGAGTTCAGCTGGAGTTCCAGCAGAACTGGGAGGGTCCCTCTCCTTAGAGCTCTCATTCCTCATTCTCCAGCTTTCCTTGACTCCAAAACACCATCAAGGCTGTCTGTTCCGTATGACAAAGATAGGATTGGATTTGAAGGGGAAAATATAACTTGCTTCTCAGGTAACTGAGAACGTGCAAGGGGTAGCACAATTTGAGCTGCAAATGCCAGTTACAGGGTAAGTAGTAATCATCGCATTGTTTGGGCTCTGCTCTCTAGAGAAGCTATTGTAATGACAGGAGCAGCCCAAACTGGCCCTACTCTGTTGATAGCAAAATGTTGAGTTACTTTTTAGGTATAACAGAGCCCAAAACTACAAGTCATGGAGCCTGGGCATGCACAATAGAAAACGTAACCTCTAACAACACCAGTACCCAAACCAATAATTCCTCCCCTCTGAACCAAGAAGACCAGAACAAGATCAGACATGACTGGAATCTGAATGAGGCAGGAAGGCTTTCAGAAGCAAGGCATCCAGGTGGGGCGCAGTGGCTCACACCTGTAATCCTAGCACTTTGGGAGGGTGAGGCGGGTGGGTCACCCGAGGTCAGGAGATCGAGACCAGCCTGGCCAACATGGTGACACCCCATCTCTACCAAAAATACAAAATTAGCCACGCGTAGAGGTACACACCTGTAGTCCTAGCTACTCGCGAGGCTGAGGCAGGAGAATCACTTGAACTTGGGAGGCAGAGGTTGCAGTGAGCCGAGATCGCTCCACTGCACTCTAGCCTGGGCAACAGAGCTAGACTCCGTCACAAGAAAAGCAAAAAACAAACAAACAAACAAACCTAGGATCAATCGAAAGGAAATGTCTGGGTTTCCTTTGTGGAGAAAAAGGTTGTGGAGATCAAAGTTCTTACTGTGCAGAGGAAGTCTTCGGGCAGCAGGTTTCAGAGAGAATAGATTATAAATGCTTCTTATCAGGTCTGTGTTGATTTTAATGCTGGAGAGGTATATGAGGCATGTCAGACACCCACTTCCCATCAAGGCCTGAACCAGTCTCTCAGGTTACATTTTAAGAGCACCCTGGCTGAGAAGGAAGTCCACTCAGATGGTTGGGGGCCTTAGAATTTTAGTTTTGGTTTACAGTGTACATCTGGCAGCTTGATAACAATATCTGAGACAAGAGATCACAACAGCTAACACTTTTTTTTTTTTTTTGAGATGGAATCTTGCTCTGTCACCAGACTGGACTGCAGTGGCACAATCTGGGCTCACTGCAACCTCTGCCTCCTGCGTTCAAGCAATTCTCCTGCCTCAGCCTCCTGAGTAGCTGGGACTACAGGCATCCGCCACCACACCCAGCTAATTTTTGCGTTTTCAGTAGAGACGGGGTTTCACCATGTTGGCCAGGCTGGTCTCGAACTCCTGACCTCAAGTGATCCGCCCACCACAGTCTCCCAAAGTGCTGGGAATACAGGCATGAGCCACCACACCTAGCCCACATAGCTAATACTTTTTTTTGAATCATGGTGAAATACATATAACATAAAGTTTACCATTTAACTTTTTTTTTTTTTTTTTCTGAAATGGAGTTATGCTCTTGTTGCCCAGGCTGGAGTGCAATGGTGTGATCTTGGCTCACTGCAATCTCTACCTCCTGGGTTCAAGTGATTCTCCTGCCTCAGCCTCCCGAGTAGCTAGGATTACAGGCATGTGCCACCACGCCCAGCTAATTTTGTATTTTGAGTAGAGATGGGGTTTCTCTATGTTGGTCAGGCTGGTGTCGAACTCCAGACCTCAGGTGATCCACCTTCCTCGGCCTCCCAAAGTGCTGGGAGTACAGGCATGAGCCACTATGCCCTGCAATCACCATCATTTTTTAGATGAGAAAACTGAGGCACAAAAGTGTTATTTAGCTTGTTTGGGTACCCAGCTAGCAAGAGATAGAGCCAGGACTCCAACCTTTCTAGTGTGTGGGCTCGGAGTCCAGGACTATTAGCACAGGAAGGGACCAGGGCCACCATGTGTCCAATTTGTTCATTTTACAGATAGGGAAACTGAGTACTTCAAATGTTGCATGACTTGTCCCACCGCTGTGGTGTCCATATTATCTGAACCCCAAAATCAAGATGCATGGTTTGATTTAGGAAAAAAAAAGACTTCTTGGGGCCGGGCACGGTGGCTCACTCCTGTAATCCCAGCACTTTGGGAGGCCGAGGCGGGAGGATCACCTGAGGTCAGGAGTTGGAGACCAGACTGACCAACATGACGAAACTCTGTCTCTACTAAAAATACAAAATTAGCCAGGCCTGGTGGCACATGCCTGTGGTCCCAGCTACTGGGAAGGCTGAGGCAGGAGAATCGCTTGAACCTGGGAGGCAGAGGTTGCGGTGAGCATAGATCACGCCATTGCATTCCAACCTGGGCAACAAGAGTGAAACTTCGTCTCCAAAAAAATAGAATAAAATAAATAAATAAATACTTCTTGGTTATTTAAAAAAAAAAAAAAAAATCAAGCTGGGAGATGTAGTTTGGGCCTCCAAGTAACAGTGATGCTATATCATCTTGATGGTTATATAATGGGATTACATCACGGTTATATAATGGGGTCGCGGAGACAAACTGCGCTATTGTCATATAACAAGAAACATATTTGGTGTTCCTCCCAGTTCCTGGTACAGACCTTCTAAAACCTTTGGAATTTCCTGAGTGATGAGGGGAGAGGAGCAGCCTTTGTTTTTCATGAGCCCCTTTTCACCATATCACCATACTTGAGTTTATGCTAATGAGGTGACTCTTGGAGAATGGGACTGGTAACCAGAAGAACCAATCAAGTGGCTGGCACGGTGGCTTAAGTCCCAGCACTTTTAGAGGCTGAGGCAGGCGAATCACTTGAGCTCTGGAGCTTGAGACCAGCCTGGGCAACACAGTAAAACCCTATCTCTAGAAAAAATACAAAAAGTTAGCGGGCCATAGTGGTGTGTGCCTGTAGTCCCAGCTACTTGGGATGCCAAGGAGGGAGGATGGCTTGAGCCCCATGAGACTGAGGCTGCAGTGAGCAGTGATCACAGCACTGTACTCCATCCTGGGTGACAGAGCAAGACCCTGTCTCAACAAACAAACAAACAACAGAGCCAACCGTTGGGTGCAGTGGTTCATGCCTGTAATTCTAGCACTCTGGGAGGCTAAGGTGGACAGGTCACTTGAGGTCAGGAGTTCACCACCGCATGCAGGCTTGGGGAGCAGACTTTTTTTTTTTTTTTTTTTTTTGAGATGGAGTTTCGCTCTTGTTGCCCAGGCTGGAGTGCAATGGCATGATCTCGGCTTGCCGCAACTGTCCCAGGTTTAAGCGATTCTCCTGCCTGAGCCTCCCAAGTAGCTAGGATTACAGGCATGCACCACCACATCCAGCTAATTTTGTATTTTTAGTAGAGACGGGGGGGGTTTCTCCATGTTGGTCAGGCTGGTCTCGAACTCCCGACCTCAGGTGAATCCCGACCTCAGGTGAGTTAAGAAGAAATTACTTAGGCAGATAGCAAGGGCATGGGAGTCATCAGTAAGGCTTTTCTTTTTCTCTTTTCTTTTTGAGACAGAGTCTTGCTCTGTCGCCAGGCTGTAGTGCAGTGGTGCAGTCTCGGCTCACTGCAACCTCTGCCTCCCGGGTTCAAGTGATTCTCCTGCTTCAGCCTCCCAAGTAGCTGGGATGACAGGTGCGTGCCACCACACCCAGCTAATTTTTGTATTTTTAGTAGAGGCGGGGTTTCACCATTTTGGACAGAATGGTCTCGATCTCCTGACCTCGTGATCCACCCACCTCAGCCTCCTGAGGTGCTGGGATTACAGGTGTGAGCCACCATGCCTGGCCAAGGTTTTTCTTTTCAATGAAAAGCAGCCCCAAATCATTTTCTAACAAAGAGCAGCCTGCAAGCTGGAAGCTTGCACAGGTGAATGCCAGCAGGAATGAAACCACCTTTGCAAAATTACGACTGAGACAGTGAAAGAGATCCAACTTAAGTGATTCCATCTTGCTTCTAACCTCTAAGCTGTCTTTGTTCATTCCTGGGCGTAGGTTGAACTAACTTTGGGAGAAACCTGGTCTGTAGTTTATAGTTTAAACAAAGATGGTAGCAGCCCTTTCCCAAAGCAGACTTCCTTCTTGCCTGGAACTAGACTAATATTAGCCACAGGATTAGAAATTATGGTTTAGGAGTCACACAGCTGGAGGCTGCAAGATTCTGACCCTCCCTAAACTGCTCCTAAGATCAGTGCTTGAGATATTTTGCAGACCCTGCACTTGACAAGTCGGCTGGCGCCATCCAAACTGATAAACTGGCGTGTCTGATCTTGTGACCCCCACCTGGCAACTGACCCAGAGCAAGAAGACTGTGTTGACTCCCTGTGATTTCATCCCTGACCAATCAGCAGTCCTGGCTCACTGGCTCCCTGCAACCCACCTGGTTATCCTTAAAAAGGCTGCTCCCCAGCCGGGCACGGCTGGGCGTGGTGGCTCACACCTGTAATCCCAGCACTTTGGGAGGCCGAGGCATGAGAATTGCTTGAAAACAGGAGGCGGAGGTTGCAGTAAGCTGAGACTGCGCCATTGCACTCCAGCCTGGGCAACAAGAGTGAAACTCTGTCTCAGAAAAAAAGAAAAAAAGCCATATGATTCTCATATCAGAAATCCTATCAGTAGGAACAATGGGGATGCCAATGATCATTATCTAGTGACTTATGGTTGCAAGAAAGTCAATCAAAGTACATGCTTCATTATAACCATACTTCTGTCCAGGATTCTTGTTAACACTGTGAGGACAGCTTCAGAGCGTTTGAAATCAGCACCGATTTTGAGAACTTTGGGCTATCCCACTGGTGGGCCTGTGGGTCTTCATTTAGAAATTTACCAAACTGGGCCAGGTGCGGTGGCTCACTCCTATAATCCCAGCGCTTTGAGAAGCTGAGGTGGGTTGATCACGAGGTCAGGCATTCAAGACCAGCCTGGCCAACATGGTGAAACCCCATCTCTACTAAAAATACAAAAAAATTAGCCGGACCTGGTGGCAGGTGCCTGTAATCCCAGCTACTCAGGAGGCTGAGGCAGGAGAATTGCCTGAACCCGGGAGGTGGAGGTTGCAGTGAGCCGAGATTGTGCCATTGCATCCAGCCCGGGTGACAGAGTGAGACTCCGTCTCAAAAAAAAAAAAAAAAAAGAAAAAGAAAAAAAAGAAATTGACCAAACTTGGCCGAGAGAGGCTTGAGAGTGACTCCTCATGGCAAAAGTGGGTCACATAAGGAAGACAGGACATGTGTTTGTTCCTTTAGTAATCCCTCCAGTGTGTCTGACAACCAAATCATTTTTCGCTTTGCTACCAAATACATACTAAAATGTGAGTTGGATCATGCCTCTCTCAAAAACCCACAGTAGCTCCCTGTTGCCGACAGAGTACAAACATGAATCCATTTGGCATGAGATGGCCTCCGTTCCAGAGCCCCTAACTTCCTTTCCGGCCTCATCTGCCACCTCCTCCCCTAACACCCTTGCACTCCTGGACATGCTGCGTGCTGCTGCGACTTAGGTCTTCTCCATCTACTCTTTAGCCCCAGCCACTCCCTAAATGCTTCCTGTTTTGTAACTCTGCCCCCACCCTGATCCTTTTGGTCAGAATTAATCTCTTCTTTCTCAATGCTGTCACAGCAAATAGCAGGTAAGCCTACTCAGCCCTTGTGTTGCCCTGCTTTGGATTACTGTGAGGTGTTTACGAGTCGCTTCCACCACAGACAACAAATACCGCAAGGGCACTGGCCATGAACTCACCTTTGTGTAGGGCAGAAATCCAGACTTCCATTTACAGGGAATATGGTGCCCTCTCTGTGTGCTGCGTCCTTCCTGGGCCTCTGCTTCTCTATCCTTTCTTTTTTTTTTTTTTGAAACGGAGTCTCGCTCTGCTGCTCAGGCTGGAGTGCAGTGGCGTGATCTCGGCTCACTGCAAGCTCCGCCTCCCGGGTTCACACCATTCTCCTGCCTCAGCCTCCTGTGTAGCTGGGACTAGAGGTGCCCGCCACCACGCTCGACTAATTTTTTTTGTATCTTTAGTAGAGATGGGGCTTCACTGTGTTAGCCAGGATGGTCTCGATCTCCTGACCTCATGATCCGCCCATCTCGGCCTCCCAAAGGTGGCGTGAGCCACCGCACCCAGCTTCTCTATCCTTTTTATAACAGTGTTTCCTAAAACAGAATTGGAGGAACTGTTAAAGTCACTCCTGTTTCTGATGGCAGTGTGAAGTCTCAATCTACACAGGATGAGGTGAAAGGAAAGATCGAGAACCCCAATGTGGCTTGGCAGCCACATTGCTTGAACGAGGAGCCCCATTTCACCTACCATTGCCTCAACCCACTGAAAATGGGATTTGGTCCCTACTGAGCTGTCCAAATTCCTTCCTCCAAGGCGATCCCCCAAGAGCAAAGGCCTAGCACATGGTTCAGCACTCGACACCACCAGCAGTGTTTGCTTTGTCAGTTTTCAAACTCTGTCCTCTAGCGCTCTCCTCTTGCCCCTCTGGCTGTTCCTGTCTAAATCTCCTGCACCGGAGCATGTCCCTGAGCCCAACTCACATTGGCAATACTCTTTGCTTCATCCTGGTACACTGTCCCCAGACCACTCAGTCACTTGTGGGGCTTTGGTTGCCGCCTAAATGTGGAAGAACTTGGTCTACATGCTAGATCTTTCTGTGCTCCAGATCTTTCTGGGCTGCCTGCCTAACTGGATGCCCAAAACACTTAATTTCTCCCCTAACAGAGGCTTTGGTGAGGAGAAATATTGACTCCGACTCTTTAACCCAGTGCTCTACTGTGGGCAGAGTATAGACCTCACCCCTTGATTTGGGGCTTAGCCGTGTGACTTCCTTTGGCCAGTAACGAGGGTGGGGGCTGGAAGTAGCAGTGTGCCACAGCTACTGCCTGGCATGGCAGTGAGAAGAGCTGCCCCTGGCAAGCTGCTGCCTCCTGTGTCTGAGCCCAGAATGAGCACACATGGAGCCAAGCCAGGCTGCCCTCACCAACCCACAGACATAAAGCAAGAGGCGGGGCAAGCCCAGTGTGGTGGCTCATGCCTGTAATGCCAGCACTTTGGAGGACTAAGGTGGATGGATTCCTTGACCCCAGGAGTTCGAGCTCAGTGTGGGCAACATAGTGAGACTTCATTGCTGCAAAAAATAAAATGTATTTGCCAAGCATGATGGTCCACACCTGTAGTCCCAGCTACCTGGGAGACTGAGGTAGGAGGATTGCTTGAGCCTGGGCTGAGTCAAAGCTGCAGATCCATGCAGAGCCATGATTGTGCTGCTGCACTCCGACCTGAGTGACAGAGTGAGACCTTGTCTCAAAAAAAAAAAAAGAAAAAGAAAAAAACAAAAGAAAATGACAAAGGAAAGAAAGAAACAAAGGAAAAACAAAAAAAGAAACAGTGCAACCTCCACTCCTGCAGACTGAACAGAGCCACTGGCCCCCCCATCTGTGAGAATAAAGAACTATGGTTTTAAGCCACTGGATGTTGGGTGGTTTGTTACACAGCATTATTGTAGCAAAAACTAAACAATACAATCTTGCACAGAGTTGAATGTATAAAACCTCAATATACAAATTAAGATTAGTTGTTCAGGGAAAATCCACATCACCAAGGTCAGGAAATTAATCATTGCTCAATGCCCCAGGAGCCTCCATGTGCCCCTCCTGATCACCACCTCCTCCTTCACCCATGGAGGTAATCAAAATTTCCCTTCCTTCCTTCCTTCCTTCCTTCCTTCCTTCCTTCCTTCCTTCCTTCCTTCCTTCCTTCCTTCCTTTTCTTTCTTTCTCTTTTCTTCCTTTCTTTTTCTTTCTTTCTTTCACTTTTCCTTCCCTCCCTCCCTCCTTCCCTCCCTTCTTCCCTTCCTCCCTTCCTTCCTTCTTTTCTTTCTTTCAATAGAGTCTTGCTGTGTTGCCCAGGCTGGAGTCCTGTGGCACAATCTCGGCTCACTGCAATCTCCGCATCCCTGGTTCAAACAGTTCTCCTACCTCAGCCTCCCAAGTAACTGGGACCACAGGTGTGCACAACCATGACTGGCTAATTTTTTTTTTTCTTTTTTGTAGAGATGGGTTTTCAGCATGTTGGCCAGGCTGCTGTAGAATTCCTGGCCTCAACTGATCTGCCTGCCTTGGCCCCCCAAAGTGCTAGGATTACAGGTGTCAGTCACTCATGCCTGGCCGAATTTTTTACTTTTCTTTATAGCATACCGTACATATATGCATCTCTAAATTTGATAGTTAGCTTTTCATTGTTTAACTTTAAGTTTTAATTTTTGTGGGTACATCGTAAGTATATATATTTATGGGGTACAGAATATATTTTGATACAGGCATACAATACATAATAATCACATCAAGGTAAATGGGGTATCCATCACCTCAAGCATTTATGCTTTCCTTGTGTTACAAACAATCCAATTTTAGTTGTTATTAAATGTACAATAAATTATTATTGACTGTAGCTACCCTGTTGTGCTATCAAATACTAGATCTTATTCATTCTATCTAATTATATTTTTGTGCCCATTAACCATTTGCCCTCCATCCCCCACTACCCTTTCCAGCTTCTATCCATGAGTTTGTTTTAATTGTTAGCTCCTACAAATAAGTGAGAACATGGCCAGAGGCAGTGGTTTACCTCTGTAATCCTTCGGGAGGCTGAGACCAGTGAATCGCTTGAGCCCAGGAGTTGGAGACCAGCCTGGGCAACACGGTGAAACCTCATCTCTACAAAAAATACAAAAAAATTAGCCAGGTGTGGTGGGAAACACCTGTAGTTCCAGCTACTTGAGGGGCTGAGGCAGGAGGATCACCTGAATACAAGAGGTCGAGGCTGCAGTGAGCCGTGATTGCGCCACTGCACTCCACCTGGGTGACAAAGTGAGACCCTGTCTCAAACAAACGAACAAAAAAAAGGGTGAGAACATACAAAATTTGTCTTTCTGTGCCTGGTTATATCACTTAATGAAATAATGGCCTCCAGCTCCATTCACGTTGTTGCAAATGACAGGATCTCATTTTTTTTTATGGCTGAATAGTACTCCTTTGTGTATATGTACTACATTTTCTTTATTCATTCATCTGCTGATGGGCACTTAAGTAGCATCCAAATCTTGGCTATTGTAAGTCATGCTGTAATAAACATAGAAGTGCGGATATCTCTTCAATGTACTGATTTCCTTTCTTTTGGGTATATACCCAGCAGTGGAATTACTGGATTATATGGTAGCTTTATTTTTAATTTTTTGAGGAACCTCCAAACTGTTCTCCATAGTGGTTGTGCTAATTTACATTCCCACCAGTAGTGTACGAGGCTTCCCTTTTCTCCACATCCTCACCAGCATTTGTTATTGTGTGTCTTTTGGATATCAGCCATTTTAACTGGGGTGAGATGATCTCTTATTGTAGTTTCAATTTGCTTTTCTCTGATGATCAATTATATTGACCATCTTTTCATATACCTGTTTGTCATTTGTATGTCTTCTTTTGAGGAATATCTATTCACATCTTTTACCTGTTTTTAAAAGATTTTTTCCTATAGCGTTTGAACTCTTTTTTTTTTTTGCAATGAAGTCTCAATGTCACTCAGGCTGGAGTGCAGCAGTGCGATCTCGGTGCACTGCAACCTCTGCCACCCAGTTTCAAGCGATTCTCCTGCCTCAACCTCCCGAGTAGCTGGGATTAGAGGCACCTGCCACCATAAGAGACGGGGTTTCACCATGTTGGCCAGGCTGGACTTGGACTCCTGACCTCGTGACCACCTGCCTTGGCTCCCCAAAGTGCTGAGATTATGGGCACGAGCCACCGTGCCTGGCCGTGAACTCTTATACAGTCTGGTTATTAGTCCTTTGTAAGATGTTTGCAAATGTTTTCTCCCATTCTGTGGGTTGTCTCTTCACATTATGGATTGTTTCCTTTGCTGTGCAGAAGCATTTTAACTTGATGTGATCTCATTTGTCCATTTTTGTTTTGGTTGCCTATGCTTATGAGGTAGTGGTCAAGAAATGTTTGCCCATTTCAATGTCCTGAATATTTTCCCTGACGTTTTCTTGTAATGGTTTCATAGTTGGAAGTGTTAGATTTAAGCCCCTTTTTGTTTTTTTTTTTTTTTTGAGACAGAGTATCGGTCTGTTGCCCAGGCTGTAGTGCAGTGGCCTGATCTTGGCTCACTGTAACTTCTCCCTCCTGGGTTCAAGCGATTCTCTTGCCTCAGCCTCCTGAGTAGCTTGGATTACAGGCACTCACCACCACGCCTAGCTAGTTTTTGTAATTTTAGTAGAGACAAGGTTTCACCATGTTGGCCAGACTGGTTTTGAACTCCTGACCTTGGGTGGTCTGCCTGCCTTGGCCTCCCAAAGTGCTGGGATTACAGGCATGAGTCACCGCACCTGGCCCAGATTTAAGTCTTTAATCCATTTTGATTTGATTTCTGTACATGGCCAGAGAGAGTGTCCTTCTTCTCCATATGGATATCTAGTTTCCCCAGCACCATTTATTGGAGAGACTGTCCTTTCCTCAGTGTATGTTCTTGGCACCTTTGTTGAAAATGAGTTCACTGTAGATGCATGGGTTTGTTTCTGGGTTCTCTATTCTGTTCCATTGGCCTATGTGTCTATTTTTATGCCAGTACTGTACTGTTTTGGTTTCTATAGCTCTGTAGTATAATTTGAAATTAGGTAATGTGATTCCTCCAGTTTTATTCTTTTTGCTCAGGATAGCTGTGGCTATTCCAGGTCTTTTATGGTTCCATATAAATTTTAGAATAGGTTTTTTTTCTATTTCTGTGAAGAATATTTTGGTATTTTGATATAGATTGCCTTGAATCTGTAGATAGCTTTGGTTAGTATGGACATTTGAACAATATTGATTTTTCTAATCCATGAATATGGAATATCTTTCCATTTTTTCATGTCCTCTTCATTACTTTCATCAATATTTTATAGTTTTCATTGTAGAGACCTTTCACTTCTTTGGTTAATTCCTAGGTATTTAATTTTATTTGTAGCTATTGTAAATGGGATTAATTTTTTGATTTCTTTTTTGGACTGTTCACTGTTGACATATAGAAATGTTACTAATTTTTGTACGTTGATTTTGTATTCTGCAACTTTACCGAATTTATCAGTTGTAACAGTTTTTTGATGGAGTCTTTAGGTTTTTCCAAATATAAGATCATATCATCTGCAAACAAGGATAATTTGACTTTTTCCTATCCAATTTGAATGCTCTTTCTTTCTTTCTCTTATCTGATTGCTCTAGCTAGGACTTCCCTTTTGATTGTTTTAACTTGTTTGAATGTAATCTTATTGTTTGTATTTTTTTGTGTCCTGTATTTTTTGTTCAGTATTGTCTATGAGACTCATCCAAGTGTTACATGTAGCTAGTTTGTGCATTGCCATCACTGCATAATATCCATTACATGAACTTATTTTTACATTTATTTATTCTACTGATAATGGATATTTCAGACATTTCCAGGTTTTTTTCTTTTTTTTTGAGATGAAGTCTCGCTCTTGTCCCGCAGGCTGGAGTGTAATGGCACAATCTTGGCTCACTGCAACCTCCGCTTCCCAGGTTCAAGCGATTCTCCTGCCTCAGACTCCCAAGTAGCTGGGATTACAGGCACCTGCCACCATGCCTGACTAATTTTTGTATCTTTAGTAGAGACGGGGTTTCACCATGTTGGCCAGGCTGGTCTCGAACTCTTGACTTCAGGTGATCCACCCACCTCGGCCTCCCAAAGTGCTGGGATTACAGGTGTGAGCCACCGTGCCCAGCAGATGTTTCCAGGTATTTTTTTTGTTGTTTTTATTACAAGCAATCCTGTGTAATTATTCCTGTGTATCAGGTCTAGCAAACTTATTCTGTAAAGAACAGATAATAAACATCTTAGGCTTCGTGGGTACAGCTGGTTTCTGTTGCATATACATTCTTCTTTTTAAAAAATAGAGATGAGGTCTCACTGTGTTGCCCAGGCTGGTCTCAAACTCCTGGGCTCAAGTGATCCTCTTACCCTTAGCCTCCCAAAGTGCTCAGATTGCAGGCATGAGCCACCGCTCCCAGCCTACATTCTTTCTTTCTTTTTTTAAAAAGTAAAAATATGTTTTAAAAAGAAAAATGTAAAAACCATTTTAAAATGTAAAAATTATTCTTAGCTTGCAGGCTGTAAAAAACAGGTTGTTGGGGTTGGCTTTGGCTTATGGGCTGCAGTTTGCTGACCTCTGCTTTCTGCCCCTGGGTGCATGTGACAAACATTTCTCCAGGAGCACAATGGCTTGCATGTCTTTTGCCTCACTGGATGATGCCCATCTTAAATTGAGCATATGGAAAACGGAAATTTCATCTTCTCTAGCAAATGAATCTGTGGATACCAGCTTCCTGGGGAAAATGACATTCCGGTGGTTGCCATGGGACCTGAGCCCCCTGCAATGTCTTCCCCCTTCATTCCAGATGGTAGTGAATGGTACTGCTGTCCAGCAGGTGCCCATCAGAGTGGGCCAGGGAGGGTGGTATCAGACAGATCAGAGGTGGGTCACAATGGGCATTGAGGCTAGGTGGGGAGCTTGGATTTTATTCCACCTGTAATAGAAAACCAGCTTAGGAGGTGGAGCAGGATGGTGACAAATGAGCTATTCTTTAAAAGGATCACTTTGGGCCGGGTGTGGTGGCTCACTCCTGTGACCCCAGCAGTTTGCTAGGCCAAGGCGGGTGGATCATCTGAGGTCAGGAGTTCGAGAACAGGCTGGCCAACATGGCGAGACCCCATCTCTACTAAAAATACCAAAAAAAAAAAAAAACCTTAAATAAATAAAATAAAATTAGCTGGGCATCGTGGCAGGCACCTGTAATCCCAGCTACTAGGGAGGTTGAGGCAGGAGAATTGCTTGAATCCGGGAGGCGGAGGTTGCAGTGAGTCAAGATTGAGCCATTGCACTCCAGCCTGGGTGATGGGGTGAGACTCTGTCTCAAAAATAATAGTAAAATAAAATAAAATAAAATAAAATAAAATAAAAGGATCACTTTGGGTTCCGATAATGGCTCTTAGGGGGACAAGAGGGGAGGTAGAAAGGCAGGCAGAAAACTCCTGAAGGAGTGTCATGATGGGGACACCCACAGCTCAGTCACCTGCACCTGAGCAAGTCTCTGAGCCATCCCCACCCTTATCCCCTTGCACATCCTGTACCCCATTTCTGCAGTCCTCTCTCCCCTTACACAGTGAACATAGTTCACATATCCCGCCCTGGCTGACCCCACTCCCAAGCCCCCAGAGTTTCTCTGTAGACAATTAGGTGACCCTGCTTCACATGACTTAAGGATAAAATGTGACACATGCTTCAAATCTGTGAGTTTTTTTTTTTTTTTTTTTTTTTTTTTTAAGGGAAATATCTTTTATTTTATTTTAGACAGAGTCTTGCTCTGTTGCCCAGGCTGGAGTGTAGTGATGCCATCTTGGCTCACCGCAACCTCTGCCTCCTGAGTTCAAGCAATTCTTGTGCCTCATTCTCCCGAGTAGCTGGGATTACAGGCACCCACCACCACGCCTGGCTAATTTTTGTATTTTTAGTAGAGATGGGGTTTCCCCATGTTGGCCAGGCTGGTCTCTAACTCCTGACCTCAGCCTCCCGAAGTGCTGGGATTACAGGCATGAGCTTTAGACAACTGTATCTTTGAGTCTTATCTTTGCAGTTCAGCTGACCACAGGCTATTGAGTGGGCCTTGAAGGAAAGAATGTGGAACTGAATCTGTTATCTGGCAACCACCTGGGAGACTGGCAGGGCAGAGACGGTTCTGACTGTGGCGATTAGGAAACAGGGCCGCGTGGATGCACCTGCAGACTGGGTCACCAGAAAAGATACAGGTCTCACTAGAGTGTATAAGCCCAAATTGGAATCCACGGGGTATGTGACATCCTCGAAAGAGTAAAGGCAGGTCGGGGTGAGTTAGGGTGATTGCAGTAATAGTGGCACCCACGCTGTGCCACAGGGAGTGAACTGGAGGTGCCCAGGGCTTGGGCCGCCCTATAATGCCAGCTGGAACACACCTTGCTGTTGCTTAACTAAGAGTGAGTCTCTCTTATCGCTCCTCCTGCAACGTTAACTACCATTAACTGTTAGCAGTTGTTACAACCGCCTCTGCCCCAAGATACAGGACAGAGGGCACTGCTTGTACTCCTTGGCTCCACTCCCATCTGTTCTCCAGGGAAGCTGCAATACAAATTAACTCATCAAAAAAGGTCAAGCCATCCAGTTACTTTGGAATAAAGGGAAAAGAAGAGGAGGGAAGTAGAACTGACTGCTGGAGGAGGGGGCAGAGGAGTGGATTGGGAAAGGATAAATATTGTTTTTTAAAATTGTAAACAAGTTATTTATAATATTTTATAATAAAGGATATGTTTTATTAAAAATACAGCAGATTATTTCAAGGTCGGCTAGACCAGTACTACACACACTGTATTTCTGGGACAGGACCTGGTCCGTGAACTGTTGGTTACCAGTCCGAGAAGAAATAAGTCGAGAAGTTAAGAGAAATTCTTTAGAAAGTTTCGTAGCAAAATTGGACAGCATAATTTTCTGACTGTTGTGAAAGGAAAATAAATCTTGGGACTCCAAAATCACCAAGCTAAAGGGAAAAATCAAGCTGGGAACTGCAGAGGGCAAACCTGCTTCCTATTCTATTCAAAGTTACCCCCTGAGGCTCACCTAAGACAAATGCATATCTGATAGCTTTCTCTGCCCTTTTTTTTTTTTGGCGATGGAGTTTCACTCTTGTTGCCCAGGCTGGAGGGCAATGGTGCCATCTTGGCTCACTGCAACCTCTGCCTCCTGGGTTCAAGTGTTTCCCCTGCCTCAGCCTCCCGAGTAGCTGGGATTACAGGCGCCCACCACCACATCCAGCTATTTTTTTTATTTTTAGTAGAGACGGGGTTTCACCATGTTGGCCAGGATAGTCTCAATCTCCTGACCTCGTGATCCACCCGCCTCGGCCTCCCAAAGTGCTGGGATTACAGGCGTGAGCCACCACGCCCGGCCCTTTCCTAGTAATTTCTAATGTACTATATGGAACTATTGGTCTCTGACCCCTGGCAGTAAAGAAAAATAGCCTGGTTCTTCAGCCCAGGGATTCTGAGAAGCATTGAGTCCAGTGTGGGGAGGTGTGGGGGTGGGGGCGAAGAGGCTGAAGCATTGAGGCCTGTGTCCCTCTGGGAAAGGCGGTATTTGGACACTGGCCCTATAAAGAGAGTGCCCGCAGTGTTGGGCAGAGAAGCAGCCACATCTGAAGAGGAGAGGCCACTACAAAGAACACAGAATAAACAACTCACCATGGGCAGTCCCATGGGATTTCCTCGTTCTTGGCCCAAACTCAACACCGGAAGAATAAGCAGAGAGCAAGAGAGTGTGAGAAAGTAAACCACCCTCCTTGCTCACCTCCCCGTCTCCCTCGCTTAGCTTTCTGGGCAGGGTTGAAGGCAGATTTGAAACAAATGACACTAAAGTTCTTAAATGGTAACGCCAAAATGAGACTCAGAATGGGTTCACCCTGGAGCCACATCTACCCAAGCATCGCTGCTGAAGTCAATGCAGAATTTCCTGAGTTGTGCCAGAGAAATTCTGCTACTTTGGACTTCCATTTCAGTATTTTGGGCAGCTGGCTTCCTACACCAAAAATCAGATGAGCCACCCCTGAATGAAACACACTTATGAAGACTAGACACCTGCCACTAGTAGGGGAGAAGGAGAAGGGCATCTTCGAGGACCTCTGAACCCAGTTGGGAGATGGCACCAAAATGCTATTGACTGAAATAATCAAACTCTGTAAACAATTTTTTTTTTTTTTGAGATGGAGTCTCGCTGTGTTGCCCAGGCTGGAGCGTGGTGCCATGATCTCAGCTCACTGCAACCTCTGCCCCCTGGGTTCAAGCGATTCTCCTGTCTCATCCTCCTGAGTAGCCGGGATTAGAGGTGCGCACCACCATGCCCAGTTAATTTTTGTATCTCTAGTAAAGATGTGGTTTCACCATGTTGGTCAGGCTGGTCTCGAACTCCCGACCTCAGAATATGTGCCCGCCTCAGTCTCTCAAAGTGCTGGAATTACAGGCGTGAGCCAACGCGCCCGGCCCAAACTCTGTAAAATATTTTAAGAGATTTATTCTGAGCCAAATATGAGTAACCATGGCCTGTGACACAGCCCTCAGGAGCCTCTGAGAACATGTGCCTGTCACACGCATCTGTGTGAAGAGACCACCTAACAGGCTTTATGTGAGCAATAAAGCTTTTTATTTTGCTTGGGTGCAAGTGTGCTGAGTCAGAAAAGAGTCAGCAAAGGGAGATGGGGTGGGGCAGTTTTATAGGATTTGGGTAGGTAGTGGAAAATTACAGTTAAAGGGGGTTGTTCTCTTGCAGGCAGGGGAGGGGCGAGGGTCACAAGGGGCAGGGTGGGGAGCTCATGAGACTCATTGTCCAGGGGAGGAATGTCACAAGGTCGATTGATTAGTTGGGGTGGGGCAGGAACAAATCACAATGGTGGAATGTCATCTTTTGTGGTTCTTCAGTTGCTCCAGGCCATCTGGATGTATATGGGGAGGTCACAGGGGTTATGATGGCTTAGCTTGGGCTCAGAGGCTTGATAGTACCCAAGGTGTTCGGGATACAGCTTGGTTTTATGTATTTTAGGGAGGCATGAGACATCAATCAAATACATTTAAGAAATACATTGGGTTGGTTTAGAAAGGCAGGACAACTCAAAGCGGAGGGCTTCCAGGCTGTAGGTAAATTTAAACATTTTCTGGTTGACTATTGGTTGAGTTTGTCTAAAGACATGCGATCCATAAAAGCGAATGTTTAGGTTAACGATAAAGGATTGTAGAGGCCAAGTTTTATTGTTCATAGGAAGCTCTTATAAAGCAGACTTCAGAGACAGCAGATTGTAAATTGTTTTGTAGTAGACTTAAAAAGGTGCCTGGCTCTTAGTTGATTATCTCCTGGATGTGGGAAGAAAGGAAGGAAAACAAAGGGGAAAGGGGATTCTGCATAGAATGTGGATTTTTCCCACAAGAGACTTTGCAGGGCAATTTCAAGGTATGGAAAGGAAGTAGATTTTGGGGTAAAACATTTTTATTTTCTTCCTTGTTATGCCAGAGTCAGATTGGAAAGTAAGTCACAATGTACAGGGTCAAACAAAACCCATCTGATGAGAATTTATGTTTTGTAGGGCATGACTCCCCAGACTCCTTAGATAGGAATCTGGGCAAGATAAAAAATCAGAGCTTAGTCCTCAATGCCAATCAACAACGTGAGCACTTCTCAAAGCAGCACAGCCTCTGGGTGCGGATTGATCAGATTACTGTGAAAACGGGCTTCTTTGATAATCACAGAGGCGGATGTAGAAGGCTGGTAGAAATTTAATTGACAGGAACAATTTGTTTGGTTTTGTTGGCTAGAAGGCAAAGGAAAGAATACAACAGAATGCCAGAATGCCAAAGGGCTTCTTGGGTAATTCAAACACATTAAGTGACTCAGAGTTATTTACGCCCAAAGCAGATAAAAACTGGCTCACACCTGTCAAACTGGCACACACCTGTAATCCCAGTACTTTGGGAGGTCAAGGCAGGAGGATCATGAGGGTAGGAGATTGAAACCTTCTTGGCTAACATGGTGAAACCCCATCTCTACTACACATACAAAAAAATTAGCCGGGCCTGGTGGCACGCACCTGTAGTCCCAGCTACTCAGGAGGCTGAAGCAGGAGAATCGCTTGAACCTGGGAGGCAGAGGTTGCAGTAAACTGAGATTGTGCCACTGAACTCCAGCCTGGGTGACAGGCAAGACTTCATAAAAAAATAAATAATAATAAAAAGGTTCAAAGAGCACCTCTGGTGTTGTCCATAATTGCACTAGATAGTGATAAGTAAGATAAGGAAGAGCTGCTTTGGAATTACGGTTTTTTTAGTTTTTTGTTTTTGTTTTTTGTTTTGTTTTGTTTTTTCACACGGAGTCTCACTCTTGTCACCCAGGCTGGAGTACAGGGGTGTGATGCCGGCTCACTGCAACAGTCGCGTCCCAGGTTGAAGCAATTCTCCTGCCTCAGCCTCCCGAGTTGCTGAGATTACAGGCATCTGCCACCATACCTGGCTAATCTTTTGTGTTTTTAGTAAAGATGGACTTTCATCATGTTGGCCAGGCTGGTCTCGAACCCCTGACCTCAGGTGATTCACCCGCCTTGGCCTCCCCAAGTGCTGGGGTTACAGGCGTGAGCCACCACACCTGGCCTGCTTTGGAATTATTAAGATCAGCCAACCAGGACTGTAACATCCCTGGTTAGAAATAGTGCAGGAGAAGCAGGAAACTCCCAGTATCCAAGGAGACCGGTAGTGTCACCATGCACTACGAAGACAGGCAGTTCCTTGTCCAGAATGTGCAGAAGAGGCCGGCTCCTCATCCCAGTCCCTTCTTAGCTGTGTCACCATAACCTGCCTCAGAGTCCCCGGCTTGCTGGAACACCTCCCATTTCCTACACTATGCTCCCTGAACATAGTCCTAGAAATGCACAGTGGGGAGATAATGTGGGTGACTGGAAGGTGGTGCTTTACTTCTGTGCCCAGCAAAGGGGTCCCCAGGGCAGAGGCCAGGGAGCACCCCATAAGACTGACCTGGCAGCCTCAATGTTACGTTGCCCAGGTCTCTTTCCAGAACTCTCGCTTGTATCCTCCTGTACCTACGCTAAGTTTCTCATTTTTTTGGAAAAGAGCTAGGTGGTTATTTTTCATTTTCAGAGATCCTCAAAGGGCAAAGCCAACCAAAAGGGGACTTCGGATGTGCAGCCAGCTCCCCCAGTTCAGTCCTCAGACCTGGCCGGTGCCACAGGACGCTCTGAGAACACTTGGAGGTCCCACTACCCAGGGTCATTTGCATATTCAATTAGTAAATATCAGTGTAAAGAATGGAAGGGTGTAGAGTGCAAACAGCACAGCCCCCACACTCCAGAGAACCTCTGCTCACTCCGCTCATCGCCATTCTCCAGACCGGCTGGGCTGCTTCCTTTCTACCGGATCCAAGCCACAGACCAGGGCCACCTCAGATTCTTCCTTCTCTTTCACGCTCCCTTCCCTGTCCTCCTCCCCTGCTCCCCACTATCTAATCCATGACTGCACTTTCTCAATCTCACCTCTTACAACTTCCCAAATACGAAATGTTGGTAACTGAAGACAATGGGCGCTTGGGGCATGGAGGTTCATTATATAATTCTCTCTCCTTGTGTATGAGTCTGAATGTTTCCAAAACAGAAAATTAGATTTAACAAAAGATAAAGGAATACAATATCTCAAGCTGGTCCCCTCTGCTCTGTTACTTGTAGAATCCAGGCTTTCACCATCTCCCTTGCCCACTTCGGCCCTCCAGCCTCCTACTACCCCGACCAGCCACCCTTGGACTAGCAGTTGTGCTTCCCTCAATGTTGACGTGGATGGGAGCAGGGTCTCCTGTTTCCAAACAATAGTTTAAACTGCCTTTAAGTGAAAGATTTTTAAGACATGTGATGCAGTTAGCCAGACATACTTCACCCCAGGCTGGGGTTCAGAGCCCAGGTTCTAGTCCCAGCAACACCTCCAACAGGGTATGAGAATGAGCTATTTCTTCCACTTCTGTTTTGCACAAGTGACATACACAAAACCACCACTAGCCCTGGGCCCAGGCCTTCACTGTCAAAGGGATTTGAAGAATTTTGTCATCATATTTGAACCTCAAAACAGTCCCAGAGGAAGGAGGGCATGTTTTAAGATGATGTCATCCAGTGCTTTCTTGGTATGAACTAAGCACCTTCCCCTCCCTCCCTCTTCCTAGGGGAATGTTGAGACGTGTCTGGCTCCAGTCAATTAACAACCTCATCTGCACTGACTTATTTGTCTGAAACATGTTCAAAAAGCAAAGCAAAGAGAAAAGAGGAGAAGTCTTGGAGGAAGAAGGAAAGCAGACACAGGATATTAGGATATTAGGATAAATGTTTAAAGGCGTGTATTTTAGCTTATTAGGATAATTATGCATCAACCAGATTCTCTGGATGACAAACCTGAAGTTCACAGAGGTGACCTGATCTGGCCAAAGTAATTCTTTTTTTGGGGGGGGTTCAGGGGGAATGGAGTCTTGCCCTGTTGCCCAGGCTGGAGTGCAATGGTGCAATCTCGGCTCAGTGCAACCTCTGCCTCCCGGCTTCAAACGATTCTCCTGCCTCAGCCTCCTGAGTAGCTGGGATTAGAGGCACCCACCACCATGTCCAGCTAATTTTTGTATTTTTTTAGTAAAGGCGGGGTTTCACCATCTTGGCCAGGCTGGTCTTGAACTGCTGACCTCCTGACCTGCCCGCCTCGGCCTCCCAATGTGCTGGGATTATAGGCATGAGCCACCCCACCAGGCCAAAGTAATTCTTTTTTTTTTTTGAGACGGAGTCTCACTGTGTCACCCAGGCTGGAGTGCAGTGGCGCGATCTCGGCTCACTGCAAGCTCCGCCTCCCAGGCTTACGCCATTCTCCTGCCTCAGCCTCCGAGTAGCTGGGACTACAGGCGCCCGCCACCACGCCCGGCTAGTTTTTTGTATTTTTAGTAGAGACGGGGTTTCACCATGTTAGCCAGGATGGTCTCGATCTCCTGACCTCGTGATCCGCCCGCCTCGGCCTCCCAAAGTGCTGGGATTACAGGCATGAGCCACCGCGCCTGGCCTTTTTTAAAAAAAATTTAGTTTTTTTGATTACGCCGGAGGCTCGCGCTGTGTCACCCAGGCTGGAGTGCAGTGGCGATCTCGGCTCACTGCAAGCTCCGCCTCCCAGGTTCACGCCATTCTCCTGCCTCAGCCTCCGAGTAGCTGGGACTACAGGCGCCCGCCACCACGCCCGGCTAGTTTTTTGTATTTTTAGTAGAGACGGGGTTTCACCATGTTAGCCAGGATGGTCTCGATCTCCTGACCTCGTGATCCGCCCGCCTCGGCTTCCCAAAGTGCTGGGATTACAGGCTTGAGCCACCGCGCCCAGCCAAGGCCAAAGTAATTCTTAATACTCATAGTAAGAGTACAAAGTGCTTATTGTGTATCAGGAGCAGCATAAAGAGCTTTTCTCATGGAAGCCTTACAAGGACCCTATGAGATGAACAGCACCCCCTTTATAGAGATAGGGAAACAGATCCAGAGAGTTACAAGTCCTGGAACCAGGGGTTGATCCCTGCTCTGCTGGACTCCATGGCCCATGCATGGCCCTGACTGTTCTTCCGCATGTCTTCCGGCCCCACTAAATCACTTCCCAGCTAGTGTTGGAACCTAGATTGGGCCCAGTGGTCTTTCCTGGTGTTTTCTCAAATGGTATCCAAGGGCTTCCCTGGTTCTAAAACAGAAATAAATAAATGAATGAAGCAAGGAAGGGAAGAGGTATGGAAGGGAGAAAGAGAGAAGTGAAAGAGGCGCAGAAGATTCTCAGACTTTTTCTTTTCTTGCTCTTGTCACCCAGGCTGGAATGCAATGACATGATCTTGGCTCACTGCATCCCAGGTTCAAGCGATTCTCCTGCCTCAGTCTCCCAAATAGCTGAGTTTACAGGCATGCACCACCACGCCTGGCTAATTTTGTAATTTTTAGTGGAGATGGGGTTTCACCATGCTGGTCTCGAACTCCTTACCTCAGGTGACCTGCCCACCTCGGCCTCCCAAAGTGCTGGGACTATAGGCGTGAGTCACCACCCCCGCCAATTCTCAGACTTTCAAAGCCAGTGATACCAGAGTGTTCAGTACTTTGACCTCCACCTCCAGGCTCATATCTTCTTCCCCTCTCCCATCCTGTTCACAGCCTCACAGGTCAGTGTAGCCTGCCATGATCCCTGTTGGACTGAACAAAGGGGGCGAACAAGGGAATAAAAGACAAAGACAAAAGAGTATATTTGGAAGAAGGGGTCAGGGGGCACCTTGCCTCTAGTGGACGAGGGCCCCAGGCTTTACACAGCCCTCTGTATTTATTGGTAAAAGAGATAATGAGAAGGGGGGTAGTGGTTGTCAGACTGCAGTTTGATTCACAGCAGTCTTGTGAGACTGCATCCTTCGAAAAATAGGTGCTAGATTTCCCAGTAGATAACTTCAAACAATAGGTGCTGGATTTCCCAGTAGATAACTTCAAGGAGCCCAGTGCCAGGGAGTGATGGCCCTCAGCAAACCTCCTGGTGGCAAGCACAGTTGTGAGTTTGCTCACATCCTGCATTCATGATAAATAGTTTGCTGTTTGATCATATAGCCTCCAGTGGAAAGGTGAGTTAGTCACGATCGCTTTGGCCTTTTCAGCACCCAACATCTCCCCCTTTCTGTTTATGTCTTAGTTGAAAGAATGTAAGGCCAGGTTGGGCAGCTCTCATTTTCTGATTGATGGTCCATCCGATTTTACAGACTATGAACTGAAGACAGAGACAAAACCATATTATTCCAAGAACTACATATAAGATGTAAATGTGGGCCGGGCGCGGTGGCTCAAGCCTGTAATCCCAGCACTTTGGGAGGCCGAGACGGGCGGATCACGAGGTCAGGAGATCGAGACCATCCTGGCTAACACGGTGAAACCCCGTCTCTACTAAAAAATACAAAAAACTAGCCAGGTGAGGTGGCGGGCGCCTGTAGTCCCAGCTACTCGGGAGGCTGAGGCAGGAGAATGGCATAAACCCGGGAGGCAGAGCTTGCAGTGAGCTGAGATCTGGCCCCTGCACCCCAGTCTGGGCGACAGAGCGAGACTCCGTCTCAAAAAAAAAAAAAAAGATGTAAATGTGGTGCCTTAGATAGGTCCAAGGGTTGAGGCTCTCCAGGCCTTGCTGGAATTTGGTCCAGTCTTCTAAAGAAGGCTGAAATTATTGAGTTTGCCTATTTAAATCAAGAATTTTGTTTTGTAATTGACCAATATCAAAGGTGATGTTGGATGTGAAAGCTCCCTGCAAATGGGCTTTCACAAGATCCCACGGATACTCACTTTGGTTATATTCTAAGTTGGTTACACAAATATGAGTGTGATTAAAATGACAACACAATTGCTGCTGCAACTGCAAGCTTTGTACTTGTTGCCCTAACCATAGAACCATGGATTTTAACATTGCCACTTCAGTTTGTAACTCAGAGTTCATTTTATTCTGAAGTAGCCACACTTGGTCGGATGTGTGCGTCCAGTTCTCCATGTACTGAGCTGTTTGAATAGAATTACACAAAGCTACAGAGGACATCGCAACAGAAGTTATTAGTGTGACCAAGGAACTGATAGCAAAAATTATCATGCCTAAGGCTCTACGGACACAATGAGTAAGCTGAGTTAGAAGAAGTTTCACAAAATGCAAAGCAGGTGTGGCAACCCAAGGCTCAGAGAGATTAACAGGAATCCATAGCCCAGGGATGTGACCTAAAATCATCAAAGTAGACAGATTATGTGTTTGCAATGTGCTCTGATTAATGCAGTGATATAACTGGCAAGATTTACAGGTCAGTTCGGTATTGTTTACCTGGAGCTGGTCCTTGTTAGGTGCCAAAAAGACATAAGGATTACAAACTGTAAATTGAGTGGTGACATTCTTTGCAAATGTAACATTAAGACCTCATTGCTTACTATTGCTATTATTGGACAGTATCCCAATCCAGATGCTGCCACTCATAAATGGGAGTGCTGCCTTCCATATCATCTCTTGAATTGGTCCTTTCCTCCCTAGATAATGCCACTGAGGAAAACGTAGGCTAAAGCCTGCTCCATGCCAAGCAATCTGGGTAGCAGACTGGGATTGGATCCCAGTATTGTATAAAGAAGCAGCATTAAAAGCTTGCCACCAATGCCAGCGAAGTTTGTGCCATGATTTCTGATTTTCATCTTTTCCATCTAATTGATCTTTAGGTCCCAATTCTCAATGTCTCCAGTTAACATAGATTGTTTTCTAGCCAGTGGACCAAGACACTGGGTCCATAGAGGTGGGTAGGAACTATTGAATGGAATCCTTTCCGTATAATCAGCACAATTAGGGTGATTGGGCCAGGAATGGTTGGTTAGTGTTTAGGTGAAGGAGAAAGGACAAGATGGAGGAAGGTGAACAAGAAGGCATAATCCATGTTGCTCCCGGGTTTCAGCACCAGCTGTTTTGTATTTGTGGACCGGAGAACATCACCCAAGAGCGCCGGCGCGACTTCCCTGGCCCCCCACACCTGAGGACCAGAGAACCTCGCCCGAGAGTGTGTGCATATTTGCAATAAAAAGACTGCCACTTTCTTACATACTTTGGCCTCATGTTTAATTATTTAGCTCTCCTAAATTAAATTAAATTAAACAAAACAGTTGGTGCATATTTGCAAATAAAAGGCTGCCACTTTCTTCGCTCGTTTTGGCCTTTATTGATATTTAGTCTTTGCATCTATTAATAGTAGTAAAAAGAAACAAAACAGTTAGCACACCAGTTACATTAATAGAATCAAGACTTAATAGGTACATGACTTTTCCATAGTGACTCAATCATGTTTGAGCTTGAATTTAAGACAGCTATGGCTGAGCAACGTCTTTGTGGTGACATACAAAGGAAGTCCTTCCAGTGGCGCAGTATAATTAGTGACATTATTCTGAGAGTCTAACTGTTCTATGTCAGGGGGAGTCAGGGGTCCTGGAGCCCACTCTCCCTGATCATGATAAAGCTCCGGAGGAGTGTCACTCCAAAGTACAGGTCATACTACTGGGGGATTGGGAGCATATGCCCAATATGTTTTTGCCTCTGCACAGGGAAAACATTGCACAGGACATTGTGGCTAACATGGCCAAGAACATGGAATCAGGGATTTTGGCCTATCCCTGATGCTACTGTAGTTTCTCAGCTTCCGGCATGGTTTTCTTAAATTGTCCTCAGGTTATGGGGGTTGATGTCATCAGACTCTGGTCGGACTTCTCTCTGTCTTTGCACTCAGGCTCAGCTGGCTCATGGCTTGTACTGGAGGGACCAGGCCCATGGTTGGCCACCCTGGGTTCCTCAAGTCTCCCATTCCAGTGTCTCATGTACCTTGAGGGCACCCATACGATTTGGCCATCTCCTGTAAAAACACATGCATGCCCTCGTCCCCACATTAACAAATCCATCGGACCTTTCCATTGTCCTTCTTCCTTTCCATTGTCCTTCTTCCAGGAATTTCTATAACACTTTTGGATAAACTTTCCCCTTTTCATCTAATACTTGCCAATGTCTTTCTTCTGGAGTCTTACCATTCATACCAGGAGTCAAAAAATTTAAGGTAAATAAGGCTAAATGCAGTTTTGACTGAGGTGGTAGTTGGCCTCCTATACTCCCTTTTTGTCTGTTCAACTTGCGTTGTAATGTTTGATGTGCCCACTTTGTAATGCCTTGTTCTTTAGGATTATAAGGAATTCCTGTTTTATGGATTATAGCCCAAAGCTGTAAGAAATTTTTAAAAGCATGACTAGTATTAACGGATCCATTGTCAGTTTTTAATTGTTTAGGTATCCCCATATGAGCAAATGACAGACAATGTCACCGTACATGACCAGCTGTCTCACCTGTTTGGCATGTAGCATGCAGCATATGAGAATAAGTGTCTATAGTCACATGAACATAGCTGAGCTTACCAAAGGCTGCCATATGTGATTGTGTGTGTGTATATATATATGTATGTGTGTATATATATGTGTGTGTATATATGTGTGTGTGTGTGTATATATATGTATGTGTGTATATATATGTGTGTGTATATATGTGTGTGTGTGTGTGTGTATATATATGTATGTGTGTATATATATGTGTGTGTATATGTGTGTGTGTGTGTGTGTGTATATATATGTATGTGTGTATATATATGTGTGTGTATATATGTGTGTGTGTGTGTATATATATGTATGTGTGTATATATATGTGTGTGTATATATGTGTGTGTGTGTGTGTGTGTATATATGTAAAATTCCTATGTGTGACTGGCTATATTTACAACGTAAGCTGAATCACAGACAATGTTGACAGGATCTGAAACTGTGAGCTGTAAAACCTGAATGACTGCAATTAGCTCTGAGCATTGAGCTGAAACCCCAGAGGTCATTATTGTTTCTGGACTTTTTTGGGATAACAAATACCGGTGAATTCCAGGGGCTAACTGACTTTTCTATATGTCCTGCATTCAATTGCTCTTTTATCAACAGATGAAGTTGACTTAGCTTCTCCTGTGTTAGGAGCCACTGATCCACCCACACGGGTTTGTCACTAAGCCATTCTAATGATAAGGCAGTGGGTGGAGGAGAAATATCAATGACCCCCGTCAGAAATCCTGACGTCCTAACCCTTTTCTATCTTTTTTTCCAGTTACTGATATTGGGTTAGGGTTTCCTCGTAGAAATTTCCCTAAACTTGCTGGGCGCAGTGGCTCATGCCTGTAATCCCAGCACTTTGGGAGGCTGAGGCAGGTGGATCACGAGGTCAGGAGATCGAGACCATCCTGGCTAACACGGTGAAACCCCATCTCTACTAAAAATACAAAAAATTAGCCGGATGTGGTGGCGGGCGCCTGTAGTCCCAGCTACTCGGGAGGCTGAGGCAGGAGAATGGAGTGAACCTGGTAGGCGGAGCTTGCAGTGAGCCAAGATCATGCCACTGCACTCCAGCCTGGGCGACAGAGCAAGACTCCATCTCAAAACAAACAAACAAACAAACAAACAAACAAAAAAATTCCCTAAACATTTTCTACTGTGATATCTTATGACCTTCAACATTTTAAATCCTAGGTTATCAAAGTTTTCATTTGTAAGTCTCATATCCCATGCTGTAAGTAAGTCTCAATCCCATAAATTGATAGCCTATATTTGCAACCTAAGGCTGAAAAGTACATGACTGTCCATCTGGACCAAGACAAGCTAAAATCTCAGCACTCTGTTGAACACTTTGAGCTGTTCCTACTCCCACTAGGGGCGTAGAAGTTAATTGCAAGGGCCAGGATGGGGGCCAATTGTCTTTAGATATTACTGACGCATCAGCTCCCGTATCCATAAGCCCATAAAATTTCTTTCCTTTAATTTATAAAGGTAGGTCTATTAGAGGCTATGGGTTGAGATAAATAGATTTCTCATGTAGTTGTGCTCCCGAACCCTTTATTTCCTCATTTCTCCTTTGGTGGAGAAGGGTGTAATTTGCAGGTAATAAGCAATAATTGAGCAATATATTCTCCCAGTTCAAAAACCCAAAGATCCTGTGACATTAAAACTACTTGAATTTCTCCTTCATGATCACAGTCAATCACTCCTGGGACCACAGTGATGCCCTGTAAGTTAAGATGGCTTTTGCCCAAAATTAGTCCCATGTATCCTGTTGGTAAAGGTCCCCAAATACCAGTGGGAACTTTGATAGGTTTTTCTCCACCAACTACTGTTATTCTTTCTCTGACAGGTAGATCTAATCCTGCACTTCCTGGTGTTCCTGGGGTGAGGGAATCAATGTGCCTCTGGGAACCCATCCCTGAAACGGGGTTGAGGTCAGAACAGGGAATGCCCTCATTGTTTGTGGGGCCTGGGTCCAGACCCCCGTCTCATTTCCCGGCATGGGGGTGCCATTCTGATGAAATTTTGAGCAGCACTGATTAGCCCAGTGATTTTCTTTGTTACAGCGAGGACAGAGTCCTGGTGTTTTTTCCACTGGGTGGGGCACTGCATTGTAAGGTCCTTTCTGTCCTGAGATCTGGCGGCATTCCTTTTTCAAATGTCCAGTTTTTCCACAATTATAACATTTTCCCATTTTAGGGTTTGACCCTTGGCTCCTTTTAGATTTGTCAACTGCTAAATTAGCCATTGTTTGCATTAACATTGCAGATCAATGAAGCTCAGTTCCTACATCCTGACAAGCTCTGAAAAAATTTCCCAAGTTTTTTGTACACCTCACAGGTGCCAGTGCACATTTACAATCCATGTTTGCATTCTCAAAAGCTAGAGTTAAGGTTAGCATTTCTGCAGCCACAGTATGAAGAATCTGACAGTCACTGCCTCTTGTAATCTTGCAAGAAATTGCACATAGGGCTCCTGTGACTCTTGCATGATTGTAAAAAGGATTGTGTAAAAAGGATTGTGCTGGGACTCCCTCTTCACGAATTGTGGCCCAGGCACATTTAGCAGCCTGTGCACACTGCTGATAAACAGCATCTGGGAGTGCCATTTGTCATTCCAGGTCTGAATAAGAGCTATTACCTAACAGCATATCCTCTGTAATGTCTCCACATCCAGCAACATGATTCTGTCTACCCTGGTCTGCACACATTTCTTGCCAACTTAAATTCCATGTCAGATACGCACTAGTGGACAAGCAAGTTCACGACAAGTGTTTCACATCAAAGGGTAAAAGATGCCTAGCGCCGAACACAGATTCTAGCAATCCTAAAGTGAATGGGCTCTGTACACCATTATTTACAACACTCGCTTTTAATTCCTTCAACAACTTAAACTCTGGTGCAGTGTGTTCATGAATAACCTGCTTTTTTTTTGGATTGAAAGGACACAAAGATAGATGTGTACCCGCCCCCCCCGCTACACCCTTTTGTTCTGCTCTCTAATCTTTGCACATACCAGAGATTTCGTAAGTTCTGTGAGTACCTGTTTTTCTGCACGTACCACAGATTTTGTAAGTTCTGAGGCAAGGTCACAAGACGTGTTTAAGTAAGATAAATTCTTGCTGCCATAAACCTGCTCTCCCGCCTCAAAGGTTGAACCGAAATATCAGAAATGGCGGGAACCAATCATAGTTAGCCAAATCGCCTTGTTCAAACACTAGCCAATCATATATCTGATTTGTATAATAACTCTATGCCCACTTTTCTTAGACTATATAACACTGCTCGGAGCTCAGTGGGGGAGCTCTCCTGCCCGTCTCGTTTCGCGAGCGAGTGAGAGTTTCAGGTTCGAACCTGTAATAAAGATCCTTGCTGCTTAGCTTTGACTCTGGACTCTGGTGGTCTTCTTCGGGGAATAAACGGTCTGGGCATAACAGGATCAGGCCTTATGGAAATAGAAAAGCTCAAGGTCCTAAGGGCTCTCCAACTATGGCAGCAGAGCATAAAATTCTGTGCACTGGGGTCTCTATTTCTGCCACTGAAGAAGGTGGTGCAGATGTTTCTGCTATTGGAGGGGTGGTATAGGCCAATTTTTATCCTCCCTCTCCTGTTTTTTATTTTCAGTTGGAGCTGTGAGTGGGACAACAGATTCTTGCAGATTTTTAGATTCAGCCTGCTGTCCCACAGAATAATAAGGAGATAATTGCAGAAGTACAGTATGAATTAAACTCCAAGTGGAGAAAACAGAAGAATCAACTTTAAGACCTTTTTGATGAGCCCATTTTAATCCTTCTCCTGCTCTGTCCCAGTTTTCCACATCAAGAGTGCCTGCCTGTGAAAACCACAGGTTATGCAAAACAGCCTCCTGCAGCAGCTTCGTGTCTGAGAACTAACCTGAGCCCCAAACTGTCTCAACAGAACTTTAAGAAACTGCACATAATGTTTTTCTTCAATAGACAAATTCTGCCCCATGTTACCCTAATTCAGAAAACCTCTTTAGGGCACTGACCTTATATCCGCTGCTGGCAGACTCGTCCTGGGGTCTCTGTTCACCTTGTCAATTTCAGTTCCTCTGCTCCAGCAGACCTTCACTCACGTCCTCAAAGTCCCGTGTTTGGATGCCACTTGTTGTGCACCCGATTGTGTTGCTGTTTGGGGTGCCACTGGTAGACTGCCATGATCCCTGGTGGACCAAACAAAGGGGGCAAATGCAGAAATAAAAGATAAAGACAAAAGAGTATATTTGGAAGAAGGGGTCAGGGGGCACCTTGCCTCTAGTGAACAAGAGGCCCCAGTTTTATACAGCCTACCATATTTATTGGTAAAAGAGATAACAAGAAGGGGGTGGGGTGGTTGTCGGCCAGCAGTTTGATTCACAGCAGGCTTGCAAGATTGCATCCTGGGAACAATAGGCGCTAGATTTCCCAGTAGATAACTTCAAGGAGCCCAGCGCCAGGGAGTGATGACCCTCAGGAAACCTCTTGGTGGCAGGCAGGCACAGTCATGAGTTTGCTCACATCCTGCATTCATGATAAACAGTTTGCTGTTTGATCATATAGCCTCCAGTGGAATACTGAGTTGGTCATAATCCCTTTGGCCTTTTTGGCTCCAGAAAGGTCAGGAAGGTTGCAGGAGTCCTGTAATCATCTCTCAGTCCTTGCTAATCCGTGTATAAGGTGCAGTTCCTCTGGTGTTATGCCTAGCAAATGGACTTCGTTCTTAATATGAAGCAAAGGGAAGGTGCTATGGTCTAAATGTTTGTGTTTCCCCACCTAACCCCCAAGGTGATGGTATTAGGAGGCAGGGCCATTGGGAAGTGATTAAGTCATGAGAGCAGAGCTCTCATGTGTGGGATGAGTGTCCTTCGAGGCCTTAAAGAGACCCCTCACTCTAGAAGATGCCATCTGTGAATCAGGAAGCAGGCCCTCCCCAGATACCAAATCTGCAGGCACCTTGATCTTGGACTTCCTATCCTCCAAAACTGTGAAAAAAAAAAAAAAATATATATATATATATATACACACACACACACACACACACACACACACACACACACACGAGACAGGGTCTTATTCTGTCACCCAGGCTCGAGTACAGTGGTGTGATCATAGCTCAAGCAGCCTCAGCCTTTCAGTTCAAGCGATCCTTTCACCTCAGCCTCCCAAGTAGTGGGACTACAATTGTGTGCCACCATGCCTGGTTAATTAAAAAAAAAAAATTTTTTTTGTAGAGTCAGGGTCTCCCTGTGTTGCCCAGGCTGGTCTTGAGGGTCAAGGTCCTGGGCTCAAGCCATCCTACAGTCTTGGCCTCCCAAAGTGCTGGGATTATGGGCGCGAGTCACCATGCCCTACCAGAAATAAATTTTTGTTGTTTACAAGCCACCCAGTCTATGGTATTTTGTTATGGTAGTCTGAACAGACTAAGAAGGTCAAGGGAAAATGACTTCGTGAATACTCCCTAAGGAAAGAAGCTATTGACCTGTTTACTGAAGTTTTGCTGACATTGACTGCTTGCAGGGTGCTGTCCTTAGTGCTTTTTTTAATCCTCACCATTCCCCTGAGAGTACAGCCTATCATTTCTAATTTTAGAGGTGAAGAAACCACAGCTTATAGAGGTTGACAAAGGTATTTTATACCACACAACCAGTAGTCATGGAGGGGCCATCTGAACCCATGTATTTGATCATTTCATTAAAATATCTAAAAAAAAAAAAAAAAACACTCTCTTCTTTCTTTCTTTTTTTTTTTGAGACGGAGTCTCGCTCTGTCGCCCAGGCTGGAGTGCAGTGGCGCAATCTCCACTCACTGCAAGCTCCGCCTCCCGGGTTTACGCCATTCTCCTGCCTCAGCCTCCCGTGTGGCTGGGACTACAGGCGCCCGCCACCGCGCCCGGCTAATTTTTGTATTTTTAGTAGAGACGGGGTTTCACCGTGTTAGCCAGGATGGTCTCGATCTCCTGACCTCGTGATCCGCCCATCTCGGCCTTCTTCTTTCTTAAGTAAACAAGCCCATATAGATCCGTGGAGGGGAAAAATAAATGTGGCAGTAGTGAGAGGTCACTGAACTGTAGCCCTGAGGGTACAGTTTGATCTGGGACCTCATATGCAGAGCTGAGGCCCCATGGAGCGCCCCCTGCTTGTAAGTTTCAGGAGGGCAGAGATCCTGTCATCCCAAATCCACTTCCCAGAAGGCATGCAGACATCCTCCAGGAGCCTGGCCCTCTGGAGTGGTCCTTCCCAGCTGGCTGCAGAGAAGGCTCAAGCGTGGACACCTGGGAGTGGCCACTGGCTACCAGTCCTCGCTTTGCTTAAATTCCCCATCTGTCTTTGCAGTACATTGTTGTCGTCGTTATTTTTGAGACGGAGTCTTACTCTGTCACCCAGGCTGGAGTGCAGTGGCGTGACCTCGGCTCACTGCAAACTCTGCCTCCCAGGTTCAAGTGATTCTCATGCCTCAGCCTCCCAAGTAGCTGTGACTACAGTCACGCACTAATTTTTTTATTTTTAGTAGAGACGGGGTTCGCCATGTTGTCCAGGTTGGTCCCCAATTCCTGACCTCAAGTGATCCGCCCACCTCGGCCTCCCAAAGTACTGGGATTACAGGTGTGAGCCACTGCACCTGGCCTGGTTTTATTCTTTATCTTAGTGATGCCATGGTCAAGTTGCTGAAACCCCATATACTTCAGTTTCCTCCTCTATAAAGTGGGGATAAGAGAAATTTAATAAGGATTATATGAGATAATGCATGTAAAGCGTTTGTCTTAGCACGGTGTAGGTGACACATGCTCCCGAGCCTTGCTGCCACTGCTCCACCTGCACTGGGCCTGCTTCAGTCCCTGAGGCTCCGTGGGGCCACATGGGGCCGGCACAGAGAGATGCATTTCACTATCCCAACCATGAGACACAGCCGCTGATGGGTCTGATCTGGCCTCGAGGCATCTGCTCTCCCACCTCTGCCCTTTCTCTCAACCCCCCGCCCTGCTGAGCTTGGTCCTCGAGCCCACTCAGGGTGGCTGCCATCACTGTTTGCCCCCCACTTAGACCTGGGTCTCATCCAATCTCTGACCCAGCTGCCAGTTGGTGGGAAATCAGAAAGTGAAGCCCGTGTTGAACCGAACTGCGAGGGTGCGACCGGCCAAATCCAGATTGTGGGAAACTGCAGGTCAACAGTTTCCGGAGAATCTGTTACTGGGCTCTGTCCTAGAGAAACTGTAGGGAAATTAAAGAGGCCAGTTATCTCCAGTTAAACAATGAGCAAGACTACAGAGTTTAGTGATGCACACCAGTGTGACAAAACTATCAAAAACTCAAGTGTGTGATTCTCATAAAAGTCAGGACAGGGAGCCAGGCGCTGTGGCTCACGCCTGTAATCCCAGCACTTTGGGAGGCTGAGGCAGGCAGATCACGAGGTTAGGAGTTCAAGACCATCCTGGCCAACATGGTGAAACTCTGTGTCTACTAAAAATACAAAAATCAGTTGTGTGGGTGGCGTGTGCCTGTAATCCCAGCTACTCAGGAGGCTGAGGCAGGAGAATCACCTGAACCAGAGAGTCAGAGGTTGCAGTGAGCCAAGATCTCTCCACTGCACTTGAGCCTGGTGAAAGAGTGAGACTCCATTTCAAAAAAGAAAAATAAATACATAAAAAATAAAAAGTCAGGACAGGACTGGATTGGGGGTGGGGAGGGTTTTTGGTTGGAAATGGAAAAGTTCTATTTTTAGACCTGGGTAGTGGTTACAAAAGTATTCACCTTATAATAATTTGTTAAGGCCATACATTGGTTTTGTGTGGGTTTTACCTGTGTGGTTTCTTTTTTTTTTAAGTGCATATTATTTGTGTTTGTGTCGTACTTGTGGTTTGTTTTTTTGTTTTTGAGACAGTCTCTGTCACCCAGGCTGGAGTGCAGTGGCACGATCTCAGACTACTGCAACCTCCGCCTCCTGTGTTCAAGCAATTCTCGTGCCTCAGCCTCCCAAGTAACTGGGACTAGAGGCGTGAGCCACTACTCCAGTTTTTTTTGTTTTGTTTTTTTTTTTGTATTTTTAGGACAGATGGGGTTTCACCATGTTGGCAAAACTGGTCTCGAACTCCTGACTTCAAGTGATCCGCCCCTGTCAGCCTCCCAAAGTGCTAGAATTATAGGCTCACCGTGCCCAACCTGTACTGTGGCTTTTATTTGACAATAAAACGGTTCTTAAAAATGTACCCTGGGGCCAGAGCTGGGCATAGTGGTCCATGGATGTAATCTAGAGAGGCCTCCCACTGGCCTCCGCCATGGTGGCGTCCACTTGGCCACGAGGCCTCCCCTGTCCTGCTGCAGAAGGGTCAGTCTGTGTCTACGCCCATCCTGAAAACAGGCAGAGGTAGGAGCAGGGAGGCCTTCCACTGCCTTCTCTGGGGAGGGATCCTAAGTCCCGCGGAACATTTACAGAGTCCCTTCTCTCCAACAAGGCAAGAACCTTGTTGCAAAGGAGCACAAAGATCCCCAGAGAAGCCTGTGCAGGAAAGATACAGTGGAAAAACCCACAGTTTTCCTTTTTCAGGAAAGAAAAACAGGTGTGGCCTTCCGAAAAGACAAGCGTCCACTGTTCCCTCATGTGGCTGGTGTTTCCTAACTCTTCACAAATACCGATTCCCTCTTCATTGGACGTCCCCAAGGCCAGAGCATAGTCTGATTTGTCCAGAGCCACTCTGCGAGAGTAAAAAAACAACTGATTTTCCTCTGCTCTCACACTACACAATAAAGACAGAAGACTTCTGTGACCAAATGTGTGGGTTTTTTTCCCCACATGCCAAGCAAGGAATCAGTTTTGCCATGGACACCAGCTGGGTATCCTCCAGTTTAATTCTGACACTGCCTACCCCGAAAGCATCAGCTCTCCCAGGTTTACGGTTCAGTGCCTCAGGACTGCCCCCCTTGCTTTAGATGCCAGTTGCATCTCAAGACATGTGATGCAGTTAGGCACGTAGCCAGACATACTTTACCCCAGGCTGGGGCTCAGGGCCTGGGTTCTAGTCCCAGCAACGCCTCCAACAGGGTGTGAGAATGAGCTATTTCCTCCACTTCTGTATGTACAAATGACATACACAAAAACACCACTAGCCCTGGGCCCAGGCTTTGACTGTCAAAGGGATTTGAAGAATTTTATCATCATAATTGAACCTCAAAACAGTCCCAGAGGCAGCAGGGCATGTTTTAAGATGATGTCATCCAGTGCTTTCTTGGTATGAACTAAGCACCTTCCCCTCCCTCCCTCTTCCTAGGGGAAGGCTGAGACATGTCTGGCTCCAGTCAATTAACAACCTCATCTCCACTGACTTATTGAAAGAATGAAGTAGCTGGGATTACAGGCATGCACCACCATGCCCAGCTAATTTTGTATTTTTTAGAGGAGACTGGGTTTCACCATGTGGGTCACGCTGGTCTTGAACTCGTGATCTCAGGTGATCCACTCGCCTTGGCCTCCCAAAGTGCTGGGATTACAGGCGTGAATCACCACGCCCGGCAATTCTCAGACTTTCAAAGCCTCACAGGACACGATGGTTGCAGGGGTCCTGTAATCATCTCTCAGTCCTTGCTAATCCATGTATAAGGTGCAGTTCTTCTGGTGTTAATGCCTAGCAAATGGACTTTGTATCTTAATATGAAGGAAAGGGAAGGTGCTATGGTCTAAATGTTTGTGTCTCCCCAAAATTTATACGTTGAGACCTAATCCCAAGATGATGGTATTAGGAGGCAGGGCCATTGGGAAGTGATTAAGTCATGAGAGCTCAGCATGGGATGAGTGTCCTTCGAGGCCTTAAAGAGACCCCGCACTCTAGAAGATGCCCTCTGTGAACCAGGAAGCAGGCCCTCCCCAGACACCAAATCTGCAGGCACCTTGATCTTGGACTTCCCAGCCTCCAAAACTGTGAAAAAAAGAACTGTTGACCGATCAGCTTCAAGGGTTCCCATGGCCCCCTCTTTAGGCTCAATTAATTTGCTAGAGCAACTTACAGGATTCAGGGAAATACTGATGTTTACCAGTTTATTATAGAGGATATGATGAAGGACACAGATGAAGAGGTGCATAAAAAGAGGTACGAGGGTGCTGAGTGTGGTGGCTCACACCTGTAATCCCAGCACCTTGGGAGATTGAGGCGGGCAGAGCACGAGGTCAGGAGTTTGAGACCAGCCTGGCCAACATGGTGAAACCCTGTCTCTACTAAAAAAATTTAAAAATTAGCTGGGTATGGTGGCACACGCCTGTAGTCCCAGCTACTTGGGAGGCTGGGGCAGGAGAATCGCTTGAACCTGGGAGGCGGAGGTTGCAGTGAGCCGAGATGGTGCCACTGCACTTCAGCCTGGGCAACAAAGCAAGACTCCATCTCAAACAAACAAACAAACAAACAAACAAACAAACAAAAGGTATGGGGGAGGAGAATGGCGCTTCCATGCCCTCCCCAGGCAAATCACGCTCCAAGAACCTTCCTGTGTCAGCTGTCTGGAAGTTCTTCATACTCCATCCTCCTGGGCTGTTTGTTTTTCTTTTTTTTTTTTTTTTTTTTGAGATGGAGTTTGTCTCTTGTTGCCCAAGCTGGAGTGCAATGGCCCAGTCTCAGCTCACTGCAACCTCCACCTCCTGGGTTCAAACTATTCACCTGCCTCAGCCTCCCAAGTAGCTGGGATTATAGGTAGCCTCCTACCATGCCCAGCTAATTTTTGTATTTTTAGTAGAGACGGGGTTTCACTATGTTGGTCAGGCTGGTCTTGAACTCCTGACTTCAAGTGGTCTGCCCGCCTTGGCCTCCCAAAGTGCTGGGATTACAGGTGTGAGCCACCGCGCCTGGCCCCTCCTTGGCTTTTTATGGAGACTTCATTGGTTAGACATGATTGAAGCATGGACGGCCATGCAGAAATGTGATTGAACCAAAAGGGAATGATCAAAGGCTCATGGACTGACTCAGGAATGCCAGCAAGGCCTGTCTGTCTAGATTCTTCTTGACCTCTCTGTGCAGCTGTCCTTCCTCCAGGGTGCGGGGCAGGATCTTGTCTGGAATGGTTGTCTTGTAACCTACAATTAGGCGAGGTAGGTTGGGGAATTTCTTTATGGCTAGCTCCTAGACAAAAAAGCAGGAAAAGATTCCTGCCTTGGGGAGAAAAAGGAGCAGGTAAAAGGAGGGAAGGAAAAGGTCAGAGAGAGAGATTCTGTTTTCTGAGACTGGGTCAGAGGCCTAAAACACCCTGATATGATCATAAAAGACTACGACAAGGGCTATGGGAGTTATGAGCCAGAAACTGTGGGTGAAAACCAACACATATGTATCATAATGTCACACCAACTAACCAGCTCTGACGTTTTCCCTTTTCCCTGGAGCTTTCTGTTTCTTTTGCTTTTTCTTTTTTTTTTTTTTTGAGACAGAGTTTCGCTCTTGTTGCCCAGGCTGGAGTGCAATGGTCTGGTCTCAGCTCACCACAACCTCCGCCTCCTGGGTTCAAGTGATTCTCCTGCTTCAGCCTCCCAAGTACCTGGGATTATAGGGACCTGCCACCACACCCAGCTAATTTTGTATTTTTAGTAGAGATGGGGTTTCTCCATGTTGGTCAAGCTGGTCTCGAACTCCCAGCCTCAGAAGATCCGCCCACCTTGGCCTCCCAAAGTGCTGGGATTACAGGCATGAGCCACCGCACCCGGCCTATTTCTTCTGCTTTCTTGTGAGCTATTTCTCCCCCTTGATGATCTCTTCCAATGTCCCTTCCTCCTTTGCCTGGGAAGGCCCCGATGAACACCACCAGACTTGGATACCCACCTACCGACGGAGCAAATGAAGAAAGGACCAGGACAAAGCCCTTTAACCTCCCGTCATCTTGGTGCCTCCCTTGCCAGCACTCAGACCAGAAGTATCAGGCAGAGAAGAAGCCTTAACAACTCTTTCCACAGTGTCCAGCCTTGGAGGAATTGGGGAACAGCAGCTAAACGCTGAATTTGAGGGATAAAGATGAAGTACGGAGAAGGCCGAAATTAAACCCAAATCTGTATCAACTCAGGGCTTTCACAGGCAGGAAAGGCCCCTAGATCTATCCTGACGTCTGAGTCATTGCCTTGTAGCCCCTGTCTAGCAGCTGATCTGTTGATATTTCCACTCTTCATTCAGTATCGACGTACAAGGGGCCTTCTGTCATGCCAGCACTCCACAAACTGTTGTGGGTGATGCAAAGACGCCAAACGACAACATCCAGCCTTTAGTGAGCTGGTGATGGGAATGTGAGAAGCACGTGGAAGATACATGCTGGTCTCTATGGTTAGTTCAGCATCCAACTGCACACACAGTTGATGCATGCCGGGGGAGTTCGAAGGAAGGTATGTTTAGGGACTGTATTAGTGTCCTTTGGGTGCCGTCACAAAGTACCACAAGCTGGGTGGCTTAAAACAGCAGAGATTTAGGCCGGGCATGGTGGCTCACACCTGTAATCCCAGCACTTTGGGAGGCTAAGGCGGGCGGATCACCTGAGGTCAGGAGTTTAAGACCAGCCTGACCAACATGGAGAAACCCTGTCTCTACTAAAAATACAAAAAGTAGCTGGGCATGGTGGCGGGTGCCTGTAATCTGAACTACTCGGGAGGCTGAGGCAGGAGAATCGCTTGAACCTGGGAGGCAGAGGCTGTGGTGAACCGAGATCATGCCACGGCACTCTAGCCTGGGCAACAAGAGCAAAACTTCATCTCAAAAAACAAAAACAAAAACAAAAGCAAAACGGCAGAGATTTATTCTCTCATAGCTTTGAAGGCGAAAGTCCAAAATTTCCGGGCAAGACTCCTTCCTCAATTAGGAGTCTTCAGCTGTCGGTGGTTGCCAGCTATCCGTACCATTTCTTGGCTTTGTAACTGCATCACCCTAATTCTGTCTTCATCTTACACGGTTGTGTTCCCTCTGTGTGTGTCTCTGCCTCTGTGGCCAAATTTCTCTCTTCTTACAAAGAAGAGGTTATAGCTCACTTGAATCCAGTATTACCTCGTTTTTACTCGGTTACATCTGTAAAGATCCTATTTCATTTTTTATTTTGGTATTTGATAACTCAGCTATAAAAGATCACATTTCCTGACTGGGTGTGGTGGCTCATGCCTGTAATCCCAACACTACGGGAAGCCGTAGCTGAGATGGGAGGACTATTTGAGCCCAGGAGTTCGAGACCAGCCTGGGCAACATGGCGAAAGTCTGTCTGTACAAAATAATACAAAAATGAGCCAGGCGTGCTGATGAGCGCCTATAGTCGCAGCTACTTGGGAGGCTGAGGCAGGAGGATCTCTTGAATCTGGGAGATGGAGAGTGCAGTGAGCCGAGATTTCGCCACTGCACTCCAGCCTGGGCGACAGAGTGTGAACCTGTCTCAAAAAAACAAAAACAAAACAGGAAAGAAAAGATCTTATTTTTAAATAAAATCATGTTCACAGGGACTAAGGGTTAGGACTTGAATATATCTTTTGAGGGGACACAATGCGACCTGTACCAGGGAGATAAAACAAAGGCTGGACAAAGTGATTGATTTTTCACTGTAGAGTTCAGATGACTGTACCCCGTGGAACAGAGAATCAGGGAAGAATATAATATAAGATCAAAGATGCTGGGGGCAAGATCTTGCGTCCTTGACGCTTGAGTAGTGTGTTAGTTTCCTAGGGCTGTGGTAGTAAATTAACACAAAGGTGGTGGCTTAAAGCAATAGAGATTGTTGAAGCCCAAAACCTGAAATCAAGGTGTGGGGCAAGGCCATGCTCCTTCCTGCAGCTCCAGGGGAAGACCTCTCCTTGCCTTCTCAGATTCTGGTGGCCCCTGGCATTCCTTGGCTTGTGGGAGCGTTGCTCCAATCACCACCCCTGTCTTTACCTTGGCCTTCTCCTTGGTGTTTCTGTGTCTTCTCCTCTTCAGGAGGGTCCTCCAGGGTAATCCAGGACAACTTAATTGTTTCTGCGGAGACTGTTTTCCCAAATAAGGGCAGATTTACAGATTCCGCGGCATGGACATATCTTGCTGGGGACCACCATTCAACTTACTACATGTGATATTCCTGATGTTTAGGGAACACACTTTTTAAAATTTTTCTTTATATTTTTATTTTTTTTAGAGATGGGGTCTTACTCTATTGTCCAGGCTGGTCTCGAACTCCTGGGCTCAAGGGATTCTTCTACCTCGGCCTCCCAAAGGGCTGGGAGTTCACAGGCGTGAGCCACTGCGCCTGACTGGGAAATATGCTTTGATTCGTCACCCATTCACTCAGTAATACTTGTTGTGTACCCGTTATGTGCCAGGGACTATTCTAGATGCTAGAGACACAGCAGTGCAGGTTCCTGCTCCTCATGCAATTTTTTTGTTTTGTTTTATGTTTTTTTTGGGACAGAGTCTTGCTCCATCGTCCAGGCTGAAGTGCAGTGGTGTGATCTCTGCCTCTTGGATTCAAGTGACTCTCCTGTCTCAGCCTCCCGAGTAACTGGACTTACAGGCACACGCCACCATGCCCAGCTAATTTTTTAATATTTTTAGTAGAGATGAGGTTTTGCCATGTTGGCCAGGCTGGTCTCCTGACCTCAGGTGATCTGCCTGCTTCAGCCTCCCAAAGTAGTGAGATTACAGGTGTGAGCCACCACACCTGGCTGTTTTGTTTGTTTTGTTTTGTTTTTTTAAGACGAAGCCTCACTCTACTGCCCAGGCTAGAGTGCAGTGGCGCAATCTTGGCTCATTGCAACCTCCGCCTCCCAGGTTCAAATGATTCTCATGCTTCAGCCTCCCAAGTAGCTGGGATTGCAGGTGCCCGCCACCATGCCAAGCTAATCTTTTTTGTGTGTTTTTAGTAGAGATAAGGTTTCACCATGTTGGCCAGGCTGGTCTTGAACCTCTGACCTCAAGTGATCCTCCCGCCTTGGCCTCCCAAAGTGTTGGGATTACAGGCATGAGCCACTGCGCCTGGCCTTTTGTGCAGTTTTTATTCTAGGGGGAGGAGATGAACAATACATTATTAGACAAATAGACAAGGAAATGTTTAGGATAAGGGCTGCAAGGAAATGCAGCAGGGATGAGTGATAGTGTGATTGGGGCGGCTACTGTGACCTAGAGGGAAAGGCCTCTGTGTAGAGGTGACATTTAAGCTGAGGGCTAAGTGCCAAGAAGGAGATAGCCATGCAGAGACCTGGGACAAGCATTTCTGGCAGAAGAAACAGTAGGAGCAAAGGCTCCGAGGTAGGGGTGAGCTGAGCACATTCAAAGAACAGAAAGATGGTGCGAGTGTCTAAAATATGATGAGTCAGAAAGGGAGGGGCTGGATTTGGGGTTGAAGAGGCTGACTGAGCCAGATCACATGGGGCCTGGAGGCCAGCGAGGAAGCTGGGCTTTTATTCTAGGGGCCAGGGGAATCTGTTAGGTTTGTTGTTGTTGTTGTTTTTGGAGACGGAGTCTCGCTCTGTTGCCCAGGCTGGAGTGCAGTGGCACAATCTTGGCTCACGGCAACCTCCGCCTCTTGGGTTCAAGCGATTCTCCTGCCTCAGCCTCCTGAGTAGGTGGGACTATAGGTATGCACCACCACACCCAGCTAGTTTTTGTATTTTTAGTAGAGACAGGGTTTCACCATGTTGGCTGGGCTGGTCTCGAACTCCTGACTTTGTGATCCGCCCACCTCGGCCTCTCCAAATCCTGGGATTATAGGCATGAGCCACAGCCCCCGGCCGATCCATTAGGTTTTAAGCAGGGGAACACTATGATCTCAGTCATGTGCTTAAAAGCTCACTCTGGCTGCCGAGGGCCAAAGTCGAAGCAGGCAGATGAGTTAGGAAGAGGTCACTGCTGTAGTACTCAGAGGTGGCGATGGCAGCTTGGACCAGGGCATGGCCTCAGAGGTGGAGGGATGGATTCCCGACGAGTTCTGGAGGCACAGGTGACAAGAAGCCCTGACGAGACTGGTCATGTGGGGTGAGTAAAGAAGAGACTCCAGAATGAGTCTCAGGTTTCAGAAGCCAGCAAATAAATCTCTGTTGTCACTGTTTTAATTTTGGTAAAATACATGTCACATAAAATTTACCATTTTAACCATTTTAAAGTGTACCATTCCGTGGCATTAAGCGCATTCACAATGCTGTGTAACCATCACCACGATCTATTTCCAGAGATTTTCTGGGTTTATGCCAGTGCATTGAACAATCTGAGTTATTCGTCAGATTCTGTTAAGAGTAGAGCGTGCAAAGTTTCTTGGGAGCCAGTGTTCCTGACCATAAAGACCACCTCTGATGGGGGCTGCAATGTCCTCCGATTGTTTCCAGTTGGCTTCTGGGGCTGGGGAACATGACATCCTATTTTATTTTCCCTTTGCTTCTGCCTCAACAGAACCTAGGAGAAGTCCTGGCATGGTGCCAATGATCAATTTCGTCTTGACCTTAATGAGGGCCGAGAACCTGACACTCTATGCTGCCTGCCACCTCCATGCACATGCACAAGAGAGTTCCCAGTGGAGTAAGGGTTAAAAATCCTTTTGACATTAACCTAAAGCTGTGCTCCCTCTGGTCCACGGGGGAAATCAGTTACGGAAAGGAAAGGTCGACTGAAGGATAGACAAAGAGTGCCTGATGGTTCCAGCTGAAATCCTAGGAGCCCTGACTGCAGAGCTCTGCAGAGAGGACGCGATGAGTGCGGAGGGGGTGGGGGTGTGTGTGTGCGTGCGGGTGGCTATGGTGTGCGGAGGAGACCTTGGCTTTTCACAACTGCCTTTAGAGAGGTCTGTAATGACTACATTAACCCTAGGGTTACCTAGGGAGAACCCACAGCTTTGCAATACAGACTAAGAATGCTACTCCCTCCCTCTCCCACTGCCTGTCCCCAAGATTGGGCTCCGCTGAGTGATGTGCGTAGCTGCTAACAATTTCTTCTATAATTTAATTTAGGATTGAGGCCATGCAGGTGTCTATTTGGTATTAGGTTGGTGCAAAAGTAATTGCGGTTTTTGCCATTAAAAGTAATTTTGCCTGCTGGGCACGGTGGCTCACACCTGTAATCCCAGTACTTCGGGAGGCTGAGGCGGGTAGATCACCTGAGGTCAGGAGTTCAAGACCAGCCTGGTCAACGTGGTGAAACCCGTCTCTACCAAAAAATACAAAAATTAGCCAGGCATGGTGGTGTGCGCCTGCAGTCCCAGCTACTCGGGAGGCTGAGACAGGAGAATCGCTTGAACCCAGGAGGCGGAGGTTGCAGTGAGCTGAGATAACACCACTGCACTCCCGTCTGGGCGATAGAGCGAGATCTGTCTCAAAAAAAAGAAAAAAAGTAATTTGCCATTACTTTTAATGGCAAAAACCTCAATTACTTTTGCACCAATGTAATAAACAGTTTCATTTCATAATCCTCTGGGACGAAGCTGGATGGGGTATCCTACAGGCAAGAGGAGGAATAATATTCAGTAGTCCCCCAACTTATCAACAGCGGGTACGTTCCAAGACCCTCAGTGGATATGTGGCATCATGGATAGTCCTGAACCCCATATATGCTATACATACACACCAATAAAAAGTTTAATTTATTTTTATTTTTTATTTTTATTTATTTATTTTTTTGAGACGGAGGCTCGCTCTGTCGCCCAGGCTGGAGTGCAGTGGCCGGATCTCGGCTCACTACAAGCTCCACCTCCCGGGTTCCTGCCATTCTCCTGCCTCAGCCTCCCGAGTAGCTGGGACTACAGGTGTCCGCCACCTCGCCCGGCTAGTTTTTTGTCTTTTTTGGTAGAGACGGGGTTTCACCGTGTTAGCCAGGATGGTCTTGATCGCCTGACCTCGTGATCCGCCCGTCTCGGCCTCCCAAAGTGCTGGGATTACAGGCTAGAGCCACCGCGCCCGGCCAAAAGTTTAATTTATAAATTAAGCATAGTAAGAGATTAACAACAGTAATAATAAAATAGAACAATTGGGCTGGGCGTGGTGGCTCACACCTGTAATCCAAGCACTTTGGGAGGCTGAGGCGGGAGGATTTCTTGAACCCAGAAGTTCAAGACCAGCCTGGGCAATAAAGCGAGACACCATCTCTAAAAAATAAAAATAAAGAAAAATGATAACAGACTACAATAAACTACTGTAATAAAAGAGATGTGAATGTAGTCTCTCTCAAAATATCTGTGCTGTACTTACCGTCTGATGAGATGATGCAATGTGGTGAGCTGCACGAGGTGAGTGGCATAGTACTGTGATGAGTGTTGGGCTTCTCTTGAGCTTCTGACAAACATCAGGAGGATCATCTGCTTCAGGTGATCCTGATCACTGGGCCATGATGTCAATGATTGATGGCAGGAGCAGATGATATCAATGATACCAATTATCAATTGATAGTTGAAGGTTTTTTTTTTTTTTTTTTAACTGAAATCTTTGGGAAGAACATTATAATTTGAAGATATTGTCTCTTTCTTTTTTTCTTTTTCTGTTTTTTTGAGATAGAGTTTCACTCTTGTTGACCAGGCTGGAGTGCAATGGCGCAATCTTGGCTCACCTCAACCTCCGCCTCCCAGGTTCAAGCCATTCTCCTGCCTCAGCCTCCCGAGTAGCCGGGATTGCAGGCATGTGCCACCATGCCTGGCTAATGTATTTTTGGTAGAGACAGGGTTTCTCCATGTTGGTCAGGCTGGTCTCGAATCCCCGACCTCAGGTGATCCGCCTGCCTCGGCCTCCCAAAGTGCTAGGATTACTGGTGTGAGCCACCATGCCTGGACTACTTCTTCTTCTTCTTTTTTTTTTAGATGGAGTTTTGCTCTTGTTGCCCAGGCTGGAGTACAACGGCATGATCTCAGCATACTGCAACCTTCGCCTCCCAGGTTCAAGCAATTCTCCTGCCTCAGCCTCCCAAGTAGCTGAGATTACAGGTACCCGCCACCACACCTGGCTAATTTTTGTATTTTTAATAGAGATGGGGTTTCACTATGTTGGCCAGGCTGGTCTTGAACTCCTGACCTCGGGTGATCCGCCCACCTCGGCCTCCCAGAGTGTTGGGATTACAGGCATGAGCCACTGCGTCCAGCCTGTCTCTTTCTTTCCAACTGGTCCAAGTGTTGCTGCAGACGTTGTAATCCTTCAGTGATCATTCGAGTGACCTTAATGCTGCCTCCATTTGAGGATTGTATTCTGTAATTTTGCCCTTTAATGTCTATGCAATTTGAAACACTGGCAAATTTTTATTATCGATCCATTTATTTTTTGGAGGCAGGGTCTCACTGTGTTGCCCAGGCTGGAGTGCAGTGGTGCAATCATGGCTCACTCCAGCCTCAGTGGCCTGGGCTCAAGCAATCCTCTGGCCTTGGCCCCCCTTTTAGCTGAAACCGCAGGCACATACCAGCACGTCCTGCTGATCTTTAAATTTTTGGTTGAAATGGAGTCTCACTTTGTTGTCCAAGCTGGTCTCGAACACTCGGCTCAAGCAATCCTCCTGCCTTGGCCTCCCAAAGTGCTGGGGTTACTCACGAGCCACTGTGCAGGCCTTGATCTGTCTTTTTTATCCGTATTTTCTCAGTATGGCACTGTTTGTGGTAGAGTTTGGCTTTCTTTGAATGTTCATGAGCCTCCCAACTTTCCTTCTTTCTCTCTTTCTCGTGGTAATCCAAACAACATCCATCGTGTTGACAGGGTAACTCAATACATTCATTTCGTGGCCTGGTGACAACCCCAGAGCCACCTGGTGCAGCCCCCAGGGCCTAGAGAAGCTATGAATTTTGGGGTCTCAAAGACCCACAAGCTGACTGTGTGCAGCTTTCAACAGAAGAGGGTCATCTTCTCATGGAGAAAACGTTTAATTGAACTAAACTGGGGACTTCTCAGGGTTTTACCACAAACCTAGCCCTGAGCATGTCTACAAAATTACCGACATGAAGGCTTTGTTGAACTGCTCATCTCATACGCAGAAGAAAAAACAGTAAAAAGAACTCCTGCCGTATGTTATTCTGAAATAAACTGTTGGAAGTGCCACTCTGAAACATTTTCACGGTGAATACTTTGGTGATATGTTTTCTATTCTTCCTATCCCATTCATTGTTTCTATGCCAAAATAGGGTAGGTCTTATCTCCAGTTTACAGTCAAGGAAACTCATTCAGCTCTAAAAGTAGGAGCAGAATTTATACCATGTTCACAATGGTCAATAATTACAGAAACAGATTTAGTCTGTTTCAAATCCCCTTTTAAAGTGAGTACTGGCCAGGCACCATGGCTCATGCCTGTAATCCCAGGATTTTGGGAGGCCAAGGCAGGAGGATTGCCTGAGGCCAGGAGTTTGACATCAGTTTGGGCAACATAGTGAATCTCCATTGCTACTAAAAATACAAAATAAAAAATCAACTAGTCAAAAATGGTGGCACTCGCCTGTAGCCCTAACTACTTGGGGGGATGAGGGAGGAGACTCCCTTGAGTCTAGGATTTTGAGGTTGCAGTGAGCTCTGATTGTGCCACTGCATGCCAGAGTGACACTGTGTCTCTAAAATAATAATAATGATGATAGTAAGATGAGTTACTGCCAGGCCAAAGCTTCATAATTTCTCTCAGTGTACATGAGAAGAGATCTGAGATTCATCATTCATTGATTCAACAAGTATTTCTTTTTCTTTTTTTAAAAGACAGGGTCTCACTATGCTGCCCAGGCTGGTCTTGAACTCCCAGGCTTAAGTGATCTTCCCACCTCAGCCTCCCAAAGTGCTGGGATTATAGGCGTATGCCACTGCTCCTGGCCCAACAAATATTTCTTTCTGTGTCTCTCTCTTTTTTAAAAAAATTTACCATAAAGTTTTTTATCCCTAACAAATATTTTTTGAACACCTTCCACACGCATGTTCCCAGGAAAGACTTACACAGGCCAGGCGTGGTGGCTCACGCCTTGTAATCCCAGCACTGTAGGAGGCCAAGGTGGGGACGCTGTTTGAGCCTGCGAGTTCAAGACCAACCTGGGCAACATAGTGAGCCCTTGTCTTTATAAAAATAAAAATAGGGCCGGGCGCGGTGGCTCATGTCTGTAATCCCAACACTTTGGGGGGCCAGGGTGGGTGGATCACTTGAGGTCAGGAGTTTGAGACCCGCCTGGCCAACATGGTGAAACCCCATCTCTACCAAAAATACAAAAATTAGCTGGGCGCAGTGGCATATGCCTGTAATCCCAGCTACTTGGGAGGCTGAGGCAGGAGAATCGCTCAAACCTGGGAGGCAGAGGTTGCAGTAAGCTGAGATCATGTCACTGCACTCCAGCCTGGGTGACAGAGCGAGACTCCGTCTCAAAATAAATAAATAAAAACAAAATAAAATAAAAATAAAAATAGGCCAGGTGCGGTGGCTCACGCCTGTAATCCCAGCATTTTGGGAGGCCAAGGCAGGCGGATCACCTGAGGTTGGGAGTTAGAGACCAGCCTGACCAACATGGAGAAACCTTCGTCTCTACTAAAAATACAAAATTAGCCAGGCGTGGTGGTGCATACCTGTAATCCCAGCTAATGGGAGGCTGAGGCAGGAGAACACTTGAACTCAGAAGGTTGAGGTTGTGGTGAGCGGAAAAAGCGCCATTGCACTCCAGCCTGGGCAGCAAGAACGAAACTCTGTCTAAAAAAAAAAAAAAAAGAGTGTATTTTATTGTGTGTAAATTGCACTTCAATAAAGTTAATATTTTTATTTTTATTTACTTTATTATTATTATTTTGTTTTCAGACCGAGTTTTGCTCTTGTTACCCAGGCTGTAGTGCAATGGTGTAGTCTTGGCTCACTGCAACCTTCGCCTCCCGGGTTCAAGTGATTCTTCTGCCTCAGCCTCCCAAGTAGCTGGGACTACAGGTGCCCGCCACCACGCCTGGCTAATTTTTGTATTTATAGTAGAGATGGGGTTTCACCATGTTGGCCAGGCTGGTCGAACTCCTGACCTCAGGTGATCCGCTCTCCTTGGCCTCCCAAAGTGCTGGGATTACAGGCGTGAGCCACCGTGTCCAACCAAGTTAATATTTTTTAAATGAAGCACTAGTAAGAGGACTGCACTTCCACCCAAGGTCAGGGATTGTTGCGGCAGACTTCGCTTTACAGAGACAGTGTGGGAAACCAGCAGTTTTGGTTACCTCTTATTAGGCCTTTCCATTTCATTAAAGAAGAGGGCTCCACTTTTTGACGTGGGGTGAAACGGGGAAAACCTGACTCTGGATTCTGGGCTTCAAGATAGGATAGAATGAGAGCAATCAGGAGTTACCATTCAGGCCTTTCATTAGTCCCTCTCTTCACTGCATGACTGAATCCTGCCCTTCGGCTTTCCTGGGCCCCAGGTCACTCCAGAACTGATCCTTAGGTTATGTGCATGTACATCTTTGATGAAAAAGAAAGCAAAAACAGACAGAATTATATGCATTGATTCGAGAAAGCAGTCACAATATAATGTTAAGTTAAATAACAGGCTATAAAAGGTATATTCAGTATAGTCTCATTTTGTACATTAAATTGGAGAGCCGACAGAAAAAAAATTAGAAGAAAATATTTCTAAGTGAAAAGATTAAGCATATATATATATATATATTTTTGTGTGTGTGTGTGTGTGTGTATATATATATATATATATAGTGAGAGAGAGAGAGACAGAATCATGCTCTGTTGTCCAGGTTGGAGTGCAGTGGCATAATCATAGCTCATTACAACCTCAAACTGCTGGACTCAAGCGATTCTCCTACCTCAGCCTCCCCAGTAGCTAGGACTAGAGGCACACACCACCACACCTGGCTAATTTTTTATTTTTTTGTGGAGGAGGGAGTCTTACTATGTTGCCCAGGCTGGTCTTGAACTCCTGGCCTCAACTGGTCCTCCTGCTTTGGCCTCCCTAAGTGCTGGGATTGCAGGCGTGAGCCACTGTGCCTCTTCAGAACTAGGTGTAATTTAATTTTCTTCTTTATATTTTCTTAGATTTTCTAATTTTTATCTTAAAATTAACATTTATTAATTTGTAGCTAGAAAGGAAAACTTCTACAAAGATTGTAGAGACCAGGTTTCGCCACGTAGCCCAGGCTAGTCTTGAACTCCTGAGCTCAAGCCATCCGCTCACCTGTGCCCGTGGCTGCTAGCTCTGCAAAACCCTTCCTGATATCAAGAAGGGGAAGCAACTTACCCAGGTTCACTCAGGCAGGTTTTGTGAATCCAAAACCATTGCTCTTTTATAGTTTCCTGTTTCTCCACTTGGGATTTCTTCCAGCTGAAAGCTTAACCATTATATGAAGGCTCAGAGCTCCCAGGTCAATGTCATCTTCATGGAGCTGTGCCTGGAGATGACGCCCACTTTCTCTGCTCCATTAAACCCGGTGTCTCTCCTGCTGTGTGTGCCAGCGGCTGTGTTGTGGTTGTGGGTGTGCTTGCTTTCGAGTCTTCACGCTGCTGTAAGCCCCTTGGGAGTAAGGACCACACCTTAGGTATTTCCGTCTCTCTTTATGTAGCATCCAGGTGCATCACTCACGTACAGGAGGGATTGGCTGAACACGGAGGCAGGTCAACTCAAGAATAAACTTTATTATTTGCTTTTAGGTGCTGTAGTGTGACGTGAAGTGGGTAGCTCATAATTGTGAAGATAAACTTGTGGAGTAGGTGGGTTTTGAGGTCCAATAGGAAGATAGGCCCCACACAATAGTGGTTTGATTATTAATCAGCGTGGAGCAGTTGAACCAGTTGTTGCATTCCCCGGGCGTGGGCTCTGCCAGTCTGTGATGTACTTTGGCGCCCCCAAATGGTCATGTAGGGTTTATTACACATCGGAAGTAAACACAGTTTTTACTAATGATGAGGTAGTGACTGTCTTGGTAGCTCTCTAGGAGCTCATCCGCCTTCTCTTTAAAGTTACACTTCACAGAGGCAGGATAGTCCTGTCAAGGAGAAAGGAAAACTGAATTAGGGCTTCCGATAAACCTGTAAGATTATAGGTGTTCCACTAAGTCATAAATATCAGCTAAGTCTGTTGTATCATCATCTGTACTTTTTTTGTATGTCTTAAAATACCATTTAAAATAACGAAAAAATCTAAAACTTAACTCTAGAGGATCATGCCTCCAAAAGACATTGGAGTTTAATTTTTAGATATTTCCCCTTTTTCCCTGGAGGTAAAAATAAAATTCAGGATAATGTTTTTCAGACCTATGTGTTTTCATACTTGTAAAACCTACGTATGTATCCACAAACACATAGGGTATTGATTTGTGTTTCAATTTTAAAAAATTGTTGTCACATTTCATCATTCTGAATGTCTTGCTTTTTTTTTTTTTGAGATGGAGTCTCGCTCTGTCACCCAGGCTGGAGTGCAGCGGCATGATCTCGGCTCACTGCAACCTCTGCCTCCCAGGTTCAAATGATTCTCCTCCCTCAGCTTCCTGAGTAGCTGGGACTACAGGCGCCCACCACCATGCCTGGTTAATTTTTGTATTTTTAGTAGAGAAGGGGTTTCACTATGTTGGCCAGGCTGGTCTTGAACTCTGAACCTCAAGTAATCTGCCCATCTTGGCCTCCCAAAGTTCTGAGATTATAGGCGTGAGCCACCGCACCTCATCATATCTTGCTTTTATTGATCAACATTGTGTTTAAGAATTATTCACATTGGTACACATATTTCTAGTTGATTCACCTTTACCACTGAAAAATTCCTTGTATAACTGTGTGTGTGTGTATATATATGTATGTATATATATGTGTTTATATATGCATATATATGTATACATGTGTATATATGTATATATATGTGTATATATGTGTGTGTGTGTATATATATGTGTGTATATGTGTGTGTGTGTGTATATATAGTCTTGCACTGTTGCCCAGGCTGGAATGCAGTGGCGCAACCTCCGCTCACTGCAACCTCCACCTCCCAGGTTCAAGTGATTCTCCTGCCTCAGCCTCCCAAGTAGCTGGGATTATAGGTGCCTGCCACCACGCCTGGCTAAGCTTTTGTATTTTAAGTAGAGATGGGGTTTCACCATGTTTACCAGGCTGGTCTTGAACTTCTGCCAGTTAAAGTGCTGTGATTACAGGGGGTGAGTCACTGTGCCTGGCTTTTTTTTTTTTTTTTTTTTAGTTTATTAAAATAAAAAATAGAGACAGGGTCTTGCTATGTTGCCCAGGTTGGTCTCGAACACCTGGGCTCAAGCAATCCTCCAGTCTTGGCCTCCCAAAGTACTGGGATTACAGGTGTGAGCCACTGTGCCTGGTCCTTATGATATCTTTTTGTATTCCAAGGTCATAAGATAGTCATTTAATTTTGAAAAGTATTTTAAAGATTTGCTTTTTACATTTAGATGCTTAAATCCCCTTGATTTTATTTATGTAGTTGGTGCAAGGTGAATGCCTCTTTATCTGTATGGGTGATTTTCTCTTGGGCAGGGTACACATTAGAACGGCCTAGGGAGCTTTTAAAAGACCATTTCTGAGCCTCATCTCAGAACAGATGAAATCAAAATTTCTGAGTGTGGACCTGAGACATCAGATTTTAAAAATAAAAACAAAACTCCCCCAGGCGTTTTTTAACATGGAGCCAAGGTTGAGAATCTTTGCTTTAAGGTCAGACCAAGAGTAGAGTCGCTGGGGTGTGTATTATTCGCATTGTCAGTTTTACTGGATATTGCTGGCGCTCTCTAAAGTGATTAAACTCTGCCGGGCGCAGTGGCTCACACCTGTAATTCCTGCACTTTGGGAGGCCGAGATGGGCAGATCACCTGGGGTCTGGAGTTTGAGACCAGTCTGGCCAACATGGTGAAACCCGGTCTCTACTAAAAATACAAAAATTAGCCGGGTGTGGTGGCAGGCGCCTGTAATCCTAGCTACCTGGGAGGCTGAGGTGCAAGAACTGCTTGAACTTGGGAGGCAGAGGTTGCATTGAGTAGAGATTGCATCATTGCACTCCAGCCTGGGCAACAAAGCAAGACTGTCTAAAATAAATAAATAAATAAAATAAGTGATTAAACTATTTATGGTCCCCAAGTAGGAGAATTTCAGTTGCTTCTGAAAACCTTTGAAAACACATGTTGTAGGCCGGGCGCGGTGGCTCAAGCCTGTAATCCCAGCACTTTGGGAGGCCGAGACGGGCGGATCACGAGGTCAGGAGATCGAGACCATCCTGGCGAACACGGTGAAACTCCGTCTCTACTAAAAAATACAAAAAACTAGCCGGGCGAGGTGGCGGGCGCCTGTGGTCCCAGCTACTCGGGAGGCTGAGGCAGGAGAATGGCGTAAGCCCGGGAGGCGGAGCTTGCAGTGAGCTGAGATCCGGCCACTGCACTCCAGCCTGGGCAATAGAGCGAGACTCCGTCTCAAAAAAAAAAAAAAAAAAAGAAAACACATGTTGTGATATTTTATATAAAACTAAGAACCATGGATGAAAAAAATATATATGTGTCTCATATATGTATGCATTCCATGTATATGTGTTATAAACATATATATATGTTTTCACCCACGATTCTTGGCTTATAACTCCCATGGCTCTTGTTATTACAGTTGTTTGTTATAACGTTAGGGTACTTTAGTTCTCACAAGCAGGCTTCAGGAAACAGAATCTCTTTGTCTCTGACCTTCTGCCCACCTTTTTACCTGCTCCTTTTTCTCCCCACCTTTTACCTGCTTCTTTTCCTATCTTTCTGTCTGGGAGCTGGCCATGAGGAAATCCCCTGAGCTACTTTGTGTGACTGTAGGTCACAATACCCTCACTTCGGACAGGTCCTGCCCTGTTCCCTAGAGGAAGGAAAGCCGCACAGAGAGACCAAGAAGAATCTGATCAGATGGGCCTCGTTGGGTTTCCCCATTCAGTCTGTTAGTGTTAGATCGTACCCAATCATATTTATTTTATTTATTTATTTATTGAAATGGAGTCTCACTCTGTCACCTAGGCTGGAGTACAGTGACACGATCTCAGCTCACTGTAACCTCCACCTCCTGGGTTCAAGCGATTCTCCTGCCCCAGCCTCCCAAGTAACTGGGATTACAGGCTCCCACTACCATGCCTGGCTAATTTTTGTATTTTTAGTAGAGATGGGGTTTCACCATATTGGCCAGGCTGGTCTTGAACTCCTGACCTCGTGATCCACCCGCCTCAACCTCTCAAAGTGCTGAGATTACAGGTGTGAGCCACTGCACCCAGCCTACCAACCATATTTCTAGAAGGTTGTCCGTGCTACAATCAGATCTATCCAATGAAGTCTCCATAAAAGGCCCAAGAGGACAGGAAGCTTCCAGATAGCTGAGCACATGGAGGTTCCTAGAGGACGGTGTGCCAAAAGAGGGCAGGGAAACGCAGAGCCCCTTCTCCCGTTCCTTGTCCTACACATCTCTTCATCTACTTTTTTTTTTTTTTTTTTTTTCTTCTGAGACAAAGACTCACTCTGTCACCCAGGCTGGAGTGCAGTGGTGCGATCTCAGCTGACTGCAAGCTCCGTCTCCCAGGTTCACACTATTCTCCTGCCTCAGCCTCCCAAGTAGCTGGGACTACAGGCGCCCGCCACCATGCCAGGCTAATTTTTTGTATATATTTTTTTTTTTTAGTAGAGACGGGGTTTCACCGTGTTGGTCAGGATGGTCTCAATCTCCTGACCTCGTGATCCACCTGCCTTGGTCTCCCAAAGTGCTGGGATTACAGGCGTGAGCCACCGCACCCGGCCCATCTATGTTTTTTTTTTTTTTTTTTAAATGAAGAAGTATTTCATTATTTTGTGGCAAAGCTGTTGCTTTCACAGCATAAAAATAGCACCAGCAAATGCAGCATATTGCAAAATTAAGATAGTGTTGTTCTTCATCTGACACTGTATAAGCAGCAAAAACCTCTTCACTCCCAGTTTTTTCCAATAGAAAGATCATTAAGTATTTCAACCCAAATCCAGGTATGGATATATGCAAGTTATAATATTACATAAGGCCTAAGAATAACGTTATCTTTGAATTATGTAATTTTTATAACTAGTTTTTACCATGGATAATTTCATGAATTCTGAATACTAGAGCCTAGCTTAAAAATCATAGGGTATTGTGAACAGGGCGTGTATTATGTTTATCTATAATCATCCGAAAGGTAAAGGGCACTTTCTCTCATTAGTAGTGTTAACAATAGTTTTTTTTCCCCATCAGTAATGCTAAGAGTTGCTATTCTAAGTCTTCTATCCACTAATTTAAGACAACTCTGCTGGGTTGAGTAATTTCATACTAGTTTATTAAGGGGTTCCATGATCACTCCTCAATAGATTTTTTGTATTTCTCATATGTTTCTTCACTTATAAGTTCATCTAGTTCTGAAGGGTTACTCAGTGTCATCTTGGTCAGCCAACCATCTTCATAACAAGATGTGTTGACAAGTCCTGGATTTTCTGCAAGGGCTTCATTAATTTCAGTTACGTCTCCTGATAAAGGAGAATAGAGTTCACAAGGAGCTTTCACACTTTCCGAAGTACCAAACTCTTCTTGTTTGCTCAATTTTGTCCCAACTTCAGGCAGACTACAGTAAACATCTCCCAACACTTCCTGTGCAAAATTGCTGACTCCCACTGTTCCAATACCATTTTCTGTTGTTATCCATTCACGTTTCTCTGTGAATTTACGCACCGAGAGCAGAGCCGGTCCTGTGTGCAGCATCCGGACCGCGCCCACCCCCAGCTGCCAGGGCCTCAGAGGGCAGGGTGCGGCGGGTGCTAGGATTACAGGCGTAAGCCACTGCATGCGGCCGATACGTGGGTATTATTACGCTAGTTGAGGTGATTAGGGGAGACAGCTCAAATCACCCCAGTGACACTGCTGGAATATAGGGCCAAAGCTGTGCTCCACACCACCTTTGACATCCTGCCTCTCCACTTAGCAATGTTGTCCGTCCGACGTGCTCCTCTCACCTGGACTAGGACAACGGCAGTATTTTCAGTTCTGTATATCCCATTTGCCTCCTATTGGGGCTCTAAATTCAATCTCTGCTTGAAGGGAGAGATTGACCATACAGTTGACTTCTAGAATCCAGGAGGCAAGTGGGGCACAGTAGCTCATGGCTGTCATCCCAGCACTTTCGAAGGCCAAGGTGGGTGGATTGCTTGAGCCCAGGAGTTTGGGACAAACTCATGTTGCCAGCCTGGGCAACGTGGTGAAACTCTGTCTCTACCAAAAATACAAAAATTAGCCGGGGCATGGAGGCGCACGCCTGTGGTCCCAGCTACTCAGGAGGTTGAGGTGGGAGGATTGCTCAAGCCCGGGATGTTGAGGCTGCAGAGAGCCACGTGTGTGCTACTACACTCCAGCTTGAGTGATAGAGTGAGACCCTGTCTCAACAACAGCAACAACAACAAAAACAAAACAAAACGAAACAAAAAAAACCAGTACAAATAGAATCCTGGAGGCAGCCACTCCCATAGGCTTGAGCTTTCAAAACACATAGAAACATCTAATCGAAGGGGGTTGAATATTGACCAATGAATTAATCTTCAAATGCCAATGATGACTGGGTATTCGCCAAGTTTACCAAAATGTGTCTATTCCTGGCTACATGCCAAGACACAGACAAGATGTTCTAAGGGTTTTAGAAGTGTAAGGCAGGGTTCCTGCACTTTTGACATATCGAGATTCTAATGTACATGAGACAAAGATTATGGAATTCAGTTTTAAATTCTCAGTACAGATTTTAAGTGGTACGGTTTTAAAGAAGTGACTCAATATGAGCTAGTTGCTTGGACCAACTGACCTTGAAATTCCTCTCCTGTCTTGATGTGGTGGTGGGAGCCTGTAATTCCAGATACATGGGAGGCTGAGGCAGGAGAATCATTGGAACCCAGGAGGTGGAAGTTGCAGTGGGCTGAGATCACGCCAATGCATTCCAGCCTGGGTGACAGAGCTAGACTCCATCTCAAAAAGAAAATAAAACAATTTCTAATTACTTGAAAGCCTTTAAATCCTGTCATTATCCCACAAACTCTGAAAGAGGCAGATGATAAAATCGAAGTCTTAGAGAAAATAAATTATTTCTTTAAATATCATGGGGCCAGTCACGGTATATTAGTCCATTTTCATGCTGCTAATAAAGACATAGCTGAGACTGGGTAATTTATAAAGGAAAGAGGTTTAATTGACTCACATTCCACAGGGCTCAGGAGGCCTCAAAATACTTACAATCGTGGTGGAAGGGGAAGCAAACGTCTTTTTTCACATGGCAGCAGGAAGCAGAAGAATGAGAACTAACGGTGAGGCGAGCCCCTTATAAAACCATCAGATCTCATGAGAACTCACTCATTATCACGAGAACAACATAAGCATAACTGCCCCCATGATTAAATTACCTTCTACTGGGTCCCTCCCACAACACATGGGGATTATGGGAACTACAATTCAAGATGAGATTTGGGTGGGGACACGACCAAACCATATCACACGGTGACTCCCACCTGTAATCCCAGCACGTTGGGAGGCTGAGGTGGATAGATCACTTGAGCCCAGGAGTTCGAGACCAGCCTGGGCAACAAGGCAAAGAGAAAAGGGTCAGCTTGTGGCCAAATTCATGTTTGATAGATCTTCTCAGCTCTAAAACTGAAAGGGAGAAGCTTAAAATAACAGAAAGAGAAAACAAACAAGCTGGGTGGGTGAAATAATATCGTATGGTTGTTGAAACAAATTACCACAAATTTAGTGGCTTAAAACAACACAAGGCTGGGTTCGGTGGTGCATGCCTGTAATCCCAGCACTTTGCGAGGCCAAGGCAAGAGAATTGCTTGAGCTCAGGAGTTTGAGACCAGCCTGGCAACATAGTGAGACCTTGTCTCTAAAAAATAAAAAAAGAAAGAAAGAAGGTAGAAAAAGAAAAAATTCCAAAAACCAAAACCACCCCACACATTTATTATCTTACAGTTCTGGGGTCAGAGGTCCAAAACGGGTCTTTATGAGCTAAAAACCAAGGTGTTAGCAGGCCTGCATCCCTTCTTTTTGTTTTATTTTAATTCCTTTTTTTTTTTTTTTGGTAGGGATTCAGTCTTACTCTAATGCCCAGGCTGGTCTTGAATTCCTGGGCTCAAGCAATTCACCCATCTTGGCCTCCCAAAGTGCTGGGATTGTAGGCATGAGCAACTGCACCTTGCCTTACTCTTGGGTTTTTGAGGAAAAATGTGGTTTAGACACTTAGAAATGTCTTTGTTGAAAAAAAATTTTTTTAAGTGTACTGTAAAAGCATCACATGGTCTAACCTCATAATTCCCACTTTTTGTAGACCCAAGATTCAATGTGGGCTTTCCCAGAGCTCAGAGATCCAGTTAAAAGATAGGTAGGCCCTATCTAAATAAAATTGGTATTCTTATACTATCCTATGATAGTTCTATAATTTTATGTTTGATTTGGCATCCATCTTTAATCTTCCTCTAGCCCCATCAGACTTTTACTCTCTGTACCTTATGATGTAAATTTTTTCTATTTGATTTTCACCTGAGTTGTTTCCTTTAATATGCACATTTAAGGCTATTTAACTGACAACTGCCTAGGGTTGTGAAACAGGTTATCAAGTATCTGAAAGTCTAAGATAGGAAAAAAAAAAAAAAGGTATTTATAAGTCTACGTCTATAAGATGTAATTCGTTTTTTTTGTTGTTGTTCATTTTTTTGAGACAGTCTTGCTCTGTTGCCCAGGCTGGAGTGCAGTGGCACGATCTTGGCTCACTGCAACCTCTGTCTCTCAGGTTCAAGCAATTCTCCTGCCTCAGCCTCCCGAGTAGCTGGGATTACAGGCGTCCACCACCATGCCCGGCTAATTTTTTGTATTTTTAGTAGAGGCGGGGTTTCACCACGTTGGTCAGGCTGGTCTCAAGCTCCTGATGTCAGGTGACACACCCACTTAAGCCTCCCAAAGTGCTGGGATTATAGGCATGAGCCACTGCACCCGGCCTATAAGATGTATTTCTATTGGCATGCCTAATACATCTATGTATTTATGTGTTGTATATACAATGTTTCACTACCAAAAATATATAAAAGAGCTCTAATTAATTGGCTTAAAGAAAAATAAAAGCATTTAAATAAAATACTGTACCAGAAAAAGGAAAAACTAGTCAAATTATTTTTCAAGTTTACATGACTTAAGTAAAATCTTTAATAAGTAAGCTAGCTTTAAAAGTATTGGTAAAGTAATATTAGAAATGTCTTAAGAATTTCCAGCATACATTTTATTTGCATTTATTAATCAAGCAATTTCACACCTATCCTTGCCAAATACTATAAGGTGTCAAAATTTGGCACATGGGTTACAAAACCATAAACCCAGCCTAAAACAGAATGATTCTTGCTAGTGTATCTTTAATAAATAAGACACTGATATTGTTCTTGAATTACTTAGTAAAATTCCCATAACTTCTAATCTTGTGGCTTTAGGCAGTCTAGTCTATAGGCAGTAAGGAGGTTTGTTTTGGGAAAGGACTGCTATTGTCTTTGTTTTAATGCTAAACTATAAATTCAGTTCCTCCCAAAGCTCAGGAATGAACAAGGTCAGCTTGGAGGTTAGAAGCAAGATGGAGTCAGTTAGGTCATATCATTTTCATTGTCTCAGAGTTTCATAGCTTTAAATGATGACTATCACAGTTTTCATAAATAATCTAGGTAGACAAAATAAAATAATTAGGTAAATGTAATGAGATAAATACTTGTAGACAAACTTGTCATAATTTAGAATCTAAAGTTAAAGTAAATAATGGATATTTCATTATTTGAGTATTTTCAAATAAAAATACATATTGTAGGAAAACATTCTTTCTTAAGTGTCCTTTTTAAAAAGGTGAACAAATTTTGTCAAATTCAAAGCTTATTTAAAGGTTATGTATAAAACAAGGTAAAAGGAACCAGGAAATAAGAGAGATATAAAGAAAGTTATAGAAATAAAGAGGTTTTTTTTTGGGTAAGAAAGCTTAAAGAGAAATAATTTTATATGAGAAAGAATCTTGTATGGTAAATTTAGACCTAGAATAAAATGACTAGTCGTTTAAGAAAGAGGAATATTCAGGACAAACCAGAAAGTCCAAGCATGTCATGAATGATCTGTGTAACTCACAATAAAAGGATTTATTTTAGGCCAGGCATGGGGGCTGAGGCAGGTGGATCACTTGAGGTCAGGAGTTCAAAACCAGCCTGGACAACATGGTGAAACTCTGTCTCCACTAAAAATACAAAAAATTTAGCCAGGCATGGTGGCAGGTGCCTGTAATCCAGGCTACCTGGGAGGCTGAGGCAGGAGAATTGCTTGAACATGGGAGGCAGCGGTTGCAGTGAGCCAAGATCTAACCACTGCCCTCCAGCCTGGGTAAGAGATGGAGACTCCATCTCAAAAACAAACAAACAAAAACCACCACCACCACCACCAACAACAACAAAAACTCTTTCCTTTATATAAATTACCCAGTCTCAGGTATATCTTCATAGCAGCGTAGGAGTGGACCAATACAGGTGACTACTCACATGTGGCAAATGCAGACAAGGGCACTCTGTGCTATTGAGATGCTGAGGTGGGGGTGTGACAGGAGTTTGGCAGGACTTGTTTTCCAAGACATAGGTCACAAGGACCCCCCTGATAAAACAGTATGTGGTAAAGGAGCCAGCAAAAACCCACCAAAACCAAGATGGTGATGAAAGCAGCCCCTGGTCCTCTCACTGCTCATTATACACGAATCCTAATCTACGATTTGTCCATGCTAAAGGAAACTCCCACCAGCACCGTAACAGGTTACAAACGCCATGGCATCATCCGGAAGTTACCCTACATGGTCTAAAAAGGGGAGGGACCCTCGTTTCTGGGAATTCCCTGAACTTTTCCTGGAAAATTCATGAATAAGCCACCCTTGTTCAGCATATGAGCAAGAAACAAACATAAAAACAGCAACCTGCAGCTCTCACGGCTGCTCTTCTGATGGCAATAGCCACTCTTATTCCTTTACTTTTAAAATAAACTTGTTTCACTTTACTCTGTTAACTCTTGAATCCTTCCTGTGCAAAGCCAAGAAATCACGTGGCCTCCTGGGCTGAACTCCAATTTGGGGGTTCACCCTGTGATAGGAGGATGGGCTTGAGTCCAGGAGTTCAGGTCCAGCCTAAGCAACATAGTGAGACCCCCCATCTCTATTTTTTTCTCAGACAGTATAAGAGACAGATGAAGTAAAGTGCATAAATGGCTGTGAGGAGCATGTGGTTTGTCGAAGCTGGAACTTTATTTACAAACAAGTTCCAGCATTATCTGAGTGGGTGCTGCTAACAATCATAGCATGTTCTTTAAAACTGCAGACTGGGATTAGACGGTTTGCCAAGAAGTCACTGAGTACATGAAAGCGAGAATTCTGATTTCTCAATTTATCTTCAGGTTTATCACTCCCTCCCTCTGTGCCCTTCTCTGCATCTGCTGTATGTGAGTATGGAGAGTCCATACAATGTCAGTCTACACCAGTGGTCTAGGTTTTCAACTGCATCTCACTGGTCAAGCATGTTTGCATTCACAGAAAGAATCCTCCCCCCATTTTTGTTTTCCTGTTTTACTTTTAGTACATTTTAGGCCTTAAGAATGTGAGTTTTTTTGTTTTTTTTCCTGTGAGACAGGAGTCTTGCTCCATCACCCAGCCTGGAGTGCGGTGGCATGATCTCGGTTCACTGCAACCTCCCCCTTCCGGGTTCAAGCAATTCTCCTGCCTCAGCCTCCCACGTAGCTGGGAATACGGTCACGCACCACCACGCCTGGCTAAATTTTTTTTTTTTTTTGTATTTTTAGTAGAGACTATGTTGGCCAGGCTGGTTTTGAACTCCTGACCTCAGGTGATCCGCCCACCTTGGCCTCTCAAAGTGCTGGGATTACAGGCATGAGCAACCATGCCTCGCCAAGAGTGTTTTATCATACAGAAATAGAAGTTACAAATCTCTCAGGAAGTTCTTTGGAAGTGCAGCTTTAAAGACATACTTTTTGACCCCCACTGTTTTCTTTTGCCCAACTTGGATGTGTTCTGCCTTCATCATCTCTTGAAGGAGGCATTCACAGGCAGCAGGACTCTTTTGTGGAGCAATGTTTATAACATTGTCAGTTGCTTTAAGCAAACGTTCTCAAGGCTGATTTGTAGGCTGGATCCAGTGGGTGACAAGGATTTTACTGATTTGTACAAAATGAGAAAATTAAGAACAATGCAATGAGTTTTTCATAAAGGAATTTTCTTTCTTTTTTTGAGATGGAGTTTCACCCTTGTCGCCCAGGCTGGAGTGTAGCGGCACAATCTCGGCTCACTGCAAACTCTACCTCCTGGGTTCAAGTGATTCTCCTGCCTCAGCCTCCCGAGTAGCTGGGATTATGGGTGCCCACCACCATGCCTGGCTAATTTTTGTATTTTTAGTAGAGATGGGGTTTCACCATGTTGGCCAGGCTGGTCTCAAATTCCTGACGTCAGGCGATCCGCCCACCTCAGCCTCCCAAAGTGCTGGGAATACAGGTGTGACCCACTGTGCCCGGCCTCATAAAGGAATTTATTTGTGTCACTTTGATGTATTCCGAGATTGCATGCCCTCTTCTTTTTGAGTTTAAATGTTTTTTATAATAGTAGGATAATAAGGGATAGGTGTTTAAAAAAAACCCATACATATTTACTTAATAAAATTAACTCAATGCCTAAACATATTTGCAAATTTTGCTACTCTGTGAAACCCAAAAGTCCAGAGAACTACCATTTTAATGAATGCAACTTGAGATTTAATGTGATATAATGGATTTAATAAGATTTAATTAAATTCCATTCTGATGAGAAAGGTTTTAGATAATCCAGTTCTCCATATTCAGAAAAGTCAACTTGCCCAATTTAATGCTTAGATCCACCATGGGGAAGCAGAAATCAGTCTGGATAATGAAGACCAGAGAGCCAGACTCTTAGACCTAAAGGAACTTCAGAGATCACCTCTCATTATACAGCTGAGAAAAGAGACTTGATGGTTTGTATTCCTGGTCCTGCCATTTACTTGCCATTGCCTTGAGCTAGCTACTCACCACAATCGCAAAGGGTCCCTTCAGTTCTGAAATTCTGAAACTTAACAAGTAACATATTAAGAAAAAGAGATGAGGCCGGGCACGGTAGCTCACACTTGTGATCCCAGCACTTTGGGAGGCTGAGGTAGGCGGATCGCTTGAGGTCAGCAGTTCCAGACCAGACTGACTAACATGGTGAAACCTCGTCTCTACTAAAAATACAAAAAGTACTTGGGCTACTAAAAATACAAAAAGTAGTCGGGCGTGGTGGTGCTTGCCTGTAATTCCAGCTACTTGGGAGGCTGAGGCAGGAGAATCGCTTGAACCCGGGAGGCGACAGTTGCAGTGAGGTGAGATTGCGCCACTGCACTCCAGCCTGGGTGACAGAGTGAAACTGTCTGAAAGAAAAAAGAAAAAGAAAAAGAGATCGTTCCTCATGGGTAAAGGGTAAAGTCCAGGGAAATTCAAGCTGATGCAGAAAACAACAAAATACTCATTTTTTTCTTTTTTTCTTTCTTTGTTTTTTTTTTTTTTTTTTTTTTTTGAGACGGAGTCTCGCTCTGTCGCCCGGGCTGGAGTGCAGTGGCCGGATCTCAGCTCACTGCCAGCTCCGCCTCCCGGGTTCACGCCATTCTCCCGCCTCAGCCTCCCGAGTAGCTGGGACTACAGGCGCCCGCCACCTCGCCCGGCTAGTGTTTTGTATTGTTTTTTAGTAGAGACGGGGTTTCACCGTGTTAGCCAGGATGGTCTTGATCTCCTGACCTCGTGATCCGCCCGTCTCGGCCTCCCAAAGTGCTGGGATTACAGGCTTGAGCCACTGCGCCCGGCCTCATTTTTCTTCTTATTGCCCCAAATGGCCACGATTTATAAGGCTTTATTGTAGCTTGGTATTGAGGGGAAAACCAGAGATTCCTTATCCCACCCACCTGCTTCTTATTTTCCTAATAAAGGTGTCATGGTGTTTCAAGGCCTGTGGATCAGTGGATCCAAATGCGGACAGTTACTGCCCCCTAGTGGACTCACAGTATGGTGCTCATTTATAAATTGAGATTAAAGCTTGACTCCCCTGTTGCAGAAAGAATTAATCTTTGGCGGTGGAGGGACCTTAAGAAGCCACCTTAATTTTTATGTTTTAACATGCTTTAACACCCTCATTCTGCAGATGGGGACACTGGTCCTCTAAGTCACATAGGTGCCCCAGGGGTTTTTGTTCCAAGTCCGGGGCCCACGCCACTGCACCACAGTTTCATTAGGCTGCACCAGCTCCAACTATTTCTGGAGTAGCTGGGGAACTACCATGATCTGTCCTTCTGTGGCAGGGAAAGCAAGATACCACCTCATGGTTGGTTTGCCTCCCACTGCGACTTTCGCTTTGGAGGACAGCTCTGACACAGCCACATGACCTAGTAAGGCACACAGGGAGAGTGCTGTGTGATCATGATGGCAGATTTTCAGCAAAACACCAGAGCCAGGCCGGTGTGATGGCTCACGCCTATAATCCCAGCACTTTGGGAGGTGGAGGCTAGTGGATCGCCTTAAGTCAGGAGTTCGAGACTAGCCTGACCAACATGGTGAAACCCCATGTATTAAAAATACAACCATTAGCTGGGTATGGTGGCAGCGCCTGTAATCCCAGCTACTCGGGAGGCTGAGGCAGGAGAATCATTTGAACCCAGGAGGTGGAGGTTGCAGAGAGCCAAAGATTGCGCCATTGCACTCTAGCTTGGGTGACGAGTGAAACTCCATCCCCCCCCCAAAAAAAAACCACACACACACACAACAACAACAACAAAACATCAGCTGCACCGAACAGATTCTCCCTCACGCCTCTCAGAAGGGACTGACCTGACCAACACCCTGATCTCAGACTTCTGACCTCCACAATCGTGGAATTACACATTTCTGTGGTCTGAGCTGCTCTGTTTGTGACACTGTGACAGCAGCCCTAGCAAGTGAATACAGATTTTGCAGAGATTTATCCCTCAAACACCTTTCAGTGGTTACTTTGATTTTGCTGAACCAAATTAAGTTGACTTCCCCAAAGCAGCCAATGACCAGAAAACTTCAAATTGTAAGGATATGTGAACTTCGAATCTCCAGTCCAGTGGCTCATCCTGAGCAGGAATTCCTTATACAATGTCTTTGTCGGCCAGGGTAGAAAAGGGTGCTATGCCCTTACAAAGAAAGTATGACAAAGAAACAGAGAAAGTTGGACCACCCACAGCCAGCCAAACTATTCTGTAATAGAAGTTAGGCTTGGAATGCAACGAAGAATTAACATGCTCGACTACCTTCAACACTTGGAGCTACAGAGAGGTGCTCCTAATGAAGCCGGAAATGAGGAAAACGGAAAACAAAATTGTCACCTGGGAGCTCAACTCTGAGATCACTTATAAGGCATCGGAGCAGAGACATGCAAGGTCACCTGAGCAAAGCAAAAGGAAAGTCAGAGAGGCAAATGTTGGCATTTCCTATCCAAGCGTTGTATAAGGGAGAATGAGTTTCAGTCACCAAACCTGAAGTATCTCCTGTTCCAAAGGACAGGTTCTCCTTTTAGGTGGAGATAGATGCAGGGAGTTATGGCTGGAGGACTTCATGTATTTCTGATTCCATTGGCAAGACTCTCTCTGATATAAATGGAATGCACCAAGCTGTCATAGTTTGATGCCGTTAACCATTCCTTGAATTGGCCTTCTTCCTTCATGATCACGTGGCTTTCTCCCTGTGTGCCTTACTAGGTCCCTGGTTGTGTCTGAGGCATCCTCCATAGTTTGATGCCATTAATCAATCACTCCTCTAATTGGTAAATATTCCTCTAAACTATTAGCAACCCCATGGTAACTCCATGAGTACTGACAACCTTCAGATTATTCATGGCTTCCATTGTGCCTTAGAGACAGAACACACTGGATTGCCCCCAGGTTAACTGGCTACTCATGACACTAATTCTTCATACTAAACCCTCAATAAAAGCCTCTGGCCGGGTGCAGCGGTTCATGCCTAAAATCCCAGCATTTTGGTAGGTCGAGGCAGGAGGATTACTTGAGGCCGGTAGTTTGAGACCAGCCTGGGCAACATAATGAGACCACATGTCTACAAAAAAGTAAAAAAATTACCTGGGTGTGATAGCATGTGCCTGTAGTTCCAGCTACTTGGGAGGTTGAGGCAGAGGACTGCTTGAGCTCCAGGTTGAGGCTGCAGTGAGCTATGATGATGCCACTGCACTCCAGCCTGGGTGCCAGATTAAGTCCCTGTCTCTGGGGGGGGAAAAAAAAAAGGCTGATTATGATTTCCCTCATGTGCTCTGCTTATGAAAGAGACTGAACAATAATATGCACACAAACATTCTAGTCTGATGAAATGTTATTCTTCACTGCCAGTTGATAAAAGGCACTCTTTTATTAACCTTCCATCTGCACATTTTTTGGTTAGCGTAAATGAGTCTCTCAGCCATCATCGTTATCATAGGGCAACAACTAACAAGAGGGAGCCCTTGAGACTTCAACACACAGGCCCTCAAATAAAACACAGCACGGGTGACTTCTGCTACTATCTATGATGGAGGAACCAGTACAGAATCAGCCTTCCCACCACAAACAACAGAAAAACTAGACCAAAAATATGAGGCAACTCTTCTAGGCACTGGACCACAGGAAGAGAAAGAGTGTAACTCTGGAAAGAAGGAAAACATCTGGGGTTTGAGACCAGCTTGGCCAACGTGGTGAAACCCTGCCTCTACTAAATATACAAAAATTAGTCTGGTGTGGTGGCGGGTGCCTGTAATCCCAGCTGGGAGGCTGAGGCAGGAGAATCCCTTGAACCCGGGAGGTGGAGGTTGCGGTGAGCTGAGATTGCGCCACTGCACTCCAGCCTGGGTGACAGAGGGAGAGTCCTTCTAAAAAAAAAAAAAAAAAAAAAGTCCTGTGGAGCTGAGGAGGCAAAAGATGCCAGACCCAAGAGCAGACCATAGGCTACATTATTATAAGTATTATTATTATTATTATTTTTTGAGATGGAGTTTCGCTCTGTCGCCCAGGCTGGAGTGCAGCAGCGCAATCTCCACTCACTGCAACCTCTGCTTCCCAGGTTCAAGTGATTCTCCTGCCTCAGCCTCCTGAGTAGCAGGGATTACAGGCACCCGCCACCATGCCCAGCTAATTTTTGTATTTTTAGTAGAGACAAGGTTTTACTATGTTGGCCAAGCTGGTCTTGAACTCCTGACCTCAGGTGATCCGCCTGCCTCGGCCTCCCAAAGCATTGGGATTACAGGTGTGAGCCACTGCGCCCGGCCTATTATTTATTATTATTATTATTATCATTTTGAGGCGGAGTCTCACACTGTCGCCCAGGCTGGAGTGCAGTGGTGTGATCTCTGCTCACTGCAACCTCTGCCTCCCGGTTCAAGTGATTCTCCTGCCTCAGCCTCCCAAGTAACTGGGACTACAGGCGCGTGACACCACGCCCGGCTAATTTTTGTATTTTTAGTAGAGACGGGTTTCGCTAAGTTGGCCAGGCTGGTCTCGAACTCCTGATCTCAGGTGATCTGCCCGCCTCAGCCTCCCAAAGTGCTGGGATTACAAGTGTGAGCCACTGCGCCCGGTCATAAGTATTATTTTAAAAGCAAACTAAACTATAATACTTAGGGATGCTGCTTGGATGGTAAAGCAATAATATGATTACCATATCTTTAATTTAAGGAGGGCGGGTGTGGGGAGGGCTCAGGAGGCCTCTGGGAGGCTATGGAAGCTTTATTACTTGACCTGGGAGGTGGTTTTTCAGGAATGTGTTTGATAAAGTAATAAGCTGCTTAACTGTTTTGTGCACTTTTTAAAAGATGTGTTCTATATTTCGCAATACAAATGGATTTTTTTTTTTTTTTTTAATAAAAAAAAACTTCATTCGGGACAAGCTGGGCGTGTCCAAGAGAAGCCAGGACCCACCCCCAGACACATCACCATCTGCAGCCTGACCTCCTCCTCAGGCCCAGTGAGCGGCCTCGCGAGTCACCAGACTCCCAGAGCGACGGCTGCAGGTCCCAGGGTCCACGAGGGTGGGTACAACTCCCCTGAGCACAAAGAGCCCAGGAAGGACACCGCCCAGCTCAGCACCCCCAGCACTCCAGGACCAAACTCAGTGGCCTTGGATCGTCTGCGCCTGCGCGGACGACTCGGCTGCGCATGCGCCCTCTGCCCCACAGGCGCTGTAACAGTAGGTGGAGTTTAAGGCGAAGCTGACTCCGGGACTGGGACTGCAGTCATGTGTCCCTTGGACTGCGTTGCAGGTTCCTAAAGGGGCAACTATGTTCAGTTCTACAATTTTCTTTTTTTTTTTCCCTGAGACGGAGTCTTGCTTTGTCGCCAGGCCGAAATGCAGTGGTGCGATCTCAGCTCACTGCAATCGTGCAATCTCCGCCTCCCGGGTTCAAGCGATATTCCTGCCTCAGCCTCCCAAGTAGCTGGGATCACAGGCATGTGCCACCACGCCTGGCTAATTTTGTATTTTTAGTAGAGACAGGGTTTCTCCATGTTGGTCAGGCTGGTCTTGAACTCCTGACCTCAGGTGATCTGCCCACCTTGGCCTCCCAAAGTGCTGGGATTACATGCGAGAGACACCACGCCTGGCCCCCTCAGCCCCCTTAGCCCCCTTTTCTTTTTTTTTTTTTTTTTTGAGACGGAGCCCCCTCAGCCCCTTTTATAGTTGCTCTTCCTTCTCTTGAGAAAGACAGACCTTAATCCACGTGGAAACGCTAAAATGCATTGCACAGGGTAGAAAACTCTCTGAGGTGACAATCAAATAAACAATTTGAGATATTCATGTCAGAATTAATAAAGAGAATGATTAACGATTGGGTAACATATCCTTTTATGATTTAGCTGATTTCCAATTATTTACATTCTTCAAAGAATAACTCAGAAATGTTTAGTGAATTGGCCGGGCGCGGTGGCTCAAGCCTGTAATCCCAGCACTTTGGGAGGCCGAGACGGGCGGATCACGAGGTCAGGAGATCGAGACCATCCTGGCTAACATGGTGAAACCCCGTCTCTATTAAGAAATACAAAAAACTAGCCGGGCGAGGTGGCGGGCGTTTGTAGTCCCAGCTACTCGGGAGGCTGAGGCAGGAGAATGGCGTGAACCCGGGAGGCGGAGCTTGCAGTGAGCTGAGATCCGGCCACTGCACTCCAGCCCGGACGACAGAGCGAGACTCCGTCTCAAAAAAAAAAAAAAAAAAAAAAGAAATGTTTAGTGAATTTGCTCACAAATTATTTACTCACATATGATGGAGTGAGTTGGTAAATTGAGTAAAATAACAAAGGCAAAAACAGAATTGATAAAGGGAGGGACGAAGGGTAGAGGAAAAATGCTGCAGACGACCTGGGAACAGGGTAAACTATCTGCTGGTAGCTGATTGTGGATGTACAAATCTCTTCAAGATTTAACTGCCTTATTTTACAGGTAACAGAAACCTTGACTCACACAGTACAGTGACTTTGTTTAAAGCAGTTTCTCAACAGCAGCAATTCTGGTATCTGGGGCCAGGTAATTCCTTGCTGTGGGGACTGTCCTATGCACTAGATGGTGTTTAGCAGCATCCCTGGCCTTTACCCACTAAATACCACTAGCCCCTTCTCCCAAACCCAGATGAATTCACACACTGCCAAATGTAGGGGGCGGGGGTGGGACAAAACCTCCTCTGGATGAGAACCACCGCTCTCAAGAAACGTCCAGTACCAGGGTAGGTGACCAAGGATTCTGTCGCCCAAGAGATGACAGAAGGTTCTAGATAAACGCGCACTCCATTGCCATTCACAAGACGTTTTGTTTTCACTCTCAAAAGCGGCAGATTTTTTTTTTTTTTTTTTTTGAGACGGAGTTTTTTGCTTTTTGTGGCCCAGGCTGTAGTGCAATGGCGCGATATCGGCTCGCTGCAACCTCGGCCTTCCAGGTTCAAGCGATTCTCCTGTCCCAGCCTCCCGAGTAGCTGGGATTACAGGCGCAAGCCGCCATGCCTGGCTAATTTTTTTGTATTCTAGTAGAGACAGTGTTTCTCTGTGTTGCCCAGGCTGGTCTCGAACTCCTGAGCTCAGGCAATCCACCCGCCTCGGCCTCCCAAAGTGCTAGGATTACAGGCGGGTGAGCCACCGCGCCCGGCTAGAGATTCTTTACAGGACATATTAGTCCTTGTCTTTTGCCCCCACCCCTCCCCGATATTGGAAAGATGAACTAAGTGAAACATGCCTTAGTAAAAACATTGTGCCAACTTGAAACCTTGATTTAGTAAAAAATCTCAATGCTTAGATCCTTTGTCCAATGGTAGTATTTATCAGATATATTCAGCTTGCTCAGAAAATCAAAAGGGCATTACAACCACAAAAGCAAAGAAAAATAAGAAAACTTCCCATCTTGTTCTAGTTGTAAAGATTAAACTGAAATGATTAGGCTTTTCGATTCGTGAGCCAAATACCGTAACACCCTGGCCTTTGACGGGTTTGGATTTTTAACATTACTCGTGGTATTTTAGGAAGTGAGGTTACAGTTACATTTCTTATAGCTGCTAAGTGTATTAAGTTGGATGTAAGGATGCATAATATTGTTTGAATTGAGCCCCACTACCAATTCTTTAACAAATGGCATGAATTCTTACACGTAAATGATTTGGTGGAACTATTCTATCGTAATTTCTAAATTGTTTATATACCAAGGTAGCCTTAATTTGTATATGTTTCAGTACAATGAAATTCCCTCTGGCATGCTGTTTGGTTTGTATTTTGAGGAACGTTTTTCTCATGGGAAGAGGAATCTATGACTTCTGTACCTAGATAATTTGTTACATTAAAAAGCTGCTCTTTCAGCAATGTAAGTATATACATACATGTTTTTATGAGAAGAAAAAAGCAGCAGAGATCAGAAGCCTGCCACCGTGCTTGGAGAAGAAAGGAAGCCGCCGGTGGCCTTCGCAGTGCTCGCCGGGACTCGTAGTTCCGAGTCTGCGGGCTCCTCCCAGGCGGGGGTCTACTTCCTCTCTCCGCCGCGGCCGCAGCTCCCGGAAGCTGAGGGGGTTAAAGACTTTCGCTTCCTTTCCCCGCCTCTTAGTCCCGCAGATTGCTAGTCGACATAGCCAATAGGAGGGCGGACTGGTACTTCCTGTTATTTGATTGGCTTAAAGTTTTACAACCGCCCAGACAAACTTGCCGAGGATTGGCTGAGCTTTCAGTTTTGAAAATCATAGATTTCGCCCGCGCTGCGCCGCCTGGTTGCTCCTCCCGTGCGGTGAGCCCCGAAGGCCCGGAGCCGAGTGGGTCTGGGCAAGCGGGGCGTCAGCTAGGGATACCACCGGATTTGGAGCGGAGCAGCCTTCAGGGGACGTGGCGCAGTCGAGTGAGTGCGCGTGGCCGTGGGGATTGGAGGGTGGTTTGCGATTATTTCCCCGGCCTCTGCTCCGCCCCTGCCGACTCCAGACCAGGGTCGTGACTCCCCAACCCAGCTCCTGGCTGCCTGGGCATATGAGGGTCACCTCTTCCAAGTGGCGAGGTCTCCTGCCTTGGTTCTCGGGCCCGAGATGCCCCCCACCCCTTCCACCTAGGCCCTCAGCTTCCTAGAGCATAGCCCCGTCCCCTCCGCTCCCGGCTGCCTAGCACCTTGTTTTGTGCCTGCGAGGATTATTGTTGACTTGGACGCGCAGGAAGCCCGAAACCAACCCGGTGGTTTGACGGAATGATGCCAGATGGCATTTCTGTGCAGTTAAAACCCCTCTCTCAACGCCCCCGCCCCCAGCTGAGCAGCATTTTAAACTGACCATTTCCGGAGGCTGGGCCGCCCCTTGTCACTCCCCAAGCCTGTTCGCTGTCAGCGGTTCAGTCTCGTTCAGCTAACATGGGTTGCTCGCGGGGTTGCCCAGAGCCAAGTCTGGGCGCCTTCCTTTCAGAGGTTGATATTTAGAAGGCGGTATAGCCGGGTGGTTAAGGGCACGGTTTAAAGGACGTATAGCCAGTGACTAAGGGCACGGTTCTATTTATGCCCCTGATTTACCGGCTGATTTTGACTTCTCTTTGCCTCAATTTCCTCATCTTCTTATGCATATCCTCAAGGTTGTGGTGAGAATTAAATGAGATGATGTCTGACTCGGGCATGGAGTAGAACTCAGTAAATGGGAGCAGCTGCTATGAGCTTTCTGCACAGAGGTGTGGTAGGCACCCAACTTACAGCACCCTGAAAAGAACAGGAGTCATAGAGGAGGGCGATGGGGCCTTCAGTCTGGTGTATGGTGTGGAAGAAGTGTTGGAGAGGAAGAGTGGAGAGTGCCTCCCTCGGTGGAGTGGTGGGTGCTCTTTATCTGTGTGCAGTTGCTTACATGGGCTGAAGAAGAGATTTTTGCTGCTCTTCCAGGAGACTGATTCTTGGTACACTGACTCCTTCTTTTTCAGGGTCACCTCTGTTTTAACTTATGGTAACCCTTTTTAAATGGCTGCGCTAAGATCTAAGCAAACTTCCCCATGAAAGATGTCCAATTGCTTTCATGGACTTTGTGAAAGAAGCTCTCATCCACGTTGGCCATTTGAACAAATACTTTTTTAAAAGTTAGCCAGTTGTTGCTTTTCTCCGCAAATCTTTGGCTTCCTTAAACAGTTTTCTCTTTTCTGGCCTGAGGTTCTGCGCTTTGCCAGGGTTGTGGTCTGGGTGCAGAAGGATTAGGGGAAGGTGAGGGATGGCAGTGAAAAGGCCTTGCCTGTGATTGGCTGGCTGCAGAGCCGAGGTTTCAGCCCAAAGCCTGTAGGATCCTGCCCGTTTGGCCCTGCCCTGATTATTGCTGCCCTTGGCATCTAGGAGCAGGGGCTTTGAACATGTGTTGGTCAGTTCTAACCTGTGCAGATTAAGTTTATTTGGTGCCCTTTGTGTGGTGGGATGAGCACCTGTAGGATGTTTATTTCTAGGTGTAGAGTTGATGGGTGGATTAATTCATTCAACAAGTATTCCTTGTTGCCAGGCACTGCTGTGCTCTGGGCACTCAAAAATGAGCAAGTTAGACAGGGGCTTGCCCTCAGAGAGCAATTGTTTAGTGGGCAGGGACAGGCAGTAAGCAACAGGTAAACAAGCACGCAAGTGCTCTGCAGAGAATTGCAGTCAATGGGTGGGATCGTGGCTGGGGCTACTTTAGATTGGTGGTCAGGTTTCCCTGAGGATCTGAGATCCAAGCCATGAGGAGTGAGCCATACAAAATGGGAGACAGTGTTCCAGACACAGGCCAGAGCTTGTTGAGGAACAAAGGCTAGTGTGTCCCTGAATCAAGCCCAAGGAGGTCCCATGAGACTGAAACCTGACCTGGTGCTATGCCCTGTGAGGGATCAAGGGGTCAGCAATTTGTCCCTTCCTTCCAAGAGCTTCCATTGTAGATGGGAGGCTAAGCTGTGCATGGTTCTTGTTTGTTTGTTTGTTTGTTTGAGACAGAGTCTCGCCCTGTTGCCCAGGCTGGAGTGCAATGGCACGATCTCAGCTCACTGCAGCCTCTGCCTCCCAGGTTCAAGTGATTCCCCTGCCTCAGCCTCCTGAGTAGCTGGGATTACAGGCATGTGCCACCACACCCGGCTAATTTTTATATTTTTAGTAGAGACGGGGTTTCACCATATTGGCCAGGCTGGTCTCGAACTCCTGACCTTGTGATCCACCCACCTCGGCCTCCCAAAGTGCTGGCATGAGCCACCGTGCCCGGCCGGTTCTTGGTTTTGAAGAGGTAAATCAGGATGGTGGGTCACTGCCCTGACTTGAGGCACGCAGCCTGTTGTTATGGCTTATGACCACCACCCATTCATTTGTTCTTTCACTCATTCTCCTGTTGGGATATTTATTGAGCCCCTGTTGTGATGTAGTAGAATACTTTTGTCTCTTGGAATCCTCAGGGAATTGGTTCCAGGACCTCCTTTGGATACCAAAATCTACAGTTGCTCAAGTCCCTGATATAAAATGGCATAGTATTTGCATATAATCTACACACATCCTCCTGTATACTTTATATCTCTACATTACTTATAACACCTAATATGATGTAAAAGCTATACAAATAGTTGTTATACTATCTTATTAGGGAATAATGACAAGGGAAAAGTCTATACATATTCAGTAGAGATGCAGCTTTTTTTTTTCAAATCCTTTCCACTGGTGGTTGGTTGCACCCATGGATGTGGAACTCACAGGTATGGAGGGCTGACTGTACTTCTTCCTTGCTTGAGGTTTTCGTAATGGTTATCAAGTTTATTTTTAAGGCAGAGTCTCGCTGCGACGCCCAGGCTGGAGTGCCGTGGCGCGATCTTGGCTCACTGCAACCTCTGCTTCCTGGGTTCAAGTGATTCTCCTGCCTCAGCCTCCTGAGTAGCTGGGATTATAGGCGCGCACCACCATGCCTGGCTAATTTTTTTGTATTTTGAGTAGAGACAGGGTTTCACCGTGTTGGCCAGGCTGGTCTTGAACTCTTGACCTCAAGTGATCCACCTGCCTCAGCCTCCCAAAGTGCTGGGATTACAGGCGTGATCCACCGTGCCAGGCTGGTTATCAAGTTTTAGGGAGGATACCTGAGCTGCTAGTTTTATAAGAAAGTGAGAAAAAACTGTTTTTGTGTTTTCCCTTGCTCAATGCCTATAGGCAAGTTTTCTTAAAAACAAGATATTGCTTACCGTTCCCTTCATGTTCTGTTTATGCTCCATTTGGAGGGCATTTCAGCTCAAGGGAGAGAGGTATGGGAGGCCCCTTGAGGACATATCTCAGGATCACTACTTTCTCACTCATTCCTTTGGAACATAGAATCCCGTCTGCTCACTGGCCGCTTAAAGAGGCAGCTGAGTTGGATGTTCTTTGGCCTGATGTCTGGAGTCAGCTTGCATGTAGTGCAGGGTGGCTGTGTCTTAGCCCTTACTTAACCATGAGTAGTAAGATGAGGGCCTACTGGAGAGCGAGAGCAGGACTGTGTTTGGGCAGGGAGTGAGGGGCCCTGGGGTGGCCAGAAAGGCAGATGGCAGTGCCCTGTCATCTTCAGCCCAGAAAAGGCCATTTGTAAGGAGGACCATCATTGTCAGAATTGGCTGGGAACTGGGGACAGTCATGCTGTGGCGGAGAGGGGGGGGGACAGGGAGATATTTGAAGAGTGTGAGTACAAGGGCCCCTCTTTGCAGAAATGAGGTTAGGGCATTAGTGTTTGGAATTCTGCAGCTCTGGGGAGTGGCTGTGAGCAGAGAGGGGCCCTGGTTCGGGCACTGGGTGTTTGTGGTGGTTGTGGGTGGGATGGGTATGGCAGCTTGGAGAATGCCCCAGACCCCTACCCTGAACCTCTAACTTGTGCCTCTTGTCCCTGTCTTCACCAGACAGAGCCACCATGGGGACGACAGCCCCAGGGCCCATTCACCTGCTGGAGCTATGTGACCAGAAGCTCATGGAGTTTCTCTGCAACATGGATAATAAGGACTTGGTGTGGCTTGAGGAGATCCAGGAGGAGGCCAAGCGCATGTTCACCAGGTGAAGGCAGGGGCACAGTGAGGGGATGGGAACACCAGCAGCGCCTGTCTGGGCTGCTTTGGTCTTGGGGACACAACAGCTCCTCGTCCCCACCTGCCTGGCAAAACCGACAGCCTGTCAGGGCTCCCTGCTGTATACTCCGTGTGCAGTGTGCTAGGGGCCCGACCTAGTGTCATGGGAAGGGGCAGCAGGAGAGATCGAGTCCCTTGCCTGTTCGCCATTGTTGCTGGCTGGGCCTCTCAGGGTGTGGGGCAATGGACGTGCACCTGGGGGCTTGCTTCCCTGCCGTGTCTCCAGGAGGAAGCCCTGAGTGCCCGCAGGTGATTTGCACGTGACCTTGGAGAGCTTGCTTGGTGCTGGTCACCCCAGCTTGACCTGTCGCAGCCAGGAAATGGGCAGGGGCCAAGCTGGGTGGGAGAGGGGACCAGCGGTTCCCAGGCAGCCTCGAGTGACACCCTCCTGTGCCAAACAGAGAGTTCAGCAAAGAGCCAGAACTGATGCCCAAAACACCTTCTCAGAAGAACCGACGGAAGAAGAGACGGATTTCTTATGTTCAGGATGAAAACAGAGACCCCATCAGGAAAAGGTAGGAAGGGTTGGGGGAGGGGGAGCTGGGCAGTGGGCTCTGCGGAGGCTTGGTGCCATCTGGGAGAGTTCGATTCTGAAGATGTTGATTTGGAAGTAGCAGCCTGTAGGAGGGGTGGTGGGTGCCACCGCGGGTACTGCATGGGCCATGCTGAGAGGGGTTGGGATGCCACGGGGAACTATAGCTTGACCCAAGACCCTGGAGTCCAGATCTGTGGCTGTGTGTTAGGGGTGGGGGTATTTGATCTGGGCCCTGGAGGCTGGGAAGTATTTCCATAGGTGGGATGAAAAAGAGAAGCCGTCCTTCTGTTAGGTGAGTGTGACCCGGGTGTGGACCACGTGGCTTGTCCCAGCCCTCATATTGTCATGCTTGTTTTAGTCCCCATCAAGAATGACTGGGGCTGCAGAGTGCTAGGGAAAGAGGCTGGGTCTTGGGGTTAGACCTGGGTGTGAATCCCAGCTCTGCCCCTTAGCAGAGCAGTATGGCTTTGAATTGAATTTCTGCCTCTCTGAGCCTCTGTTCCTCATCCCCAAAATGGGGATAGTGGTCCCTACCTCCCAGGGCCGTGCTCTGGGTTAAGGGAGAGTGCGTGTAAGGCTTTCAGTGGGGGCTCGGTGCGGTGTGACTTCCGTCAGCCAGCGGTGTGGATGAATATAATCTTCCTGACCAGTTCTGTGAGGACTGTGGCATGATCCCCAATTTACAGTTAGGCAGACTGAGGCTCAGACAAGAATGGCCTGGGGCCTCCTGGCTAGAGGCGGCAGAATCTGGGCTGGAACCCAGGTCTTTTGCCTTCACATTCTCTCATCATACTCCATCCAAGCTGGTGGCTCTTGGGGAGACTGGGCGCCACCCTATCCTGCTGCCTGTCTCAGCCTCTGCCCTGCTGCCCCTGCCAGGTTATCCCGCAGAAAGTCTCGGAGCAGCCAGCTGAGCTCCCGACGCCTCCGCAGCAAGGACAGTGTAGAGAAGCTGGCCACAATGGCGGGGGAGAACGGCTCCGTCCTGCGGCGTGTGACCCGTGCTGCGGCTGCGGCTGCTGCGGCCACCATGGCATTGGCTGCACCTTCTTCGCCCACCCCTGAGTCTCCCACGATGTTGACCGAGAAGCCCAAGGATAACCGCACCCAGTGCCAGCTGGTGCCTGTGGTGGAGATTGGCATCAGTGAGCGCCACAATGCTGAGCAGCATGTCACCCGGCTCATGTCCGTCCAGCCTCTGCCCCGTACTCTGTCCCCGACTCTGACTTCAGCCCCAGCTCCAGCCTCCCAGGGCATCCTGACATCGGATGAGGAATCAACACCTAAGAAGTCAAAGGCCAGGATACTGGAGTCCGTCACAGTGAGCTCCCTGATGGCTACACCCCAGGACCCCAAGGGTCGAGGGGTCGGGACGGGGCGGTCTGTGTCTAAGCTCAGGATTGCGCGGGTCTCCCCTGGCCCACGGGACTCGCCAGGCTCTCCAGACTCTCCGTGGCGGGAGCGGGTGCTGGCTCCCATCCTGCCGGATAACTTCTCTGTGCCCACGGGCTCTCCCGCGGACTCTCAGTCGATGCAGCACAGCCTGGTCGCCCCGTCCTCCCTGAGTCCCCAAGTCTTAGCCCAGAAGTACTCTCTGGTGGCCAAACAGGAAAGCGTTGTCCGCAGGGCGAGCAGAAGGCTTGCCAAGAAGACTGCCGAAGAGCCCGCTGCCTCTGGCCGCATCATCTGTGAGTCTGGGGGCTTGGCAGTGGCGGGTGGTCCTTGGTGCCAGGCGCAGATGGAGGGTTTCGGAGGGATCATCTAGCAAGGAGCTGTCCAGAGAGCTTTCTGCAGTGAGGTGGATGTTCCACATCTGTGCTGTCCTGGGTGGTGGCCGCTAGCTGGCCCCATCTGGCGATTGTGTCCTCAAAATGTGGCTAGTCTGATTGAGGAACTGAATTTTAAATTGTATTGCATTTTAATTTTTTTAGATTTAAATAGTTACATGTAGCTAGCGGTTTCCACGTTGGATGGTGCAGATCTGACCCAACCTACTTGCTTTACAAGTGAGGAAATTGAGCTTCAGGGTGGTTGGCCACCATGTGGCCGTGGTTACTGGCCATGTTGAGGCTGGAGCCTGGGCCTCTTACCCAGGGCCGGCTCGTTCCTCCCAACCCCATGCTGCAGAGGCTGCTTAAATTCACCGGGTTTGTGCGCCGCCATTAGCGACACTGCGTTTGATCTGGAGGAGGGAATTATGGCAGCAGATTCCTTCTGGCAGATCAGATGACTGGGCATCTGATGGGAGCCAGGAGGGGGAACCAAGCTGACTCTGGAGCTGGCCAGCGTGGGTCTGAGTGCCAACTCAGCCATTCACTTACCCCGCAGCCTGGGGCAGGTCCTGGAAACTTCACGGGCCTCCACTCCTCGCCTGTCAACTGGGGCTAATCGCGTCACTTCAAAAGGTCGTTGTGAGGTTTTCTTTGGTCCCCCCACACGGGGAGTTTAGAAGGGTGCCTGGCGTATGGGAAGGACTGGGTAACGTTAGCTGCCCTCTCAGATCTCAGCTAAGGGGGCCGTTGCCCACTGGAGCAGGTGTCTGGAGGGGCAGGCTGGCTGCATGAGGAGGAGGTGAAGTCTGAGCTAGGAGGGTTCTGAAGGATGGCTGCGCTTTTGCTAAGCGGAAAAAAAAAATGCGGGGATATGTATTCTTGGCAGAGGGAACAGCTTGTACAAAGACCCTGATGCCTAAAGCAACAAGTGATGGGGGTCTGGGGCTCATGTCTCACACAAGAGCTTGAACTTGACCCCACCGAAGCAAAAGAAGTGGCCTGATGATGGTGAATGGAGGGAAACAGGGAGACCAGATAGGAGGCTGTTGTAAGGATGCAGCCAGAGGATGGGCGAAGCAGCGGATTGGTGGTGAGGATAGGCCAGGATTTATCTTTTTTCTTTTTTTTTTTTTGGATGCAGAGTCTCACTCTGTTGCCCAGACTGGAGTGCAATGGCACGATCTCGGCCCACTGCAACCTCTGCATCTCGGGTTCAAGCAATTCTCCTGCCTCGGCCTCCCGAGCAGCAGGGATTACAAGCGCCTGCCACCACACCAGGCTCATTTTTTTTTTGTTTTTTAGTAGAGATGGGGTTTCACCATGTTGGCCAGGCTGGTTTCGAATTCCTGACCTCAAGCCTCACCCAGTCTACCAAAGTGCTGGGATTACAGGTATGAGCCACTGCGCCCAGCCCAGGTTTTATCTTAACGCATATTAAATAGTAGCTGGCATCTGCCAGGCACTTTAAGATTTATAAAAGGAAAGGTTATTTCATTTGGTCCTTACAGCAGCACTGTTAGCTTGTGAGGAATTTTTCACTTTATAGAGGAGGAAACTGAGGCTTAAGGAGGCCATGGAATCTGTAAATTGGGAAGCTGGGGCTTGAGCACTGCATGTTTCATTCTGTCCAGAAAGTCAGGCGCTTGCAGAAGAGGCTTTGTGCAAGGCCCCAGGGCAGGGCCTGTCAGGCAGGGGAGGGCACCTCACCTTGGCAGCCTTCTCTGTGCCTGAGTCTCACTGCCTGGGGACGGGCCTGCTCCAGTGTTTGAGGTGACGCAGTCTGGGGCGTGTCCAGATGTGCAGTCTGGCACACTGTCTACTTCGGGATTCTCAGAAGGATCTAAATGGTTCTGATCTGTTTTGGAGATTTTCTCAGGCCTGGATCTGATCTTGGGAAGGGGCCCAAGGGGGCAGGTGAGGCTGGGCCTGTAGAGGGAGAGCCAGGCGGAGTTGCAGAGAATCTCAGACCTTTGGAGCAGACATCCGGCTCTGCAGCTCATGCCCTTCCATCACTTTTCCCTCTCTATCTACCTGTTCCCTGCCAAAGAATGGGCTTCTGATTTGACTGCTGCATGTGACCTAGGTCTGTCTGACTCCCAGCCCAGCATCATCTCTCTTCTTGAGGTGGGTAGAGGAGAGAGAGGAGGATACAGGATCTAGGATCTGGAGTCACACAGACCCTGGGTAACCTTGGGCACACCCCTTCTCTCAGCCTCAGTTTTTCTGTGTGAAATGGTGATAACACTGGCTTTGAATGTGAGTAGATAACTCATCTTGGTGCTTGGGTGTAGTGGATACTCAGTACACCTTATTTGAGAAAACTCACCAACGGCTGACACTCAGTTTGGGTGTGACAAGGCCGACCCCTAGCGAGGAGCCGCAAGGGTGTCAGGGAGTGGGGCGGTGACGCGGAGGAGGCTTCGGGGGGTCTCCCAGATCCCAGGTTCTGGGAGAGGCTCTCGGGCAGCTCCGACGTGGGGTCTTGGTTTGGGTTTTCCCCATGAGCAGCACTTGACACAAGGATTTGAGTTCAATTCATTAATTTTTGAGAAATTAACGAGTTTAATGTCTCAAAAATTAAATTCGGGATGGGAAGGAAACACCTGCACCAGAGGAATGGGAAAATGAGACAGGAAAAAAAGCCAGCAGGCAGGATGGGCCGAGGGGGCCTCTGGAAGCCAGAGTGTGGCCCCGGGGCGTGGAACTGCTGTGTGCCGGCAGGAATCCCCTGCCTCCTGGCCTGGTGCGCACCTGCCTGCGGGGCCTGTGGGGCCTGTGGGGCCTGTGGGGCCTGTGGGGCCTGTGGGATAGCAGTTCTGAAGTGGATAGGAAGGGACAGGCCCACTGCCACAGGGCTCCACCTTGGGGCGTTCGAGCCACCTCCACATTGGAGAACAGCCCTTCCGTCCCTCTGCCAGTGCTTGGGCCACTTCCCCACCACCAGACCAGCTCTGAGGCCTAAATGGCGTGCAGATGGCACTTAGCATTCCAGAGAACCCTTGTGCTGGTGGGAGAGCCATGTAGTCACGTGGCATCTTCATCAGGGAGCACATGAGCTGGGATGACGCTGCATGGGGAGATGAGGGGGACGTATCTTCTGGGTATAGACCCCTTAAATGGGGGTCATCACCACCCGTGACTGTCAGCCTGGCCCTGCAGCTGCTCCCACCACCTCCCCAAACCTGGCTACTATACCCAGGAAGGGTCCCAGCTTCCCTTCTCTGTGGCCTGTTGTCTTCCCTGTTTTCCTGAGACCCTGTGCGCCCCAACCTCCCACTGGCTGCCTCCCAGCCTGAACTCTGGCCAAGCCCCCATGGCTCAGGATGTGCCAGCTCAGCTACCTTCTCTCTGTTCCCCAAAAAAGCCTCTTTTTTTCCTGCCTCGTGGCCTTGGCCCTCCTTCTCCCCAGACCAGTGGCACTGGGAACAGGCATGCTCCCAGCTAGGAAGAAGCCAGGGACGTAAAGCTAGCAGCTGTGATGAGGATGCCAGGGTGAGTGCTGAGGGTGAGGGCCCCGGGCTTCCTGTTTTTAATGATTAAGCCTCAGCCTCAAAAAGCTTTTGACAGCCTGGACAAGATGGCCAGACCCTGTCTCTACCAAAATGGGGAAAATTAGCCAGGTATGGTGGCATGTGCCTGTAGTCCCAGCTACTCAGGAGACTGAGGTGGGAGGATTGCTTGAACCCAGGAGGTCAAGGCTGCAATGAGCTGAGATTGGGCCACTGCACTCCAGCCTGGGTGACAGAGTGAGACTCTGTTAAAAAGAAAAAAAAAAACGCTTTGATTATGAGGTTTTATCTATTGATAGTTATTGTATTAGAAATTAAAACAGGATTTTAAAAGTATTTAAATTTTAGTTAATATTTTTATATGACTATCTAGTACTTTAAAGATTTAAAAATATTGTTTAGTATTTTGACATTGCAAAATGTAAGTACCAAGCCTATCACCTATTTACATTAAGACTTTTTATGAAAAAATAACTTTTCCAAAACAAAAATGTACTGAGGAGACTGGCATTATTCTACATTTTGCAAATCTCTTTATCGTGTGACTTTAAAGAAGCCTCATTCTGTGTTTGATCTGTTGTTGCATTGTGCTGTTTGGGTTAAAGTAACTGAAGAACTGGCCGGGCGCGGTGGCTCACACCTGTAATCCCAGCACACTGGGAGGCTGAGGTGGGCGGATCATGAGGTCAAGAGATCGAGACTATCTTGGCCAACATGGTGAAACCCCATCTTTACTAAAAATACAAAAAATTATCTGGGCGTGGTGGTGTGTACCTGTAGTCCCAGCTACTTGGGAGGCTGAGGCAGGAGGATTGCTTGAAACCGGGAGGTGGAGGTTGCAGTGAGCCGAATTCACACCACTTCACTCCGGCCTGGGTGACTGAGTGAGACTCTGTCTCAAAAAAAAAAAAAACAAAGTAGCTGAAGAACATCTGGCCTCACACAGACGTGTAGTTGGGAAAGGGAGGAATATCTTCATAGCTTTTTCAGATAATTGTGCATATTCTTTGTTATCAGAACCAGCGCAAGAAGTGGTTGTTCTTCAAGGTTTGTTGTGGTGTAGAGTCTGAAACCATGTTGCTGGTTCCATAGGGGTCTACCTTGCACCTTTTTAAAATTTTTTTTAAAGATGAAATCTCACTATGTCACCCAGGCTGGAGTGTAGTGGCATGATTTTGGTTCACTGCAACCTCCGCCTCCCGGTTCAAGAAATTCTCCTGTCTCAGCCTCCCGAGTAGCTGGGATTACAGGCGCCCACCGATGCCTGGCTAATTTTTGTCTTTTTAGTAGAGACGGGGTTTCACCATGTTACCAGGCTGGTCTCAAACTCCTGATCTCAAATCATCCGTCCGCCTCGGCTTCCCAGAGTGCTGGGATTACAGGAGTGAGCCACCACGCCCAGCCACGCTTTGAATGGATCTTTTAGATGTGTGTGATTTCATAACTACATGCATCGATCATTTGGAAAATATTGCTTCACCAGGTTATGCACGTCTTCCAAGTGTTGACACCCTTCATTGTATAATATCCTAAAAAAGCACTTTTTTTTTTTTTTGAGACGGAGTCTCGCTCTGTCGCCCGGGCTGGAGTGCAGTGGCCGGATCTCAGCTCACTGCAAGCTCCGCCTCCCGGGTTTACGCCATTCTCCTGCCTCAGCCTCCCAAGTAACTGGGACTACAGGCGCCCGCCATCTCGCCCGGCTAGTTTTTTGTATTTTTTAGTAGAGACGGGATTTCACCGTGTTCACCAGGATGGTCTCGATCTTCTGACCTCGTGATCCACCCGTCTCGGCCTCCCAAAGTGCTGGGATTACAGGCTTGAGCCACCGCGCCCGGCCAAAAAACACATTTTTTTTCTGACCTCATCAGAAAAGTCCTTAGGTATTAGGATGCTGTGGCCCTGCTGGTGGTGGATACGCGCTTTTCAAAATTCTACTCTTGGATTCTTTTTGTTTCAATTTTTAAATTATTGTTAGCACATGGTGTTTTATTTTTGTGATGGATTCACTTCATTGACTTGTGAGAAAATGTCTTCCAGATAGCCAAGATTGAATAACCAATGTGTGTCAGTCATTCTTTTAAATAATAATAGTGTTCCAGGTGAAGAAGTGGCTAGTGCAGCTGGCGACTTAGAGACGAGCGCTTTTCGCGGAGAGTTGCGTTTGCAGCAACAGGCGTTCGGCACACTTCCCACCTCAGCACACAAGAGAGTAGAAATGGCATGTACTTGAGTTTAGATTTAGTAAAATTAGGACTTTTGCAGGCGCGGTGACTCACGCCTGTAATCCCCACACTTTGGGAGGCTGAGGCAGGTGGTTCACTTGAGGATGAGTTCGAGACCAGCCTGGCCAACATCGCGAAACCCTGTCTCTACTAAAAATATAAAAAATTAGCTGGGTGTGGTGGTACGTGCCTGCAATTCCAGCTAATTGGGAGGCTGAGGCACAAGAATCGCTTGAACCCAGGAGGTGGGGGTTGCAGTGAGCTGAGATTGAGTCACTGCATTCAGCCTGAGTGACAGAGTGAGAGTCTGTCTCCAAAAAAAAAAAAAAAAAAAAAAAATTGGTACTTTTTACACCTTCATCAAGGACATTCCTCAGTGAAACTGGACATCTCTCCTTCCTGTGAGTGTGTGGTCCGAGGATAGTGTTTGATGCTCTGGCCTCAATTGGGGCTGAGGCTTCAGCAGCTTGTTCCTCATTGCTTTTGTGCCCTCAGGGCAAGTGTCAGCACAGTGACAGGGGGAAAGTGATATTTTAGTATCATGATTTTAGTATCATGATTAGTTATGACCTCGTGGATCCCCCAAGGGTCTCAAGGACATCCAGGGATCAGAGAATGCAAGCTGAGAACCACTGGCCTGGACATCCTCCTCCTTTGTAAACTCCTCCAGACCAGCTCAGGTCCCCCCGTCATAGGCTTGTAAAATTCTCTGCTCTGGACCCGGCGCGGTGGCTCACGCCTGTAATCCCAGCACTTTGGGAGGCCTAGGCGGGTGGATTACTTGAGGTCAGGAGTTCAAAACCAGCCTGGCCAACATGGTGAAAGCCCATCTCTACTAAAAATACAAAAATTAGCCAGAAATCGCTTGAACCCAGGAGGCGGTGGTTGCAGTGAGCTGAGGTTGTTCCACTGCACCCCAGTCTGGGCAGCAGAGCGAGACTCCGTCTCAAAAAAAAGAAAAAAAATTTCTGTGCTGTGTTCCATCATTGGCCATGCTGGTGTTGTTGACGGGACTATTTGATGATTGTTATCTAGACCAGACAGTGGTTCTGTTTTGCTCACCGTTGGGGCCCTGGGGCCTGGCTCAGGTCCCAGTACACTATAGGCACTTGATGAATATTTGTTAACAGAATGAGCTGCTTTGTCTTGGGCCCCATGCTGGGAGTTTGGGGCCTGGAGCTGCAACAGACATTGTCCCTCTTCTCAAGATATTCCCAGCCCAGTGAGGATGCCCAGCTCTGCCCAGATGGGCATGGGAAGACCATCTGGGAAGCAGCAGGGGACATGAAGCCAGGAACTCCGATAAAGACACTAGGATGAGTGCTGAGGGGAGGGTCCTGGGCATGGCAGGGCTAGTGATGGGAGCAGTGGCCAGGCCCTTGCTGGAACCTGGTCCCCTGGACCCCTTCGAGTGGGACCTATGTGGTTTCTGGTGACATCTTTTGTGCCTTTCTTTTCCCCCTCAGGTCACAGTTACCTGGAGAGGCTTCTGAATGTTGAGGTGCCCGAGAAAGTTGGGTGAGTTCAGTTCCAGGGCTTTGCAAGTGGGCAGGGCACACCAGGACAGGGAGCCAAGGTGAGCACCAGGGCTGGAAGCAATTCCTGGGCTGAGCCTTCCCCACTGATCCCTGACTGCCCAGGGTCTGCCCGTTTCCCCTGTCTGACCAGGCAGTGAGTGACGTGAGTGTTGGCCGCCTGGTCTCCTTGCAGCGCCCGTCAGTGTTGCTGGTTGCCTGGCCAGACCTGACCCTGGGGCGTGAGCTCCAGAGGTTGGGGGTGAGGCGGAGCTGCCAGCTGCCATTCAGACTGGCTGGGGTAGGATAGTGGTGCTCCAGGATTACACCCAGTGCTGCTTCTGGCCGGGACACAGACTCCTTTTCCTGGAGGCCGTGTCCTGCCATCACTAAAACCAGCCCCTCCCTCCTTCCTGCAGAGCAGAGGGTTTGTTCTTGGGATGGGGAAACAGGGTGACTGGGCAGACCTGCTGGCCTTGCCCGCCCCATGGTGAATGGAGAACAGACCACAAAAGAGATGCAGCTCACCTGAGTCCAAGAGGTGGCGGTGGAACTGAGGACAGGGCTCTGTGTCAGCTCTGTGGTGGGGTGCTTGGGAGATGAAGCCACATTCTGAAGCTGACATCCCTCGTCTGCCCACGGAACCATGGCTTGGAGCTGCCATCCTCCCATCCCGCAGGGGCTGTGGGTTGGTGGCCCTGGCCAGGGCACCTTGTGTTGACATTTTGAGTCCCCCATCCCTGGAGTGGGAGAGGGACTCCCTATGGGGGAGGGCTTGGACTAGCTGGGCAGTCCTCACAGAGTCCCCTCTTCTGTTTTCAGTCCTGAGCAGGAGTCCCCCGAGGAGGCTGAGCCGGTAGCGGCAGCTGAGCCAGAGGTAAGGCGGCTGCCTGGGGAAGGGAGGACTCACCTCTGGGGCTCCCGCTCTGCCCTGCGGCCATCCTGGGCCTTGGGTTCCAGGTCGAGACCCCTAAAGCCTTGGTTCTTTCCACAGGTCCCTGAGAACAACGGAAATAACTCGTGGCCCCGCAATGACACGGAGATTGCCAATAGCACACCCAACCCGAAGCCTGCAGCCAGCAGTCCGGAAACGCCCTCTGCAGGGCGGCAAGGTGAGGCTCCCTGACCTGCCGCTTTTAGTGCCCAGAGCCACAGCGGGCCTTGGTGGCCTCGGCCTGACCTTCTCTCGGGATAAGGAAACCCTATTTCTGGGCCAGTAGGCTAAAGAGAAATTAAACCTGGGGGTGCAGAGATCCCTTTTGAGTCTGCAGGTTTCACCTCCCACTGTTGGGCTGGATCTGTCACTGAGTGCTGCATGGGGGGCTGTGGCTGGTTGGGACAGGAAGCAGGGGAAGGGGCTGCATTGGGGTACGGATATGAAGAGGCCAGGTCAAGGCCTTGACCTCGACTCCAGGGGCCAGTGGGAAGAGCCGTGGGCTGGGAATTGAACACGCACCTGGCCTCCTGCTTTGCCTCTGCTGCCAGCTCCTTTCTGACCTTTGTCGGTCCATCCCCGTCTAAAGAGGGCTGGAGAACAGTGGGTTTGGGCGTGTCCCAGGGTCCTGCTCACATCTCCCTGAGAAGGGTGCTTCTCTCTGGTGGGAAGTGCACTATAGCTATGAGATCTTGAACGTGGCCTCCTCCTCTTTACGACGTGGTCAGGGACAATGGTCATGCCAGCCTCACGGCCCTCAGGGCTGCTGCGGGGAACTTTTGGAGTGATGTGCACTTTCTCCTAGCAGTGAAATGAACATACTGACCCTACACCCCGCATGTTGACCCTGCAGCCGGAGCCACCCCCTCCTCCCGTCATGGCCACACCAGCCGCATGGCCCAGGAGGGGTGGGATTTAGAAGCTGTGCAAGGGGCTTAGAGCTCCTGCTTCTACAAGGTGTCCACACACTGTTCTTAGTGTCAGAGGTGGGCAGGGCATGTCTGGGGCTGCCGCCTCGACGGGACCGTCCCGCCCTGCCTTGCCTACCATAGAGCCAGGCACTGGCGGGGAGGGGTTCATGAGCTGCCGGTAGCCAGGCCCTGGCATCTGTAGATTCCTCAAGGCTAGTCAGGGTTAAGGCTGATACGTCTACGTTTGGCCACCCTGGAGCTGCCAGGAAGGGAGCCTTGCCCACTGCCAAGGCTGCTGCCCAGGGACCCCTTCCCCCTAGGCCCCCATTCCTACCCTGCCGCTGCCATCATTTCTGCAGCCTTGCTGAAATTGCTGTTTTCACAGAGGCCAAGACGGACCAAGCAGATGGACCCAGAGAGCCACCGCAGAGTGCCAGGTTTGCATCAAGGAAGGGTGTGCGGGTCCCTCTGAGGGCCCTGGAGGACATGGCCTTGTGTCCTTGCTCAGGGAGGGTGGATGTGTGCTCAGGGGCTTCAGAGCCTCTCTGCTGGGGTGTGGCCTGGTGTTGAGACTTAACCAAGGAGGCAGCTCCGTGCTGTGGATGAGCACCAGCCTGGGAATAGGGCGAACCGGTTGTTGACCCCGTCTTAGGGTGGTCTCCTGGCCTTGTGACCTTGGACTGTTCACCTCCCTTCCTCTGAGTGGGCAGCAGAGGGTTGGTTAGGCTCTGCAGCCTCTTTCAGCCTAGAGGCCGGTGGCCTGGGCCCGGAATTGTTTACCGGGGTGACTTTTGATGGGCTGTGGCGGGCTGCCCTGTGATGCCGCCGCCCACGCCTTGGCAGGAGGAAGCGCAGCTACAAGCAGGCAGTGAGTGAGCTGGACGAGGAGCAGCACCTGGAGGATGAGGAGCTGCAGCCCCCCAGGAGCAAGACCCCTTCCTCACCCTGCCCATCCAGCAAGGTGAGCCAGGCCCTGCCCTGCCCTAGAGCCCTGACCCCCTTCGGTACCCTGCCCCGCCTGCCCACTCCTGACCCTGGTCCTCATCTGCAGGTGGTGCGGCCCCTCCGGACCTTTCTGCACACGGTGCAGAGGAACCAGATGCTCATGACCCCGACCTCAGCCCCCCGCAGCGTCATGAAGTCCTTTATTAAGCGCAACACTCCCCTGCGCGTGGACCCCAAGGTGAGGGGCCTGTGCCCAGGTCGGGCTTTGTGGGAACCAGGCAGTGTGGCTGAAGGTCCAGTCTGTCCCCTAAGATACTGGGAGCAGTGTGAGCCTGGGCGGAGGCAGGTGTGGCCTGGCACTGTTAGGGGCCAGCTGAAGCCTCTGTGGCCACCAGCTGCCTTGACCTCTGGGGGCACTGTCCTGCACTTGACCTTGTGGGCTCTGGACTGCAGCCTGGAGGCTTGGCCGGCTCAGTGTGAGCCCTGGAGATCTGTGTGGTTAAGGTGAGGGGTACTTGTGGACACCTCCACCGTTGGGGTGAGGGTTGGGTGACAGGAGAGGCGGTGGGGGTGCTGCTGGCAGGAGGGCAGGTCCCACACACGCTTGCTGGCACAGCTGGGCATGTGGCCTGCCTGGCAGGACGTCCCCCGGCCTGGCATTAACTCTTACCTTTTCCCTTGTCTCCTCTCCACAGTGCAGCTTCGTCGTAAGTAAAGCCTTTTCCTGTCGGTAACCTCGCCCCACCTAGCACTTACCCGCTGTAGCCCCTTCCCTGCGTAGCTGACAGCACCTGTAGATGCACTAACATCGTAAGCGGGAGGGGAGCCTTAGGAAGAGAGTGGGACGGTGAGGGGTGCACTGGCTGGAGGTGCCCAGCAGTTCTGGGCCCCAGCGTCTTTCTCTGCCCTCCCTGCCCTTGACTCTGCTCCTAGGAGGAAGCGAGGGGGTGCGGCTTTTCACCAGGGCTACAGCTTGACGTGTTCCCCACAGCCACCTCCCTCCCTCCCCCCCAGCACCAGGCCTCCTCAGGGTCTGTGAGTCTTTGAAGAGAACAGACAGGTTGTCTGTGGTCCCCAGAGCCACTGAGATTTATTGGTTCACAGACCTGAGCAGTAGCCTTGAGGCAGTGGGATGACGGGGGAGGGCAAGTGTGGGTCTGAGCTGAGGTGGAAGGCCGGGTCTGGCTGTGCTGGGCGACAGCAGAACAGTGAGTGGTAGCGTCTAGAAACAAGTCACAGAAGCTGTTCTCTTCTCAGACAACTCAGAACTGAGCTGAGCCAGGCTGGCTTCTGAGCAAGGACCTTCGGATGGGGACATGCTTAACCCTCAGCCCCAGCTCCCCGTGCCATTTGCCAAGGCCGCAGCCGCCTCATTCCTTTAGTTCCTGCAAGCCTTCTGAAGAGTCCTCTGCAGTCACACAGGGACACCTGTGACAGCCAGGAGGGCTTTTGCCTCCAGCTGAGGGCCTCGGCAGGTGGGAGGGGCTTCCCAGCAGCTGGCCAGGTAGGCCCTGAACTGGCTTCTCCCCATGGAGGCCTGTTCCCCTCTTGTTGGAGAGGGTGACTGACAGTAACCTTCCAGTGGCCTTACCACCTGTGCCGCACCCAGACCGATTAGAGCCCTGCAGGTTTCACAGGGTGATAGAGAAGACCAGGAAGTGGCTCTTTCCTGCTTTGGGGATCCCAGGGCCCTGCACAGGGCATCTAGTGGGTGGGGACAGTCCATAGTTAGGAGACCAGGGGCCTACGGAGTCCTTTTGGACTGCATCCTGAACATTATGCTACGAGCCTCTGGGTCTTGTTTAAATCTATGGACAAGGTTGATATTTTCTCAGCATTGCAATTTAGCAGCAATTGACCTGGTTAGGTTTAGGCTGCAGGTTCCCATCTGCCTTCTGGGGACTGTGGTTCCAATGTTAGTCCCGATTTTGAAGATGGCAGTGCTGTTTGGACTTTTCCCGGGTGTGTGCCAGTCAGCAGTCAGCCTGGGACCTGGAAAGTGGTCTGTTAGTTTAGTTGTCAGCCTTTGGTGTCATAATTAGGGTCAGATCCTAGCATCTGCAGCTTGGAGCTGAGCCTATTTGTTTGTCAATTACCTGCAGTATCACTTTCCTGATCTCCTCTGGGGCTCCCTTTTCTGTCCTCCAGCTGGGAAGCTGGTGCTTTAGTTACCTTGTTCTGCTTTGCCTGCTTCTATGACTGTGTCCAGGGCCACCTGCCAGGGGGACAGAGAAAGAAAAACACACAGGATTTGGCCCACACTTTTGGGATCACAGCTCCTCCTTTGAGTTTTGACTCGGCAGCTTTCTCTGTCCAGGTCACCTGGCAGGGTCACAGACAGAAGAGCAACACGTAGGGTTTAGCCCACACTTTTGGGTTCACAGCTCCTCCCTCGAATTTTGACTTGGCAGCTTTCTTCAACTGCTGCTGCCCCTGGTTGCCGTAGGACTGCTTATGGGCTGAGGCACAAGGCAAAGAAGAAAAGAGAAAAAACAAAAATGGGGTTTCTGCCTTCTCTGAGCATTAGATACTGCCTTTCTGCTGCTTGAGTCAGGACTAGAATTCTTTCTGTCCATGCCCCAGTGACTCCTTTGGAGTTCCAGGCTGTATTGAGTTAGGCTACAGGAAAACAATGGGGAACTCACTGCTGGTTGGCTGGTGCTTCCAAGTCTGGTCTTCTTCCCCATCTGCCTGCTCCTCTTTAGTTTTAGAGGCCTCAAGTAGCCGCTCCTTGCATTCTCTCCAGGTTTTGTAGCCGCGTTCAGTGGGAGAGAGAGGTGGAGTGTGTCTACTCCATCTTACCCGTTACTGGGACCCCTTCTCTCCGCCTTTGGGAGGATGGTATTACCTTGGAGCCAGATTTCTAGGTGAGAGTGCTCCTCCAGTTAGGCTCAGAAGCCAAGGAGAAATCAATAGTAACCAGTACAGGAAGAGCGGGTCGCTATTGGACACTGTGTCCAAAGGTGGGAGTCTACTGGGAGCCAGGTGGGGTGATGGGTGTGGGCTTCACTCTGGGTCCCAGCCTCCACCCAGCCCCAGACTGTTCAAGGGGAAAGCACCAGCCTTGTCCTTGGCCAGGGAAGGCTTAGAGCCCCTGCCCATCCCTGCTGGCTGCCCATTGCTGTGGCTGTGCCCCTGGGGCTTTCTGTGTCTGCCCAGGAGGGGGTGCCAGCATCAATCAGCTTTTCAGCCAATGAGTACTTTTTAAAAGTTGCCTTAAAAATGAGCGTAGCCAGCTGGGCATGGTGGCTTACACCTGTAATCCCAGCACTTTGGGAGGCCAAGGCGGGCGGATCCCTTGAGGTCAGGAGTTCAGGACCAGCCTGGCCAACATAGTGAAACCCCGCCTCTACTAAAGATATAAAAATTAGCTGGGTGTGGTGGCACATGCCTGCAGCTTCAGCTACTTGGGAGGCTGAGGCACAAGAATCGCTTGAACCTGGGAGGTGGAGGTTGCAGTGAGCCGAGATCGCGCCATTGCACTCCAGCCTGGGTGACAGAGCAGACTCTGTCTCCAAAAAAAAGCATAGCCATGTCACAGGAAGTTTGGAAAATAAAAGAAAATAATACCATTCCTAATCCGTCTCACTAGACTATAGTAACCTCTGTTAGGATTTGACAGTATTTCCTTTTATTTTTTTCAACTATTGTGAAATAGTTCATATACACAAAAAAATACGTATACATATAGTATGGATGTTATAAAGCATGATAGTCGTCAGTTAGCCCTTGCGTCTGCACCGCCCCCTTACTGCGACATTCACCGTGACTGGGAGAGCTGCCTTTCTGCTCCTCACCCTTCCAAGCTCATCCTGCATTTTCGTTTTCAATGCACAGTTTATGTAGTTGTCATCAGCACATAAATCCTATTTGGAGCCTGACTTTTGTGCTGCCTGAAACTTGGCAGGGCTCAGTTGAGGGCACTGTGGCTCAGGCCCCTGTGAGGCAGCTGAGTGCTCCTGGGAGGAAAGATGGGAGCTGCGGGTCTTGGCCTGGGTGCTATTGGAGCCACACTGGGGATACCTCTGCCTAAGAAGCATTCTGATGCTGCCACCCACGTGGCCGCAAGCTGCTGGGGACTGTGGGCAGCTTTTGGGGCTGGGTGGGGGGTTGTCCTTGCTCATGTCCCATCTCCCTCGCTCCCCGCCACCCCAGGAGAAGGAGCGGCAGCGCCTGGAGAACCTGCGGCGGAAGGAGGAGGCCGAGCAGCTGCGCAGGCAGAAGGTGGAGGAGGACAAGCGGCGGCGGCTGGAGGAGGTGAAGCTGTAAGTGGCCTGGCTCCCTGGACCGTGGCCTGCCCCAGCCGTGGCGGGGCTCCCCCTGACTGTCCTGTGCCCCGCAGGAAGCGTGAGGAACGCCTCCGCAAGGTGCTGCAGGCCCGCGAGCGGGTGGAGCAGTTGAAGGAGGAGAAGAAGAAGCAGATTGAGCAGAAGTTTGCTCAGATCGACGAGAAGACTGAGAAGGTGGGAGCCTAGGCTCTGGGGGACCCAGGCAATTCAGACTTAGCCCAAGGGTTAGGACTGGACCCCTCAGGAAATTGCTGATTTGTCACTGCACCCCTATACCCAACTCCTGCCTGCCCCACAGGCCCTGGAGTCCACTCTGAGCTCAGCCGAGGGCTTCCCTGGCAGCCCTTTGTGAGTCGGATCTGACACTCAGGCAGGACCGGCTTCTGGTGTCCTCTCCCTGGGCGGTGGGAACAAGCCAGGTGTGCAGGGGCAGGTGGGGCCTGTCACGCAGAGTTCTGGGCCCCACTCTGCAGGATTGGATGTGGGTGCTCCAATGGGCACATGTGGGTGGGCTCTGCAGGCCAAGGAGGAGCGGCTGGCGGAGGAGAAGGCCAAGAAAAAGGCGGCAGCCAAGAAGATGGAGGAGGTGGAGGCGCGCAGGAAGCAGGAGGAGGAGGCGCGTAGGCTCAGGTGGCTGCAGCAGGTGCGAGCGCAGGTGGGCCTCAGGGAGGAGGTGGGCGGGGTGGGCACCGTCTCAGCACCATGGGGCCCTATTGGGTGCACCCCGCCTTGTGGGGTTGACCCAGACCATCTTGTTGCTTCATGCCAAGAAGGAGGTTTCCCAGAAGCCTCCAGGGCGGGGATGGTGACCAGAACCTGCCTCTCATCTTCTGTAGCAGCAGTAGTTTGAGGGTTAAGTGCTCATACTTGGAGCCAGACTGCCTATCTCAACTCTGCCATTTATTAGCTGTGCGACCTTGTGCAGGCTGCTTGACCTCTCTGCTTCCATGCCTTCAAGTAACAGTGAGGGTTAAATGTGTTCATGTCTAAAATGCTCAGTAGGGTCTGACGCCTGCTGAGCGTTCTGTACAATTGCTGTTATGGTCCATTCCCTGACTGTTCTGCCTATAAGAGTAAGGGCCCAGCTCGTCCCAGTCAGTCTTAGGACTCTAGAGAAGGCAAATCCATCATTAGGGCTTATGTGACTAGTCACCAAGGTCCGGTATTTACTGTGTGCTAGGCACTGTTCTAAGTGTGTTGTGCCTATAAATCCAGCAACCCCATGAAGTGTAGGAATAACTGCGGTCTCCGTTTTATAGACGAGGAGACAGGCCAGAGGGTTTAAATGCTTGCCCGTTGTTTCACAGCTGGCGCGTTTGGCTCCGAGGTTCCTTTCTGCTAAATCTACAGCAGCAGCGGCTGTCCCGAGATGCCTTTTCAGGCTGCTGCTGGTGGTTCTGGCAGAGCCTTGCCCAGGATGTCCCACGGCACCATTCCTGTGTTGTCCGTGCTGGTGGCTGATAGGAGGGGCACCTGGGCTTCGGGCGAGTGGGGCTGCTGTCCTGCCTCTGGCCCTGGCCCAGCCACAGCACCCGACCTTGCTCTCCATTTCAGGAGGAGGAAGAGCGGCGGCACCAAGAGCTGCTGCAGAAGAAGAAGGAGGAGGAGCAGGAGCGGCTGCGGAAGGCGGCCGAGGCTAAGCGGCTGGCGGAGCAGCGGGAGCAGGAGCGGCGCGAGCAGGAGCGGCAGCTGGCAGAGCAGGAGCGTCGGCGGGAGCAGGAGCGGCTCCAGGCCGAGAGGTGAGGGACCTGCTGGCCCGTCTGCCTGCCCTCCATGTGTGTGGAAGAGAGACGGTGTGGCCCTTGCCTGGACACGGCCCCACCTGCATGCGAGGGTTTGCAGGTGCTTTCCTTGGCACCAAACCCAGAGGCCTACAGCTAGTGGTCCACCGGAATACACTCCCCATTGGCTATGGGCGGTCCAAGGAGTGATGGGTGGGCTTGCTTAGGGCTTGGCTTGGTTCTGCGTCCAGCTGCGTGTGCTGACCTCTTTGGTGTCTTTTTGTAACTGGCAGGTGTGGTGCTCTGAGGATGAGCCGATATCTCTCAGCAGGGCCACCATGGGCATTTTGGGCAGGAGAGATCTTTGTGTTACATTGCAGGTGTTTGGCATCCTTGGCCCCTGTCCCCACTAAATGTGTCTCCCCTGGTGAGGACGATAACTCAGATATTTTCAGACTATTCCCCTGCCTTGGGAACTGTGGACCCAGGAGCCCTGAGATCTTCCAGCTGTGCAGATGCAGTGGTCTCTGTACAACAGACATGTTTAGTTTTACGGGCATTTGTCCAGGGCCTGCCCTGAGCCTGGTTGTTCTAGGAGTCGTGGGGATGCCAAGGAGGAAAAGCCACACTCACTGTTGGCCGGGAGATACGTGGGATCCTGCGTCTGTGCGCGCAGTAGAGCACAAGGTTCGTGTGTGTGAGACACGCAGGCCCCGTAGCTGTTCCCTCTCCCTCTCTACCTCCTGGGAAACACCGGGCAGCACTTTTTTTCCGTGTCCATCTTTGTGGGTGGCTTCAGGCTTATCAGAGCAGTGAGAAGTCACAGCCAGAGGGCTGCACTGCATCAGGGCTGGTTGACGGAGACAAAGCTGTCCGTGGTCCTCTGGTCAGAGTCTGGGAAGGCGTAGAGTACAGCTAACGTGGTTTGAGACTTGCAGGGTGCTGGGCAGGGCAGGGGGCTTTGAGGGTGGTGTGTGATAGTCACAGTGTCGGCAGCTTTGGTGGGTTACCCCAGCTCCATGCTTTACACCTGTTTCCTTGTTTAGTCCTCAACTGAAGCCCATGGTGGCGTGGGAGCCATCAGCTCCACTTCACACAGGGAGAGACAGGTCCAGAGAGGTTAAATGACGTGTTCAAAGTCGTGAGCCAGTGTGTTGTGGCGGTGACTCCAGAACTCATCCACAGCCCCTTGTTCATGCTTGTTCATGCTTGTTCATGCTTGGAGCCGGTGTCTGCCCTGAGGGTTAGGATAATTAGGGATATTGTGGATCATCCCATTTGATTCTTGTGTTGACCCTGGAGGAAGTGTGTTCTGGTCTCCATTGTATAAAAGTGTTATGAGGCTCAGAGACCTAAGTTACAAGGAAAAGTGGGGGCCAAATGTTGGGCTTCAGCTTGTGTTCCCTGCACCCTCAGGTGTGCACACTTCTAGCCTCCGGGGCAAAAGCGCAGCTCTTGGCTCTAAGCTGGTTGCCCATTCGGCAATCCCACCGTCTAAGGTGTGTCCTGCTGGCTGGGCTGGCTTCCCTAGCAGGGATGGGAACAGGGCTTGGGCTGGGGCTCCACTTCCTGTCCTAACAGGCTCTTGCTGGGTCCTCAGGGAGCTACAGGAGCGGGAGAAGGCCCTGCGGCTGCAGAAGGAGCGACTGCAGAGGGAACTGGAGGAGAAGAAGAAGAAGGTGAGGGGAGCTGGGTTGCAGGCTCTCCTGGGGTCTGCCCTGAGCTGTGGGCTGGTCTAGACTCCCGTGGCAGGGGCTGCCTAGGGAGGGGAAGGAAAGAGAGGGGAGGGAAGGGCACCTGCACAGCTCCCTAACACCCCATTGCCGCCTGGTTCCAGGAAGAGCAGCAGCGTCTGGCTGAGCGGCAGCTGCAGGAGGAGCAAGAGAAGAAAGCCAAGGAGGCAGCAGGGGCCAGCAAAGCCCTGAACGTGACTGTGGACGTGCAGGTGCAGCCTGGGCCCCAGTGGAGAGGCCCTCGGGTGGAGGGGCCCAGTCTGATTATTCTCTTCCCAGTAGCTGGAGGCACAGGCTACGTTAGGCCCCTAAGGAAAAGGACAGATACACTTGACCCAATTGTTTTTACTATTTTTTGTATTCTTTGTTATTCTAAAAGTAGAATTTGTTGAGGTGGGGGATAAAAAGGAGCTAAACCTTATAAAAGAGTATAAAGTTTTAAGAAAAGGGACCCTCAGGAAAACTCTACTAAGCCCATTGTATATCCTTGTAGATTTTTGCGTATGTAACCCTTTTAACACACACAGATATTCTCTGTCTCTCTTTTTCACCCATATACACACATATTTAAAATGGGCACGTACCATTTGGTGGCTTGATTTCCAGTCCCCTCACCCCCATGGTTTTTTTTTCGCTCCGCATATTTTGTAGACATCTGTCTGTTTCAGCACAGGTAAATTGCTTAGTTTTGAGGGCCGTGTACCTTCATTGTGCTAGAATTCAGCCGGCTCCTCTTGACGAGTATTTGATCTGTTTTCACTTCAGTGCTGTTACCAAACAAAACATCATGTTTTCATTGCAGCACAGTTAAGATGCGGAAAACTTGGAAGTTAGTATGGTATCTGTCAACGATGGATGGTTAAGTTGCAAATCCTGGAGTCTCCTGAGCGGTTCCCAGGAGGATGCTAGACACACTGGCCTGGAAGGAAGTTTGCAGTACACCTTAGCATGAGAAAAGGAGACGCAGAGTAGTGTGTGTTCTGTGACTTTTTAAAATTAAAAAGTAGGCCTGGTGCAGTGGTTCTCGCCTGTAATCCCAGCATATTGGAAGGCCAAGGCAGGTGGATTACTTGAGGTCACGAGTTCGAGACCAGCCTGGTCAACATAGTGAAACCCAGTCCCTTACTAAACATACAAAAAATAAGCCGGGTGTGGTGGTACACACCTGTAATCCAGCTACTTGGGAAAGCTGAGGCATGAGAATCTCTTGAACCTGGGAGGTGGAGGTTGCAGTGAGCTGAGATCACACCACTGCACTCCAGTCTGGGCGACAGTGAGATTCTGTCTCAAAAAAAGAAAAAAAAAAAAAAGTGATCCTGCACCTTTTGTTTCTCCTGTGAAATGGGAGGAGGTGAGCAGTGCCCCAGTGCTCCTTGGTGGTGAGAGACCGGAGTGCCGCGGAGGGAGCTGATGGCCATGTTTGTTTTTCCAGTCTCCAGCTTGTACCTCATATCAGATGACTCCGCAAGGGCGCAGAGCCCCTCCCAAGATCAACCCAGATAACTACGGGATGGATCTGAATAGCGACGACTCCACCGATGATGAGGCCCATCCCCGGAAGCCCATCCCCAACTGGGCCCGAGGTAAGCAAAGCCCACAGCTCCCTGGGAGACTCAGGCCCTCCCTGGTCCTCACCTTGAGGGCCCTGGAAGTAGTGGGTTGGCTGCTATGGTGTTGGGAGGCTGCTGAGTGCTTGAGTTGGCGGCTCGAGGCTCTGGCCTTGGGCATGCATGTGCCTGGGGGAGAGTGGGGCACCCTGTGGTCATTGTGCTTTCCTGAGGACCAGACCTATGAGGTTGGGTTCCTTTGTTCTCAAAAAAATATATGAAATTGCGCTGGCCTCGGGCACGGCATATACTGCTGGGTGTCCTGACTTGGACTGGGCCCCTCCTTAAAGTCACATCCAGCAAGGCTGAAGAGACTTGGACCCAAGTAAGCCACCTGGGGCAGGGACAGAGCTAGAATGGGAACGGGTTTAGGCAGAACACCAAGCTGGAGCCTGGGGCCTCTGGCCAGCTGGGGGAGGCAGGAAAGGCCCTGAGAAGTGTGCGAGGCACTTGAGTAGGATCTGACCTGGAGTTTACAGGCCCCAGCATTAAACAAGAACGTGGGTGAGCGTGACTGCAGTGCCTCAGGCCTGAGTGCAAGGCCAGCTTGAGTGAGCAGGGTAGGTGCTAGCAGTGGGTGCTGCCAGAGTGGATAGGGCCAGTGGGTACCATGGGTGCCTTGCAGTGTTTGCTGAGCTGGAAGTCAGGGAGGGGCGCAGATGCCCTAGAGGGAAGGGCCTGGAATCCCATAGCTGGTAGGCACTCTGCAGAAACTTGTTTTTGTGAGTTTCACCTCATCTGAACCCTACCGTAACTGGCATGTGCTTTAAGCCTCTTAACTACCAGTGTCAAGTTGTTTGGGAGATGGCAGTGAGCAGAAGCCAGATCGCTTGCAAAGCCACCTAATCGGAGGTGACTTTGAACAGCTTACTTAAATAGTTTCCTCATCTGTGAAAGGGGGGTGATGACAAGATCCAGCTGAGGAGTTGTATTGAGAGTGACATGAGTGAGCTCACGGCTGGCCCTTAGAGCCGCACCTGGTGCTGAGCAAGTGCTGGTGCATGTCTGGCCTCCTGATCCCCTGGGTCTTCCTCAGCCCCGTTGTCAGGACTGTGCACTCCCACATCCACTGCCCAGAGGCCCCTCAGTATTGTGCCAGGGCCTGTGGGGTCTATGAGAAGCAGCTGGCCAGGGTGGTCGAGGATGGCATCCTATGCCTAAGCTCTCGAGCTTGGCTTGTCTTCACACATAGGCTCTGCCATTGTTAGCTGTATGCCTTTAGGCAAATCTGCTGAATGGGAGAATACAGAACCTGCCTCCCAGGTGGTGGTCGGGACAGGTTCAAGGAGTGCCTGGCTCATGCAAGCTCTCGAGGACTTTGTACAGGTTAAGCTGCCAGAGGACGGTAGGAAGGATGTGACACAAGGGCGTTCTCTGGGTTTGATGGTGGTACAGGCAGGGGCAGGGCTGAAGAGGGTGACAGAGCTCTCTGTAGGGAGGCTGGAGAGGGTGACAGGGCTCTTTGCGGGGCAGGGGATGGGGAGGTTCATGGAGAGCCCCAAGGCAGTGTCTGGTCTGTCATCTCCTGTAGGCACGCCGCTCAGCCAGGCCATCATTCACCAGTACTACCACCCGCCGAACCTTCTGGAGCTCTTTGGAGCCATTCTCCCGCTGGACTTGGAGGATATCTTCAAGAAGAGCAAGCCCCGCTATCACAAGCGCACCAGCTCTGCTGTCTGGAACTCGCCGCCTCTGCAGGGCGCCAGGGTCCCCAGCAGCCTGGCCTACAGCCTGAAGAAGCACTGAGGCTGGCCTTCGTCTGTCTTAGCAGCCTCACCTCCTGTCTATGTCTATCTATCTGTCTGTCGGTCTCTGTCTTGGTCTGTCCACCTCCTTCTTGGCATGCCATTGTGGAGGGCTTGGCCAGGTGTATATAAACGTCCTCTGTGCTGGGTGTTTCTGCTGCAGGTGGCAGGTGGCCCCAGGCCTGTTTGGAGGATGGGCTGGGTGGGTGGGTGGGGAAGAACCGGGCCCAGCCCCACATGACCTGCAGACAGTGCTCTGTAAATAGTTGTTTTAATTTAGCTGAATGTTAGCGTTTTAGTCTTTGGCATTTTAGTGTTTGGGAGGTAGATTAATAAAGTATATTCCTTCAAGCCTGCTGTTGATACCGTGAAGACTGGGCACCTCAGCCCTGGCTCTGTAGCTGTGTGTCTTAGGCCACCGGTGGCCTGCAGGACCAAGGTACTGTTCCATCCCCTGCGGCGTGCCTCAGGATCACCGGGTGCAGACGCCCGCCCTCGGAGATGCTGCTGCAGTGGGTGGTTCCACTGCCTGGATAACCCCTGAGGAACACTTCAGTTACTGTCACGATGGGGCAGGTGGAGCTCCTCCCTGTTTTTTGGGGTGCTCCCTGTTTGTAACGGGAAACTTGCTCATTGGGAAAGACCTGTGTCTTGACACAGCCCTGCCACTTAGTCCCCTACCCTCTCTATTCCCCAGGCTCCACCCTTGCTGCACAGGTACAAATGGACCTGAGAACATCTGTGTGCTGGTGAAGCATGAGGTCTGAGTAGAAAAGGGGTATCCCTTGAGACCACCTTGGGACCAGTGCTTGCAAGCAGCAAGATATTTCCCCAGCAAAACCAGGCAGCTGCCAATTAAATGCTTAGCGCCAATGAAAGCTGGCTGTGGTCCTGCCTGTGAGCTGCCTGCTGCTGCCTTCTGAATGCATACATCTGCTCCTCTAGCCCGGGGTTGCCAAACTATGGCCTGTGGGCCAAATCCAGCCACAGTCAGTTCTTTAAAGTTTTATCGAAACACAAGCGATAGAAATGCCCATTTCTTTACCTGTTGTCTCCAGTTGGTCTGCTCTGAGGGCAGTGTTAAGTTGTGCAGCAGAGGCCCATCCATGCAAAGCTGAAAATGTTTACTATTTGAACTTTTACAGAAGTTCTGCTTAAGGACAAAATAAAGCCTAAATCCAAGAATACTTTTAAAAATGAGGAAATAGTGAACACAATAGATGGAAGTCTGGAAGTTTCTACCCATGCCAAGAAAAGCGTTTTATGGTTTGTTCAAATATGTTGTGCAGTTCAAATTTTTTCCCGATATTCTCTGACTAGACACTTGTACTGAGTAAACTGGCGAGTGTGTCTGTCTAAAACCACAATATATCACTTAAAGCATCTTTACATAGTGTGTTTAAGAAAAAGTTATTATTCAGCAGAAAGGTAATTGCAGTTGGTCTGCATATTTATCAACACTTGGTATTGTCTGTTTCTTATTTTAGCCATGCAAATAGGTGTGTATGGATATCTAATCATGGCTTTAACTTGAATTTCCCTAATGGCTGATGGTGAACATCTTTTCATGTACATTTCTGTCATCTGTATATCTTTGGTGAAGAGTCTTCAAATCTTTTGTTCATCTTAAAATTGGATTGTTATGTTACCGTTGGGTTTAAGAATCTTTACATATTATGGATACAAATATGTTGTCAGATAAATGCTTTGCAGTATTTTCTCCCAATCTGTAGCTTGTCTTTTTAAAAAAATTTTTTTTGTAGAGATGGGGTCTTGCCACGTTGGCCAGGCTGGTCTTAAACTCCTGGTCTGAAGCGATCCTTCTGCCTTGGCCTCCCAAAGTGCTGAGATTGTAGGCATGAGCTGCCATGCCTAGCCCAGCTTTTTGTTTACTTACCAGTGCTTTTCACAGGACAAAAATTTTAATTCGATGAAGTCCAATTAATTAAATTTTAAAAATAGAGTGTGTTTTTTTGTCATGTCTAAGAAACCATTGTCTAGTCCTAGGTCCTAATTCTCCTTTGTTTTCTTCTAAATGTTTTTTATTTTACATGTTACATGTAGATTTATGATCTATTTTGAGTTAACTTTTTTTTAAGTATGAAGTTTATGTTTTTTGTTTGTGTTTAGGAGCATATGGACGGATGTCTAATTGTTCCAGCACCATTTGTTGGAAAGACTACCCTTTCTCTGCTGAATTTCTTTTATATCTTTGCCAGGAGTTAGCCATATTGGTGTGGGTCTATTTCTAGACTTTTTATTTTCTCCCATTGATCTGTACATCTCTCCTTTTGCCAATACCACATAAATCAAGATGACTATAGTTTTGTAATAAGTATTAAAATCTGGTAATATAATTCTTCCAATTTTATTTTTCTTTCAAAATTATTTTGACTATTGTGTCAGTGTTACCTTTCCATTTAAATTTTAGGTTCAACTTACCTACAAAAGTCCTGCTGGGATTTTGATTGGAATTGCATTAAATCTGTAGATAAGTTTGGGGAGAATTCACATATTTATGATTGTCTTTTAATCCGTGAACATGACGTGTCTCTCCATTTATTTGCATGTTTAGTTTCTTTCTTCAGCATTTTATAGTTTCAGCATACAGATCCTGTACATATTTTCTTAGATTTGTGACTATTTATTTTCTTGGAGCTGTTGTAAATGGTTTTGTTTTTCTGATTTTTGGTTTCCACTTGTTCATTGCTGGTGTATAGAAATACAGTTGACTTTTGTGTCAACTTTGTATCCCGTGATGCAAGTAAAGCAGTACTGAGGGGAATTTATAGGGCTCAATGCCTGTGTTAGAAAAAAGGTCTCAAATCAGTGACCTCAGCTTCTACTTTAAGAAACTAGAAAAAAAAAAGAGCAAATTAAAAGTGTACACAGAGAGGGGGAAATCATGCAAGTAGAGCAGAAATCAGACATTAGAAAGAGAAAATACAGCAAATTAATTAACCACAAGCTAGTTCTTTGAGAAGCTCAAGAAAATTCTATTTAGACTGATCAGAAGAAAAGATAGATTACCAATGTCAGAAATTAGGTAGCTTCACTACAGATTCTACAGATATTAAAACAATAAGAGACTATTATGAACAACTTCTAGGAATACATTTGACAGTTTAGATGAAAGCAATGCAGATTCCTTAAAAGATACAGATTAGTTTACTTAGGAAGAAATGGAAAACCTACATAGCTCTATGAAAGATGTGTTATCACAAAGAAAACGGTAGACATAGGTAGGTTTAGTGGTAAATGTTGCCACATGTTTAAGGAAATAATACTCATTCTACACAACCGCTCACATGAAATATAAGAGGAAAGAATACTCAGTTCTGTCTCTGAGGCCAGCATTGCTTTGGTCCCCAAATCAGACATTGCAAGAAAAGAAGACAATTATCCCTCATGAACATCAACACAAGAATTCTTAGAGTTTCATCAAGTCCAAGTTAAATAAAAAGGATTACACTTTTTGTTGTTGTTGTTGGAGACAGGGTCTCACTCTGTTGCCCAGGCTGGAGTGCAGTGGTGGGATCTCAGCAACCATATCCAAACCACACCAATATCCCTTTCATTTTCAGGGTAATTTCTGACCTTGGTTAAAACTGCCATTTCCCCTAGTAATCAGAAAAGCCTTATTGTGGGGTTTTTGATACCTTTTTATAGTTTTATGTTGTCTTCTTTGTTTTAAGGCATATATGAAGTTGCTTCAAAATTGGGAACAAGAATTGTCACATTCTTTTGTTTTTTCTTCATATTTTCTCCATATTTTTCTTGTTCTCCTCTTTTGTCCTCCAATCCTGGGAGGAAAGTAAGTGTCATGGGTGAGGAATTTCCACTTCCTGGACCACTGGAGTCTCTGGGACCATCCACAATCCCTCAGCCTGGGAGAGTGCTCTGTTCTTCAGCATACTAAAAATGGCCCTAGCCTGCCCTTAAATGACTCTAGAGGGGTCATTCAAGTGTACGTTTGTATGTAAGAAGATGATTAATATGTCAAATGTGGCTAAAAGGAGCCAGGAGGATCTTTAGACACAGTAATCTTTAGACACAGATCTTTAGACATATTCCCCCAGCCACCCTTCAGAGGTGGGGAATTTTGGTTCTTCCCTGGTAAATCTCTTGTCAAATTACTAATTATTGATCTCTGATAATTACTAATTATTGATCCCTACTTCATGATTATCTCCTTTACAGCTGGTGAGCAAGCCACTGATTCTAGACTTTCATGACTTTCTGATGGCTTCTTACTGACCAAATGATAAACCGCTCAGGATTTCCTGTCTGCGCTGTGTGGGTTAATGTCCCCTGAGCCACCTTCTTTCTCAAATTGCTGTTATAATGTCTTAATCCACAAGGAAGGTCTTGTGTGGACACATGTATAAATCCAGAGTGTTCTAGTAGGATTATAGCTCCCCTTGCACTAAGGGGTTCCCAGGGCACTTACATGATGTGTAGTTGTTGTTATTCACCGCCCCGCCAGGGGCTGGATCTTGTCCCCTGTGCAAAATCAGAAGCAGTTTCCCTAGTCTTGGTTCACCTGGTTGCAGTTCTCACCCTCTTCCTAGGAGTCCACTCTGCTGAGTTCCCATCAGGTCTTTGTCTGCACTGACTCTACGCCAGGTAGCTGGAGGTTGGACCGCTCCTTCAGCCTAGATACTTTCTTTATTTCTCTCTTCATCATGTCCTCCAAAAAGCCTCATCTGAATGTGTAGGTTGGTTTAGGTGGCTAGTTTTCTTTCTTTCTTTCTTTCTTTCTTTTTTTTTGAGGCGGGGTCTGGCTTTGTCACCCAGGCTGGAGTGCAGTGGTGCGATCTCGGATCGCTGCAACCTCCACCTCCCAGGTTCAAGTGATTCTCCTGCCTCAGCCTCCCGAGTAGCTGGGATTACAGGTGCGTGCCACCACGCCCGGCTAGTTTCTGTATTTTTAGTAGAGACAGGGTTTCACCATGTTAGTCAGGCTGGTCTCGAACTCCTGACCTCGGTGATCCACCCGCCTCGGCCTCCCAAAGTGTTGGGATGACAGGCGTGAGCCACCGTGCTAGGCCCATTTTATTCTTTTAATTATCAAAGCCTAACCTGTAGTGGGAGATGTCTGATGAGTTTTTCTCAGATTGAACACCAGCAATAAGGTTTGAGCCTTAAGGTGGCGCCATTTCACGTAGAGCGTGGAATCTGTGAACACTTGCAATAGACCATCGGTCACCAGCAGGAGCCCTTGAGTTCCGTTCCTGGATGCCGTTCTCAAAGTGAACACAATGAAATACAAGTTTCACTTGTGTTTGCATAAGGGCAAAACAACTGACAGCGTCTTCTCTTGAGAAGAGAGGACTGTGCATTATACAAGCAGGTGTATATGCTATCTCCTCACATTTCTTACTAAGGAGACAGAAGCTGAGAAGAAATGAGATTAGGTGTTGTCTATCAAGGGCAGACGGAAAGAAGTGGGTAGCTATGACTGTGTTTGTGGTGTGTGGGATGAAAAAAGAAGATTTGAAGGATAAAACTAGAAGGGAAGTGAAAATGACTCTAAAGTGCCTTATTTGGAGAGCAATGAGACTGACTGACTGGTTCATGTTAACGGGATCATCTCAGCACTGCTGAGGGTTTTACATGCATACTATTATTTAATTCTAATGACTTTCACGTAAAGAAAGTGTAGTCTTCATTTACTGAGACTTAAAAAGATTAAATGGCTTTTCCAAGCTCACACAGTCCATGTAGCCCAGAGATGGGAAACTATATCTGGACCCCAAATCCTTGATTTTACTTATCCGCCTGCCCGCCTCTTCCCTGTTGAACCTGGGAAGGCATCAGGGCACCCAGTTAGTGGTGTCCCACCGATAGACACATTTTAAACTGGATTATGAAAAGCTGGGCTAGCTTTCTTACTTAAACAACACTGGGGCCAGGTGTGGTGGCTCGTGCCTGTAATCCCAGCACTTTGGGAGGCCGAGGAGGGCAGATCATGAGGTCAGGAGATCGAGACCATCCTGGCCAGTATGGCAAAACCCCGTCTCTACTAAAATACAAAAAATAAATTAGCTGGGCATGATGGCGCCCGCCTGTAGTCCCAGCTACTCGGGAGACTGAGGCAGGGGAATCGGTTGAACCTGGGAGGCGGAGATTGCAGTGAGCCAAAATCGTGCCACTGCACTCCAGCCTGGCGACAGAGCAAGACTCTGTCTCAAAACAAAACAAAAAACAATACTGGAACTTCTTTCCCTCCTGTTCCTCCAATTCCCTTCCCTGGATTATCTTCCTCTTTGTCACTACCACACATCTAGAAAGATTAGCATTTCTATTACAGAAGCAAATGTCAAAAGGAGATTTAGAGGGAGTTACAGTCGCTTTAAAAAAACAAAAAACAAAAAAACCAAAAAAACCCTGCCCTTTGCCATCACAAGCCCATGATCATCACAGTTATCTGTCAGTCAAGCACCTAACCGTAATGGAAGTCAACAAATAAAACGCATCACTTGAGATCGGATAAAGAACACAGGATGAGCGTGAGTTTAATCTTTGTCCATCCTCTTTAGAAATCTGAAAAAATAACAACTTAAAATGACAAAAGAACAAAGTGACAAATTCTACGGTGTGGTGGAAACAAGCAAGTGACAATATTTGATGAGAAATATTTAAGATTTTCTGATGGATGAAGAGCAGATAGGATGAAATCTACCGAGAAATAAGATGAGAGGAAACTGAAGTTCAAACGTGCTGGAGAAAAAATCCTTCAGATAGAGGAGCTTTTGGAAGGAAAGAGGAAATTAGGTTTAAGATAGGTCTTGGATAATTACTGAAGTTGAACATAGGCAGGATGAGAGTTGAAATACACAATGAGATGTGGACAGCTACCTCACACCACTTTGCTCTGTCCTTCCACAACATTTTTTTTTTTTTTCACATAATGTTTTTATTGTTCCCTTCAGTGCAAAGGACTATTGGGGAAGAAAGGTCTTCCCAGTGGGCAGCAGAAAACCATCAGATTAAGCAAAAATAATTGCTCTCAAGGATCCTAGGTGAGTATGAGTTCAGAAGTTTGCTGGTCATCACAAGTCTTTGGGTTATTCAGTCTGCTTCTGTGTGCAGTTCTTCTAGAATTCTATTTAAAAAAAAGCCATCAACTCATTATGGGTGCCAAAGGGGTAACCCCTTTTCCTTCTAGGCTAAACATGAAAAAATCTGATTTTCATCATCCTGAGTGGCACCCGTTTTTGCAGAGGACACAAACTGCCTCTTTCAGGTGGTCTCAAACTCCCCTTCTTTGGGTGGTACCTTTGATGTGGTTGTGCTTGATGTTCTTAAGTCTCTGGTTTCAAGGTGGGACAGACTTACCATGAGATGCAGGTATCTCAAGAAAGGTCCAGCATGACTTACTAACTGTGGGGATGGTCAAGATGGGGTGTTAGGGCCTGGCTTACATCGCTGCCAGTCTGTTCTTTCTGTGAAATTCCTTTAGGTAAGATCAGTTCCCCAGGTAGAACAGATGTATTGGAACAGAGCCTCATGTTTGTGTCAGCCTTGACAGGAACTTATGACGGAAGGAGACTCCTTGACTTCCTTTCTTTCCTCCTTCCTTCCTTCCTTCCTTCCTTCCTTCCTTCCTTCCTTCCTTCCTTCCTTCCTTCCTTCCCTCCCTTCCTCCTTCCTCCCTCCCTCCCTTCCTCCTTCCTCCCTCCCTCCCTCTGTCTTTCTCTTTCTTTCTTCTTCTTTCTTTCTCTTTCTTTCTTTCTCTCTTTCTTTTCTCTTTCTTTCTTTCTTCTTTTTCTTTCTTTCTTTCTCTCTCTCTTCTTTCTTTCTTTCCTGCCTTTCTTCTTTTTCTTTCTTTTTTCCTTTTTCTTTTTTTATTTTGAGACAAAGTCTCACTCTGTTGCCCAGGCTGAAGTGCAGCGGCGCAATCTCAGCTCACTGCAACCTCCACCTCCCAGGTTCAAGCGATTCTCGTGCCTTAGCCTCCGGAGTAGCTAGGATTACAGGCGTCTGCCACCACACCCAGCTAATTTTTTTGTGTGTTTTTAGTAGAGATGGGGGTTTCACTATGTTGGCCAGGCTGGTCTCAAACTCCCGACCTCGTGATCTGCCCACCTTGGCCTCCCAAAGTGCTGAGATTACAGGCGTGAGCCGCTATGCCTGGCCAAAACTCCTTGACTTTCAAGGATCTGCTCTATTGCAGAGGAAAATTGCTGGACCTCTCCTGGGGCCATGATGATTTCACAGGAGCAGAGCCCCATAGCTCATTTGAACACAGCCTGCAGGTTCATCATGACATTAGGAGGGCTTTAGGCCACAAAAAGTCTGTTCACTGTAGTTTATGTCACCTCTTGTTTTGCCACTGAATTTGTGAGCCTTGTCAGAGCTGGGGAGGGTATGGGATATATGGTTGTAATTTGATGTTTAAGGTTTTGCATACCTGTTGGAAAATTTCATAAAATGAGACCCTTGTCCTGAGTCTCTGTTGAATAGAATTGCCCCAAGGAGACTGTATTGCTAAAGCAAATGGAATAAGCCCTCAATAATAAATGGAATTGGGTAAAGCTATACAGACGTATCATTGCAACACTGATTGGAGTTTGAAGTTAATTCCAAATACAAAGTTATGAGTTGTATTACTGAGGTAAAATGTATCATGATTAAAAAGTGGCTGCTTTCCAGAAGCTTCAGGCCATCCAAAGAATGTACATTTTAGATCTGGGTTATGGATGTACCCTACTAATGGGAGATGATGTAGGAAGTCAATTTAAAGGTGGATGAAGAAGGGTCCCCAAACTCTAGGTGGTGTCCCAAATGGTGTCTGCACTGGTTTGCAGCATTATGAACAGCACAAGTAGGGTAGTGCAGCTGGGTGTGGTGGCTCACGCCTGACATCCCAGCACTTTAAGAGACTGAGGAGGGTGGATTGCTTGAGGTCAGGAGTTCGACACAAGCCTGCCCAATATGGTAAAAACCCATCTCTACTAAAAATACAAAAATTAGCCTGGGGTGGTGGCACGTGCCTGTAAACCCAGCTACTTGGGAGGCTGAGGCATGAGAATCACTTGAACCTGGGAGGTGGAGGTTGAAGTGAGCTGAGATTGTGATCACACCACTGCACTCCAGCCTGGGCAACAGAGTGAAACTCTGTCTCAAAAACAGACAAACAAAACAAATAGGGTAGTGCACACAGTGAGAAAATATTATTTTGGAAAATTCAAAAACGAACTAAGAATCTTTTCCTTTTCTTTCTTTTTTCTTTTTTTCAAGACAGACTCTTGCTCTGTTGCCTGGGCTGGAGTGCAGCAGTATGATCATAGCTCAGTGCATCCTTGAACTCCTGGGCTCAAGCGACTCTCCCACCTCAGCCTCCTGAGTAGATGGGCCTATAGGCATGTGCCACCATACCTGTCTAAGTTAAAACTTTTTTTTTGTTTGTTTTTGCGGAGACAGGATCTTTCCATATTGCTCAGGCTGGTCTCAAACTCTTGGGCTTAAGCCATCTGCCCCCTTCAGCCTCCCAAATAATTGGGATTACAGGGGCGAAGTACTGCATCTGGCCCCAAACTAAAAATTTCTGATTTTGTTCCTTCATTCTTCTAACTAGGGTATGACACAGCTGAAGGATTTAGACAGCACAGGACCAGTTGATCATGGCAAGATTTGGTGAATAAAGTGAAGGAAATGACCTCAGAGGTCCTTTTCCATATTGTGGGACTTACAACTTAGAACTTGCAGCAAGAATTCTGAGTATGTGTGAGGTCTGCAAGGAGTCTGTGACATATGGTACACTGGTGACTTGGGTACCAGCAGAGACTCTTGAAGCTTTGAATAATGACCTGATATATGTATTTCAATTTCTGATAATCATTAAATAAATGAAACAACATGTTAATATATCTCTTAATGAGCTGAGGGCTTAATGAAGCCCTTTTTGATTTTATATATTCATGGATTATATTTTATTGCTACAATGAGACAATTTTATTCATGTTTTTCATCTGCATAGATGTAAGCTCTGTAAATACTTGTTACATAAATGGGCAGATGGCAAAAGAATGACTATCGTGGTAGTGATGCCACTCGGCTCTCTGAATTCCTCTGAGCTATAGGCTAAAGACAACATAGTGATCTATCACTCAAAATTATTATTTTTAATTTTTAATCGACACCTAATACAAAAATGTGATGTTTTAATAAATGTATACATTGTGTAATGATCAATCAGGGTAATTAACACATCCATCATCTCAAACATTTATCATTTCTTTGTGGTGAGAACATTCAAAATCTTCTCTTCTAGCTATTTTAAGATATGCAATATGTTATTATTAACTACAGTCACCCACTGAGTGATAGGACCTCAGAACTCATTTTTCCTAATTGTAACTTTGTGCCTGTTGACCAACCTCTCTCCATTCTCTCTCTTCCGTTCCATACCCTCTCCAGTATCTGGTAACCACTGTTTTACTCTCTACTTCTATGAGATCAGCATTTTTATTTTATTTATTTGTTTATCTATTTTTTAAGTTTTTGAAATGAAGTCTTGCTCTGTTGCTCAGGCTGGAGTGCAGTGGGGCAATCTGGGCTCACTGCAACCTCTGCCTCCCGGGTTCAAGTGATTCTCCTGTCTCAGCCTCCTTAATAGCTGGGATTACAGGCACATGTCACCATGCCTGGCTAATTTTTGTGTTTTTAGTAGAAATAGCGTTTCACTATGTTGGCCAGGCTGGTCTCGAACTCCTGACCTCAAGTGATCCGCCCACCTTGGCCTCCCAAAGTGCTGGGATTACAGGCGGAGACACCGCGCCTGGCCAGATCAACAACTTTAGATTCCATGTGTTATTCATCTACTGCCTCTGGCTTATTTCACTTTACATCATGTTCTCCAGGGTCATCCATATTGCCACAAATGACAGTATTTCGTTCTTTTTTAAATGACCCAATAGTATTTCATTGTGTGCATACACCACATTTAAAAACAATCCATTTATTTGCTTTTTGACACTTAGGTTGATTCCATATCTTAGCTATTGCAAATAGTCCTGCAATAAGCGTGGGACTGTAGATGTCTCTTGAACATACTGATTTTGTTTCCTTTGCATATGAGGCTGACCCTTGAACAACATGGGTGTGAACTGTGCAGGTCCACTTACACACTGATTTCTTCAAAAAAATGTGAGTTGAAAACGCAGTGTTTGAGGCATGTGAAACTTGTGTATATGGAGGGCTGACTTTGAATATAGGAGTTGCACAGGGCCGAATGCAGGACGTGAGTTTGTGCAGTTTTTGATATATGTAAGGGGTGAGTGCCTGGAACCAATCCCCTGAGTGTAGATAGGAATGATTGTATACTCAGTGGTGGGATTGCTGGATCATATGGTTATTCTATTTTTAATTTTTTGAGGAACCTCCATACTGTTTTTCACGACCGTACTAATTTATATTCCCACCAATAGTGGGTAAAAGGTTTTCTTTTCTCCACATTCTTGAGAATACATGTAGTAGCCATTCTAACAGGTGTGACCTAATTGTGGTTGTGATTTGCACTTCTCTGATGATCAGTCTATTAAGGTCTATTAATTCTTAGGTCTATTAAGGTGTTTTGCCTATTTTAAACTTTATTTTTAATGATTTATCAGCCACTGCTAAATTAAGACCTCCTTTGAGTTTATTAAAAACAATAAATTAGATACCACTTAATATGGAAAAAACGTTGTTATCACAAAACAATACTTTAAATAGTTTCTTTGAAGTCTAGATATTTCTACCTGCAGAGTCCATGCTCTGTGTTAAGATGCTGATGAAGGATGCATATGCCTACTGTCTTCGGTAAAATGGAACACGAGTGATTACAGAAGGGAGGTGGGAAGGAGAACCAATGTGACCACATGATCCATAAATAGTAAAAGCCTATGTGATGTCAGGATCTCAAAGTGATCCCTTAGAAGTCTCCATCCCCCAAGTATGTGTTCACCACTTTGAACATGGAGTCCCTAGAAGATCCTTGGATGATAACCTCAGCCAAAAGGACACTTGTGACCAGTACATCCTGCTGAGGACAGGAGTCCACAGACTCTGTGTGTCTTGGGGATCGGTAATATTTACTCAGCTTCCCACCCTTCTATATCCTTAGGTCCAAGATTCATTATTAAGGATATTAACAGCACAATGACATTCACCTGGACTTGACCACATGTGAGTAATTATCTTAACTGTGAGAAATGTCAATGAAACCAAAGCCAGGTTCTGAAGCACACTTTGGTAGCACAGGATAAATAAACATTCCTTATTAATAGACTCAGATTTAGTTTGATATTTTACTTTGGGATTGAGGTGATTTATTTGATTTGATTTTCCCTCCCCTTGTTGTTACATAATTGTAATCATTGACATTTACTGCTGGGCACTGTACTGAGTACTTTTCCTTTATTAATTCATTTATTCTTTATACAAATCCTATGAGGTAGACACTATTTTTATCACCTCATTTTACAGATGAGGAAACTGTAGCTGCAAGGCTAAGCAACTAGCTGAAAAACTTACAAGTTGGGTATATGTCCAGAGAACGATTCATATTCCTTTGGGTACTCAAGCCAGAGCTGAGTTTGAGGCCAGGTGCTCTGGCCCCAAAATTAGGCTTATCCTTACTCCTCAATCAATATATACACCTAATTTTGAAAGGTCCAAAAATCACTTCAGAATTCAAAACAAAGCATACAGTTACCCTGTTCGGATTCTGAAGGGGGCTGCCTGAATTTGTAGAACAATTTGAGAATAGTTGACATCTTAAAATTTTCCAAAATTTGCTTCAGAATAAGGTGTGTGTCTCCATTTATTTAGATTCCCTTTTATCTTTGTGTAAATGTCATGTAAAGTTTCACGATTTTATCATTAAACGTTTGTATATTTCCAATACATATGTTTCAGTATATTTTTGTTGCTGCCCTTGTTACTACTGTCAATGGTATAATTTTTTTCCTGTTATATAATGGAATAGCTGGTTACAGGAAAGGGATTCATTTCCAAATGGTGATCTTTATTTGGCTAACTTGATAAACTCATCAGTTTCATTATTTATCTATTTATTTTCTAATTAATATTATGTAATATTTTCTTAAGGAAAATAAAATACAAAATTATCAGACACCAGAACAATGGATGATGGAATTCATTCAGCATCTCTTACTGTACTCCCTAAGTTTCCAGCTGAAATATTTAAAAGCCATGATAGATGGCTTTTTTTTTCTTTCCAACTTTGTTTTTTTCAGGTTCAGAGGGTACATGTTCAGGTTTGCTATATGGGTAAATTGCATGGTGTGGGGGTTTGGTGTACAGATTATTTCATGATCAGGTAATAATAAGCATAGTACCCAATAGGTAGTTTTTCAATCTTCACCCTCCTCCCACCCTCCCTGCTCATGTAGACCCTGGTATCTCTTGTTCCCTTCTTTGTGTCCATGTGTACTCAATGTTTAGCCCCCACTTGTAAGAGAGAACATGCAATATTTCATTTTCTGTTTCAATGTTAATTTGCTTAGGATCATGGCCTCTAATTTCATTGCTGCAAAAAACATGATCTCATGCTTTTTTTATGGATGCATAGTATTCCACGGTCTATATGTACCACATTTTCTTTACCCAGTCCACCGCTGATGGGCGTCTAGGTTAATTCCAGGCCTTTGCTATTATGAATAGTGTGGCAATGAACATATGCATGCGTGTGTCTTTAGGGCAGAATAATTTATATTCCTTTGGGTATATATCCAGTAATGGAATTGCTGGGTCAAATGGTAGTTCTGTTTTAAGTTCTTTGAGAAATTTCCAAACTGCTTTCCACAATGGCTGAACTAATTTACATTCTCAGCAGCAGTGTACAAGCATTCCTATTTCTCTACAAACTTGTCAGCACCTGTTAGTAATAGCCATTCTGACTGGTGTAAGATGGTATCACCTTGTGGCTTTGATTTGTATTTCTCTCATGATTAGTGATGCTGGGCGTTTTTCATATGCTTGTTGGCCATGAGTATGTCTTCTTTTGAGAAGTGTCTGTTGATGTCTTTTGCCAACTTTTTTTTTTTTTTTTTTAGGCAGGGTCTCGCCCTGTTGCTCAGGCTGGAGTGCAGTGGCACAGTCATGGCTCACTGCAACCTCAGCCTCCCAGGCTCAAGCGATCCTCCCACCTCGGCCTCTCAAAGTGCTGGGATTACAGGCATGAGCCACTGTGCCTGGCCTTTGCCAACTTTTTTTTTTTTTTTTTTTTTTGAGGTGGAGTCTCGCTGTGTCTCCCAGGCTGGAGTGCAGTGGCGGGATCTCGGCTCACTGCAAGCTCCGCCTCCCGGGTTCACGCCATTCTCCCGCCTCAGCCTCCCAAGTAGCTGGGACTACAGGCGCCCGCCACCACGCCCGGCTAGTTTTTTGTATTTTTAGTAGAGACGGGGTTTCACCATGTTAGCCAGGATAGTCTCGATCTCCTGACCTCGTGATCCACCCGCCTCGGCCTCTCAAAGTGCTGGGATTACAGGCATGAGCCACTGTGCCTGGCCTTTGCCAACTTTTTAATGGGATTGTTTGGTTTTTGCTTGTTAATTTGTTTAAGTTCCTTTTAGATTCTGGATAGACTTTTGTTGGATGTGTAGTGTGCAAATATTTTCTTCGTTTTTGTAGATTGTCTGTTTACTCTGTTGATAGTTTCTTTTGTTGTGCAGAAGCTCTTTAGTTTAACTAGGTCCCATTTATCGATTTATTTATTATTATTATTTTTTGCAATTACTTTTGCCATCTTCATGATGAACCTTCGATAGGGCCTATGTCTAGAATGGTATTTCCTAGGTTTTCGTTTAGGGTTTTTATAGTTTTAGGTTTTACAGTTAAGTCTTTATGATACCTTGAGTTGATTTTTGCATATGGCGAAAGAAGGGGTCTCGTTTCAATCTTTTGCCTATAGCTGATCAGTTATCCTAGAATGATTAATTGAATAGGGAGTCCTTTTTTCACTGCTTGTTTTTGTCAACCTTGTCTAAGATTAGATGGTTGTAGGTGTGTGACTTTATTTCTGGGTTCCCCATTCTGTTCCATTGGTCTATATGTCTGTTTTTGTACCAGTACCGGACTGTTTTGGTTACTGCAGCCTTGTTTGAAGTAGGTAATGTTATGTCTCCAGCTTTGTTCTTTTTGCTTAGGATTACTTTGGCTAGTCAGGCTCTTTTTTGGTTCCATATGAATTTTAGAATAACTTTTTCCAATTCTGTGAAAGATGTTATTGGTAGTTTGCTAGGAATAGCATTGAATCTGTAAATTGCTTTGGGCTTATGGCCATTTTAACAATATTGAGTCTTTCCATCCATGAATATGGAACATGAAATGTTTTTCCACATGTTTGTGTTGTCTCTGATTTCCTTCAGTGGTGTTTTATAATTCTCATTGTAGAGCTATTTCACCTCCCTGGTTAGCTGTATTCCCAGGTATTTTATTTTTGTGGATGGCTGTTGTGAACAAGATTGTGTTTTTGAGTTAGCTCTCATCTTGAATGATATTGGTGTATAGATATGCTACTGATTTTTGTACACTGATTTTGTATCCTGAAACTTTCCTGAAGTTGTTTAACAGCAATTGGAGCTTTTGGGCAGAGACTATGGGGTTTTATAGGTACAGAATCAAATCATCTGCAAACAGGGGTGGTTTGACTTCCTCTTTTCCTATTCGGATGCAATTTCTTTCTCTTGCCTGATTGCTCTGGCTAGGACTTCCGGTACTATGTTAAATAGGAGTGGTGAGAGTGGGCATCCTTGTCTTGTTCTTGTTCTCAAGGGGAATGCTTATGGTGTTTACCCATTCAGTGTGTTGCCTGTGGGTTTGTCACAGATGGCTGTTATTGTTTTGAGGTATGTTCCTTTAATGCCTAGTTTGTTGAGGGTTTTTATCAAAAGTCTTTTCTGATTCTTTTGAGGTCATTATGTGGTTTTCATTTTTACTTCTGTTTATGTGATGAATCACATGTTTTGGTTTACATCTGTTCAACCAAACCTGCATCCTGGAAATACCGACTTGATCATGGTGGGTTAGTTTTTTGATGCACTGCTGGATTGGGTTTGCTAGTATTTTGTTGAGGATTTTGCATCTATATTCATCAGGAATATTGTCCTAAAGTTTTCTTTTTTTGTTGTTGTGTCTCTGTGAGGTTTTGGTATCAGAATGATTCTGGCCTCATAGAATGAGTTGGGGAGGAGTCGCTCCCCTCAATTTTTTGGAATAGTTTCTGTAGGATTGGTGCAACTCTTCTTTACATGTACGATAGAATTAGGCTGTGAATCCATCTTTTCCAGGGCATTTTCTGGTTGGTAGCCTTTTTATTACAAATTCTTTTAGAACTTGTTATTGGTCTATTCGGGTTTTCAATTTCTTCCTGGTTCAATCTTGAGAGGTTGTATGCTTCCAGGAATTTATCCACTTCTTCTTGTTTTTCTAGTTTATGTGCATAGAGGTGTGTAATACTCTCTGAGGGTTTTTGTATTTTTTTGGCAGGGGGCAGGTCAGTGGTAACATCCACTTTGTCATTTCCAGTTGTATCTATTTGGATCTTCTCTCTTTTTTTCTTTGTTAGTCTAGCTAGCAGTCTATCAATCTTATTTATTCTTTCAAATAACTAAATTTTGGTTTCGTTGAGTTTTTGTATGGTTTTTCACATCTCAGTTTCATTCAGTTCAGCTCTGAATTTGGTTATTTCATGTCTTCTGCCAGCTTTGGGGTTGGTTTGCTGTTGTTTTTATAGTTCTGGGGATCACGTTAGGTTTTATTTGAGATCTTTCTAACTTTTCGATGTGGGCATTTAGCACTATAAACTTTCCTTTTAACACTTCTTTACTTAACACTTCTGTCCCAGAGATTCTAGTATGTTTTATCTGTTTTCACTAGTTTCAAAGTATTTCTTGATTTCTGCCTTAATTTAATTGTTTACCCAAAAGTTATTCAGGAGCATGTTGTTTACTTTCCATGTAATTGTATGGTGTTGAGAGATCTTAGTGTTGATTTCTATTTTTATCGCACTATGATCCAAGAGTGTGGCTAATATGATTTCAGTTGGTTTGAATTTGCTGGGAATTGTTTTATGGCCAATCATGTGGTCAATTTTAGAGTATGTGTCATGTGCAGATGAGAAGAATGTATATTCTATTGTTTTTTGGTTGAGTGTTCTGTAGATGTCTGTTAGGTCTATTTGGTCAACTGTTGAGTTGACCTGAATGTCCCTGTTAGTTTTCTGCTTCAGTGACCTGTCTAATACTGTGAGTGGGGTGTTGAAGTCTCCCACTATTAGTGTGTGGTTATCTAAGTCTCTTTGTGGGTCTCTGAAAACTTGTTGTATAAATCTAGGTGCTCCAGTGTTGGGTGCATATATATTTACGATAGTTAAGTCTTAAGTCTCCTTGTTGAATTGAACCCTTTATTATGTAATGCCCTTCTTTGTCTTTTTTTTTTTTTTTTTGAGACAGAGTCCCACTTTGTCACCCAGGCTGGAGGGCAGTGGTGCAATCTTGGCTCACTGCAACCTCTGCCTCAAGTGATTCTCCTACCTCAGCCTACCAAGTAGCTGGGATTACAGGCGTGTGCCACCACACCCAGCTAATTTTTGTATTTTGTTTAGGCAGAGTTTCACTCTGTCACTCAGGCTGGGGTGCAGTGGCACAATCTTGGCTCACTGCAACTGCCACCTCTGGGGTTCAAGTGATTCTCATGCTTCAGCCTCCTGAGTAGCTGGGATTACAGGTGTGCACCACCACACATGGCTAAGTTTTTGTATTTTCAGTAGAGACGGGATTTCACCATGTTGGCCAGGCTGGTCTCAAACTCCTGACCTCAGGTGATCTGCCTGCCTCAGCTTCCCAAAGTGCTGAGATTACAGGTATGAGCCACTGTGACTGGCCTAATTTTTATATATATATTTTTTTAGTAGAGATGGGGTTTTGCCATGTGGCCTGGCTGGTCTCGAGCTCCTAGCTTCAAACGACCTGTCTGCCTTGGCCTCCCAAAGTGCTGGGATTACAGGTGTAAGCCACCATGGCTGGACTTCTTTGTCTTTTTTTGATCACTGTTTAAAGTCTTTTTTGTCTAAAATTAGAATAGCAATGCCTGCTCTTTTATGTTTTCTGTTTGCTTTGTAGATTTTTTCCATGCCTTTGAGCCTATGGGTGTCATTCCTGTGAGATGAGTCTCTTGAAGACAGCATACAGTTGGGTCTTTCTTCTTTATCCAACTTGCCATCTGTGCCTTTTAATTGGAGTAATTAGCCTGTTTATGTTCAAAGTTAATATAGATATGTGCATATTTGATTGTCATTGTGTTGTTAGCTGGTTGTTATATAGACTTGATTGTGTCATTGTTTTATAGTGTCAATGGTCATGTACTTAAGTGTGTTTTTGTGGTGGCCAGTAGTGGTTTTTCATTTCCATGTTTGGCATTCTGTTAAGGACTTCTTGTAAGGCAGGTCTCATGGTACTAAATTTCCTTAGCAGACACTTATCTGGAAAGGATCTTATTTCTCCTTCACTTATGAAACTTAGTTTGGCTGGGTATGAAATTCTTGGTTGGGATTTATTTTCTTTAAGAATTCTGAACGTAAGTCCTTAGTCTTTTTTGGCTTATAGAGTTTTTATGTGCTGAAGGGTACACTGTTAGCTTGATGAGGTTCCCTTTGTTAATGACCTGCCCCTTCTCTCTAGCTGCTTTTTTATTCTTCCATGTTAACCTTGGTTAATCTGATGATTATGTGTCTTGGGGATGGTCACCTTGTATACTATCATCTAACAGGAGGTCCCTGCATTTCCTGAATTTCAATGTTGACCTCTTTAGCAAAGTTGGGGAAATTTTTGTGGAGAATATCCTCAAATCTGTTTTCTGGCCAGGCATGGTGGCTCATGCCCATAATCCCAGCACATTGGGAGGATGAGGTAGGTGGATCACCTGAGGTCAGGAGTTCAAGACCAGCCTGGCCAACATGGTAAAACCCATCTCTATTAAAAATACAAAAAAAAAATTATCCAGGAGTGGGGGCAGGTGCCTGTAATCCCAGCTACTCAGGAGGCTAAGGCAGGAGAATCGCTTGAACCTGGGGAGGCAGAGGTTGCAGTGAGCTGAGATCATGCTGTCGCACTCCAGCCTGGACGACAGAGTGAGACTCTGTCTCAAAAAAAAAAAAATGTTTTCCAAGTTACTTGCTCTCTCCCCTTTTCTTTCAGGGGATGCCAACGAGTTGTGCATTCAGTCTTTTTACATAATCCCATATTTCTTAGAGGTTTTGCTCATTCTTTTTTATTCCTTTTTCTTTTGTCTGACTTAATTTTTTTCTGACTGAGTTGAAGAATCATTCTTTGAGATCTGAGATTCTTTCCTCAGTTTGGTACATTCTGTTGTTAATACTTCCAATTGTAATACACAATTTTTGTAGTGAGTTTTTCAGCTCTATCAGATCAGTTTGGTTCTTTCTTAAAAATGACTATTTTGTCTTTCAGCTCTTGTATCATTTTATTGGATTCCTTAGATTCCTTGAATTGGGTTTTGGCCTTCTCCTGAATGTCATTGATCTTCATTCCTATCCAGATTCTGAATTCTATGTCTGTCATTTCCGCCATTTGAGCTGATTAAGAACCATTGCTGGGGAACTAGTGTGGTCATTTGGAAGTAAGATGACACTCTGGCTTTTTGAGTTGCCCGAGTTTTGTGCTGATTCTTATCTGTGTGTAGTGATGCTCTTTTAATCTTTGAAGTTGCTGTCCCTTGGATGGGCCTCAGCCTTCTGAGTAACTGGGACTACAGGCACGCACCACCATGCCCAGCTAATTTTTGTATTTTTATTAGAGATGAAGTTTCATCATGTTGGCCAGGATGGTCTCGATCTCTTGACCTTGTGATCTGTCTGCCTCGGCCTCCCAAAGTGCTGGGATTACAGGTGTGAGCTATCACACCTGGCCCGTTCTTTTTCTTTTATATTCTTTGATGCCCTTGAGGGTTTGACTGTGGTATCAGGTGGGTTCATTGACTGGCTTTGTTTCTGGAAGACTTCAGAAGGCCAAGGTTCAGTTCAGTTCAGCACTCCTGGGCTGCTTGCTCTAACCCTGGAGGCCTGGTTCCAGGCCCATGGCTTTGTTCTCTGGCCCCTTGAGGTTAAGCACCTGCTGTGCTGGTCAGGTGGAGGTGTTCCCAGTCTGCTGGCAACAACACTCTGCCAAAGCACTTCATCAGGGCAGTGGCAGCAGGGTCTGTGCTCATGTGCATGCATGCTGGCAGCTGTGGTGGCAAATCAATATTGAGAGTTTTTCTAGTGGATTGTCTTAGATTTCCCTGATAGTTGAACAACTATCTATAAATAATGACTAATTTATGTTCATGGATTTATCTTTTAATATGGATTTTGCCCTCTGTTTGAAGAGAATATTGTTGACATCATGTTTCTCTCCATACAATATTTTATTTTAAATTGACAAATAATTGTGTGTGTATATATAGAATTTTGCATATATAGAATATTGTTGACATCATGTTTCTCTCCATACAATATTTTATTTTAAATTGACAAATAATTGTGTGTGTATATATACATTTTATATAATATATAATATATAAAATATATTTTATATATATTTAATATATATTTACAATAATATATATTTAAATAATATATAAAATATATTAAATATATTAAAATATATTTTAAATATATATTCTATATATTTTATATATTAAATATTAAATATTATATATTATATATTATATATTTAAATATATATTAAATATTTAAATATATTAAATATATATTTAAATATATATTATTTAATATATATAAATATATATTATATATTAATAATATATAATATATTAATATATATTAATATATATTATATATTAATATATTAAATATATAAATATATTAAATATATTAAAATATATTAAATATATTAAAATATATTTTAAATATATATTCTATATATTTTATATATTATATATAAAATATTTGCATATATAGCATTTATTTAGCACTATATTAGATATATAGACAGATAAATATTTAGATATATATCTATATAAATATATAAATATTTGTATTTATATAGCACTATATTACAGTGCTAATATAATATATATAATACATATATTTTATATATATATAATTTTTTTTTGAGACAGAGTCTCACTCTGTCATCCAGGCTGGAGTGCAGTGGCATGATCTTGGCTCACTGCAATCTCTGCCTCCCAGGTCCAAGCCATTCTCTCGCCTCAGCCTCCCAAACAACTGGGATTACAGACACTCAGCACCAAACCTGGTTGATTTTTGTATTTTTAGTAGAGACAAGTTTTTGCCATGTTGGTCAGGCTGGTCTCAAACTCCTGACCTCAGGTAATCTGCCCAGCTCAGTCTCACAAAGTGCTGGGATTATAGGCATGAGCCACTGCACCTGACCTAAAATTGTATATTTTTATGGCATACAATATGATGTTTTGATGTATGTTTACAATGCATATATCAAATACAATCAAATTAATTAACAATCCCTCGCTTCACATACTTATTTTTGCATTAAAAACGTTTATTTTATTTTATTTCACATTTTTAGAGACAAGTTCTTGCTCTGTTGCCTGGGCTAGAGTGCAGTGGCATAATCAGGGCTCACTGTAGCCTGAAACTCCTGGGGTCATGCAATCCTCCCACCTCAGCCTCTTGAGTACTGTGAATACAGGCACCCACCACTATGCCTGGCTAATTTTTAAAACTGTTTGTAGAGACAAGGTCTTGTATGTTGCCCAGTCTGGTCTCAAACTCCTGGCCTCAAATGATCCACCTGCCTTGACCTCCCAAAGTGCTGGGATTACAGGTGTGAGCCACCGCACCCAGCCGAGATGAGAAGATTTTAAGCCCACCAGAGAAGGAGTAGAGCAGTCATAAAAAGTACCACCTATTTTTGAAAACTAAAAAAAAACCCTGAGCAGGTGTTAAGAGCTACACGAATGATAAAAATATGTGGGAAGCAATCCTCTTTCAGATATACACATCCCTCCTAATGGAATATACAGATGAAGGCCAAGCCCACGTGAGGACAAGTTCTGTTCAACAGATGTGGAAAATTCCTCACCCATTTGTCATCTGTAAGAACCTAAATTCCTGTCCCTGGTTCTGTGGTCTCAGAGACCATGAGCTGGGTTTCCTTAATTTATTTCAGATAGTGGGGGTATATCTAGGTTTCCTTAGACAACTGTGTATCTCTTCGTGATGGGGACACATTCTGAGAAATGCATAGGCAATTGTCATTGTGTGAACATCATAGAGTGCAGTTATACAAACCTAGATGGCATAGCCTACTACACACCTCAGCTATTAAGAGGTAAGCCTATTGCTCCTGGGCCACAAACCTGTACAGCATGTTACTGTTCTGAACACTGTAGGCAGTTGTAATACAATGACAAGTATTTGTGTATCTAAGCATATCGAAACAGAAAAGGTGCAGTAAAAATACAGTATTACAATTTTAGGGGACCCCTGTCGTATGTGGGGTCCGATGTTAACTAATATGTCCTTATGTGGCCCATGACTTGTAGTTCTGAAAATCAGTGATTTTTTTTTTGAGGGTTGGTTGTGCTTTAAACTAGGAACTGGTAGCAATCCATGACATGTATGACAGGTGGGACAAGATAATAGTAGTCAACATTTATTGAGAGTTCACTACATGTCAGACCTTGTTCATTTTTTTTTTTTTTTTGAGACGGAGTTTTGCTCTTGTTGCCCAGGCTAGAGTGCAATGGCACCATCTCAGTGCACCACAACTCTGCCTCCCAGGTTCAAGTGATTCTCCTGCCTCAGCCTCCTAAGTAGCTGGGACTATAGGCACATGCCACCACGCCCAGCTAATTTTTTGTATTTTTAGTAGAGATGGGGTTTCATCATGTTAGCCAGGCTGGTCTCAAACTCCTGACCTCAGGTGACCCACTCACCTCAGCCTCCCAAAGTGCTGGAATCATAGGTGTGAGCCACTGTGCCTGGCCAGACCTTGGTAAATTTTATACACACACACATATACACACACACACTCATTTGAACATCTATCAACCCAATGATGTAGGCACCATTTTTAACCTACTTTTACAAATGATAAAATTCAGTTTACATAAACAGTAATTTTCATAGGGTTCAATAGCCCATAGACATGGATCTGAACCCTCCTAGCTGTGAGCTTCGCCACTGGACCTTCCCACTCCTTAGAGTGGGAGGCAGAAGTGGCATCAGGGGCTTCCCCACCATTTTGGGTGATGGAAGTGAGAGCCACTGTCGCCCTCAGCTGGGACTCAGCCATACCTGCCAAGGTGTCTCTGATGACACAGACCATAAGGTCCCCTTCCTTCCTAAAGGTCTTTCTGGGTGGTTCTCAGCCCTGCTGCCCATCAGACCCACCAGAGCAGTTTAAACAGAAGAGGAATGGGACCTCGCCCTAGAACTACGGAATCAAAATCCTCAGAGAGGGAAGACTGGGGAGGTCAGTATATTTTAAGAGCTCCAAGTGATTTGATTGCACGGCTGAGAATGGAAAGCTCTGTCCTGGGCTGTGACTCTTCTCAAATGTGTGTTCACTTAAGAGACACATTTCTGGTGATTTCCTACTCACCAAATGGTGGCACTGCAGTGGAAGGGCAGTGCCAGGGGCTGGTGCTGGACTCATGACATGTACTCACCCCAGTGAGTACTCTGGCACCTGGACACTCACCTGGAGCACAGAGCAGAGTTCCTCTGCAGGGCTGCCCTCCTGTGTTCCGCCCCACTCGGGATGCAGGGAGGCATGGGGACGTGACACTGATGGATGGCAGCAGCCCTGGCTAGGAAGGAAGGGTTGGAAGCCAGAAGGGTGTCTATTGCCTTTGCTGGGGGTGGCCTTCGCTTTCCATCAACAATGAGATGGCCCAGGCAGCAGAGCTAGGTTAGAAGTGGAACACTTGAGGCCAAGGGTTAGAGGGAAGTGACCTCCCACCCCGTTCATCCGTCTCTTCCTTTCCATTATCGTCCCTGCCTAGAAGTGAAGACCAGTGTCTCTGATGCCTGTTTGCCTCCAGACACCCCACAAGCTCCTTGGGTAAACAGAATTGGGCAATTTAATCATCACATCAGCCCTGTGAGGAGATATGTGTGGCTAGAGGTCATGGGAGGCTTGCTTTCAGTAGACAGAAAATTTGAACCTGGGCTATGTTGACAACTCCACCCGTAAACAAAGACACAGATCTTGGAGTGAGACAGGGTAGAGGATGGGGGAGAGGTTGTTTTCCCCAAGCAAATCCTCCAAAGGTGGAGTGTATTCAGCTACGTTTTAGGTACCTATGTGGTAAAGATGGTGGTGATGGAAGGGGCCGAGTGGGAGGATAGGTCTGATTCAGACCTGATCTGTGTGCAGCTGAAACACGTGTGGCTGATTGTCAGACATGCAATGGAGGTCAACGTGGGGTCTCTTCCATGCCTGCTGTCCTACAACCAAACCACAGCCCCTAGCTTCCTGCACCCCGGTTTCTGTCCTCCTGAAGTGAGAACTCACCTTTACCCTCGAACTGACATAAAGAACAGAGAGATAATCCTCAAAAGCCCAAAAGCAAACTGAGGTTCCAGGGAACATGGCCAGAGGCACCTGGACACTCACCTGGAGTACAGAGCCGAGTTCCTGCAGGGCTGCCCTCCTGTGCTCCGCCCCACTCAGGATGCAGGAAGGCATGGGGATGTGACACTGATGGATGGCAGTAGCCCTGGCTAGGAAGGGAGGGCTGGAAGCCAGGCCTCATCACCTGCCAGATGCCCACGTGGGCAGGACCAGCCAAGCTCCTTAGGTACAAATAGCCCTGGGCTCCACGGCTCCACAGGTTCCTGGGGTTGAGTCTAAATCACTCATCATTGGTTAAAGCTGAGCTCACAGCAGAATAAGCCACCATGAGGCTGTTGGTGTGTCTCCTGCTGCTCACGCTGGCCCTTTGCTGCTACCGGGGTGAGTACATCAGTCACGAGTCCAGCACCAGCCCCTGGAACACACCCTTCTCTGAGCACGAGGTCACCTATTCAGGTTAACGTTGGGGTCTGGAACAAACCAGAATTCCAAACCTTATCCTGTGCTTGTTGAAGGAACTGCTTGTAAAGCTCAGGCCTCATTTCATCAAATCCCCAGCACCTAGGAAGTTTTACAGAAAATCAGTGCAGGCAAATGTTAGGAATCCTGCCTGAACTTCACTCCTGGATGGGATCTGTGTCAGATGATGTAATATGAGGTCTGGGGTGACTCTGGGCTCAGCCACTTCTCAGCCCTTTCACTGTGGGCAAGATGCTCACCCTCCCCGCGCCTCCTCCTATCACTGGTGCTTAGAGCTTCTGCCGGGAGTGGCAATGGGAATGGAGTGGGATTATTGTGCCAAGGGCCTAGCTGTGGATGTGAAGCCGATCACTGTACCGTCAGACATTCTCCTCCCCAGACCTTTAGGTGCCAATTGAGCTCACAGCTTCTTACATTGTAAATTCAGACTCATAAAATGTTACATCTGGAAGGATCCTTGGAGAGCTCCCAGTCCAAGAAGAGACGGTGCTCTCTGGTTCTCTCAATAGGAACACTGCAAATGAACTCTTAGAATAAGCAGTACTCAGTATATCTTCCAGGGGTCCTACCAGTAATGGTGGTAGAAATACTACAATGGTTAGCATCAGAACTTCTATTTTTCTAAAATGAATTCTGGCTGTTTTTTTCCACAGTTCATTTGGGTACTTTCCTTTCCCCTGTCAGGACCGATCCAGACTCTGATTTTTCTCTTTCCTCTTCCTTTCTGAACTTCTCCCGTTTCCCTGTGACACCCCTGATCCTACCCTCTCCAAATTCTTCCCACAGTTTGAAGTTGCGTAGTCAGGGGTCATGTTGAGCCTGGTGGGGCACTTTCTGGATGCATGATGTTTGCAAAAGACTTAGGGGAATGGAGATTCCAGACCAAGCAAAATGATTACTCCAGGTCTTTCCAAAATTCCCAGTGGGAGCAGGAATGAGCCTCAGTTCCCTCCTGTCATCCTCTCTAAATATTCTAGATGTTGCTGGAGAATATGGGCCAAGTACAATTTCCTGTATAAGCTTCTAATGCGTGTTAAAACCGATTCACATTATTTTATTTTATATTCACATTATTTGATTTTGTTTTAATTTGTTTACCTTTTAGCTCTGTCTGTATTGGATCACATAAACCTAAATCCCACAACTTATTCTCAAAACATCACCTTCATCATTTTAATAATTTTAACTTCTTCTTTTCCAGATTTACTCATTTCTCTAATTTCCGATAGGATTCTGACTCTACCATTCACTTCAAAATTTGATTACCCAAAACCTCCTCTTCACCAATGTCCAAGACTAATAAAGTGTCACTTAACTGGCAGAGAAAAGTGATTATTTTCAAATCTAGAAAAGAGAACGTTGGCCATCCATCCAGAGAAGCTTTGGAAAGTAATGGGTGTGCTTATAAAAAAAAACAACAAAGACTGAATGAGTGATCATGAAGTTAGTTTTCCAGTTCTAGCTCCTCCCTTTGCTGTGTGACCTCAAGGAAGTCACAACCTCCCATGTCTGACGTCATTGGCATAGTTATTGACCAGAAGCCTAAAAGCCTAGGGTTCCTGTCTAGTCTAACATCAGGGAGGCATGGGAGAAACACTGATTTCCTTACATAAATTATATTTTTATTCTTTTGCTCCAGCAAATGCAGTGGTCTGCCAAGCTGTTGGTTCTGAAATCGCAGGCTTCTTATTAGCTGGAAAACCTGTGTTCAAGTTCCAACTTGCCAAATTTAAGGCACCTCTGGAAGCTGTTGCAGCCAAGATGGAAGTGAAGAAATGCGTGGATCTGATGGCCTATGAGAAGAGAGTGCTAATTACAAAAACATTGGTAATTTCTGTCTCTTTCATGTGGCCAGGTCAGCGGCACAGTGTGAAGTGAGGTCAGCTTGCTGCTCTGTGAGGGACACAGGTGGTGGGGCACCTGCCTTGCTGGTCACCATTTGAGGTCACCTGGGGCCACAGGGTGGGTGCTTCCATTTCACCTGCAGAACTCAGCTCAGCTGCACACGGCCTCCTGCATGTTCCCCCTCCTCAGGTCACCTGCCTGGATGCCGTGTCCCCAGAGTGTGCTGAGGACATGGGGAGTGAGCCTGGGCCCAGGCAGGGGTGGTGAAGGGCCAAGTACGACTACCTCTCCACCTGGGGACTTTCCTGAGGCTGAGCTGCCCTCACACAGTCACTGTGGAATGTACTAGGGAGTGTGGGAGCCTCGAACAGGGAGAGGAAGGCAGGGAGGGGCCTAGAGCAGAGGCTCCTGCAGAGGCAGTGCTGGAGGGCTGGGCTTCTCTGCAGCTTCTGCAGAGCCAGGAAGGAGCTCCTCCCAGCTCCTCAGACTCCACACTCCCCTCCTCACCCACGATGCTCTCCTGACCACGGCCAGTGGGCCAAGACCCTCGCTACTCCACCTCCTGCAGTGCCATGGAAGCAGGATGCTCTCACTCTGTCTTTCTCAAGAAATCAGAGGTTTTCCAGGGGCCTCTCAGCCTGGCTGCCTCTGGGTTGCTGTCCTGAGGTTTAGCCGCAAATGCTCATGGAAGGTGCAGGCTCAGGACTGAGGGGTGCTTGGGTCCTGAGGCAGAATTCCCATATGGGGAGGCTGGAGTCTCCTGGAAGCCAAGCTTTCCAGAAGCCCTCTCAGCCCTACCAGCCTCTCAGTCCTGGGTCCCTCATTGCAGGAAACAGGAGACTCCAAGTCTTGGGAGACTCCAGCCCAGACAATAACCTCTGGCTGCTCTGTCCACCCCTTCTTTCCCCCTCCATGAGGACCCGGGGCCTCACACTTGGGTCCCCCCAGGGCTATTGGCCTGGCAAGGAAAGGCTGCTCCCTCACCAGCAAGGGTGCTGTGAAGCCCCCAGGTCTAGGCCCTGGTTTCCCACGCACACTGGGTTCCTGCCTCTGCCCTTCCAGTTGTCTTTGGGAGCAGAATTCCATCAGCCACTTGGATGTTAACCTGTTGTCTCCAGGAGCCGCATGACCAACCTCACCTTCTTTTCTTTCCTTTTCTATTTCAGGGAAAAATAGCAGAGAAATGTGATCGCTGAGATGTAAAAACTTTTTAATGCTAGTTTCCACCATCTTTCAATGATACTCTGATCGTCACTGCAGAATGTAAAGGTTTCAACGTCTTGCTCTAATAAATCACTTGCCCTGAACTTCTCCATTGGTCTTGTTATGATCCTGCAGTCTTAGGCCTTGTGCCCGGAGTGGTTTCCATAGGGGAGTGGCTTTTGGGCATGGCTAACAATCAACTCCAGAGAACCAGCATCCTGTTGTCAGTGGGGCCTGAGTCCAGGCATCCCAGAAGGAACTCTTTGGTAGGAATCATCCTGCATTCCTTACCGATTTTCCGTCCTGCAGCCGTGAATGAAAACCATGGTAATGAGGACACAGGAATTACAGTGTTCCTGCTGTTCTTGTACTGAGGGAACCCCCAACCTGCCTGAGTGTCCAGGCGCAGGGCTCCCACCTAGCAGGGACCCTAGTGGATGTCCCCTCAGACCCACAGTCAGCCTGCTTGGTGCCACCTCTGCACTGTGGTTTCTCTCCTCTGTCATGTCTAGTATACTTTCTTTTCCATTTACCATAATTTGAGGAGATCTCCAGGTTTCAACCTGGATTTCACATTTGTTCACTCCCCACACTCAGACGACTCCTCAGTGTCTGCATCACTCACCAGCACCTGAGGCGAATGCTTCCTTCCTGCCTCCAGCCACCCCAAGAGCTCCAGAGACCAGCACCCCTGCCAACTGGACAGCTCCAAGCGCACACTCCACAGTCCTTTCAGGAGCAGGACGTAAAACTGAGCACAGTGTCCGCCCCCAACCTGCTCTCCCTTCCATGAGCCCATCCAGGCTAATGCACCCACCCAGCAAGTCCAGGACACAAGGAGATGCCACAGCTTCCTGGTTTGGTGTCCTGTGGCTGCTGGAATAAACTTCCACAAGCTTGGTGACTTAAAACAACTGATTCGGCTGGGCGTGGTGGCTCACACCTGTAATCCCAGCACTTTGGGAGTCCAAGGCGGGCAGATCACAAGGTCAAGAGATTGAGGCCATCCTGGCCAACATGGTGAAACCCCGTCTCTACTAAAAATACAAAAATTAGCTGGGCATGGTGACACAAGCCTGTAGTCCCAGCTCCTCAGGAGGCTGAGGCAGGAGAATTACTTGAACCCGGGAGGCAGAGGTTGCAGTGAGCCGAGATCGTGCTACGGCACTCCAGCCTGGCGACAGAGTGAGACTCCATCTCAAGAAAACAAAACAAAACAAAAACAAACACCAACTGATTCTCTCGCACATCTGGGGGTCAGAAGTCCAACATTAGTGTCATGTTCAGGAGGCTGGAGGCAGGAGGGCTCCACTTGTGCTGGGGGCTCTCAGGGAGCGTGCACTAAGGGCTGCTTCTGGCTTCTGAGCTGCTGACTGTCCTGGTCCTGTGGCCACATCACTCCAACCTCTGCCTCCATGATACATTCTCATCTCCTTTTTCTACCAGGTTCACCCCCCCGACTTTTAATTACAAAATATAGGGTTTGGGTTTAGGTACCACCAGAATATTTAAAATAATCCTCCCATCTTATGACCCTTAACTTTATCACATCTGCAAAGTGCTGTTTTTGGGTCATGTAATGGAACATTCACAGATTCCAGGGATTAGGGTATCTTTGGGGGAATGGGGGCAAGAATCAGCCAACCACAACTTCCCTCCCTCCTGTCCCCTAACAGTGCTCTACGTTCCACTCCCTCCATGGCCACAGCGTCACCTCTGGGAGTCGCTCCATTCCCACCACACAGTCACATCACAGCCCGGTCCACATCCTTCCCAGCTCAGACTAAGTCCCTAAATTGTCTTGCAACCTCTGAAAACCCTTCCTGTAATACACCCTCCTCATTCACACCAAAGTGAGCCCCCTAAAACTGAAATGTGATCCTATCCTCTGTTCAACAACCCTAGATGACCAGAAGGCACTTGTTCTCAAGGATTTTGAGTAAGGGACACAATACTGAAAACCCACCTTCATAAAATAGTGGTTATTTTTATACAGTGGAGAAAATAGTAGATGACAGTTACTAGTATTACTACTATTATTATTATTATTTGAGAGTGCAATGGCACGATCTCAGCTCACTGCAACCGCCGCCTCCCGGGTTCAAGCAATCCTCCTGCCTCAGCCTCCCAAGTAGCTGGGATTACAGCCATGCACCACCACACCCTGCTAATTTTTTTTTTTTTTTCTTTTTAGTAGAGACGGGGTTTCTCCATGTTGGTCACACTGGTCTCAAACTCCCAAACTTAGGTGATCCGCCCATCTCGGCCTCCCAAACTGCTGGGATTACAGGCATGAGCCACTGTGCCCTGCCAATAATAGTTATTATTAGGTAAGAATTGATCTTAAGGGAAATTCGTATTTTTAATCACATCAGGAAATATGTACACTTAGAAATAGAACCTAATGTGTGAAACTCATGACCAGTTCAGCCTACTACACACTACGTGTGTGGGAAACAAGGATTCATGGATTCTTCCAGCACTCAGAGACACCTAGAAGGAACCACTGCCGGGAGAGCAAGTCCACACCCTTGTGTTGCACACAAGGACCTTCAAGGCCCTGCTCCTGCCAGCCCCTGTCCCTTCCTCTCCTTTCTCCCGGGAGGTCCATGCTCAGCCATAGTTGTTTACATCTCATTTCTTAGGCCTCAGTTGAGTCACACCCTTGTACCAGTGTATATGAGTTTCCCTTTCCCTCTATAGCCTTTTCTGCTTATGACATCTGACAACCCCATCTCTGGAATCCACTTCTCCTCCTCTGTAAAGCTTTCTTGGATACTCACACATTACATCAAATCTTTACACACACATGCACTCACATGCATAGATATCGGTTTTTTTTTTTTTTTTAATTATACTTTAAGTTCTGGGATACACGGCAGAACGTGCAGGTTTGTTACATAGGTATACATGTGCCATGGTGGTTTATTGCATCCATCAACCCGTCATCTACATTAGGTATTTCTCCTAATGTTATCCCTCCACTAGCCCCCCAACCCCTGACAGGCCCCGGTGTGTGATGTTCCTCTCCCTGTGTCCATGTGTTCTCATTGTTCAACTCCCAATTATGAATGAGAAAATGCAGTGTTTGGTTTTTTGTTCTTGTTTTAGTTTGCTGAGGAAGATTGTTTCCAGCTTCATCCATGGCCCTGCAAAGGACATGAACTCATCCTTTTTTATGGATGCATAGTATTCCATGGTGTATGTGTGCCATGTTTTCTTTATCCAGTCTGTCATTGATGGACATTTGGGTTGGTTCCAAGTCTTTGCTACTGTGAATAGTGCCACAGTAAACATACATGTGCATGTGTCTTTATAGTAGAATGATTTATAATCCTGTGGGTATATACCCAGTAATGGAATTGCTGGGTCAAATGGTATTTCTGGTTCTAGATCCTTGAGGAATCACCACACTGTCTTCCATAATGGTTGAACTAATTTACACTCCCACCACCAGTGTAAAAGCGTTCCTATTTTTCCATATCCTCTCCAGCATCTGTTGTTTCCTGACTTTTTAATGGTTACCATTCTAACTGGCGTGAGATGGTATCTCATTGTGGTTTTGATTTGCATTTTTCTAATGACCAGTGATGATGAGCTTTTTTTCACGTTTGTTGGCTGCATAAACGTCTTCTGTTGAGAAGTGTCTGTTCATATCCTTTGCCCACTTTTTGATGTTTTTTTTTTCCTTGTAAATTTGTTTAAGTTCTTTGTAGATTCTGGATATTAGCCCTTTGTCAGATAGATAGATTGCAAAAATTTGCCTGTTCACTCTGATGGATATCCCTGTTTTATCATCGCTTTTCCTTCCTGTGATACAGGATACATGTCATAGCATTGTGATAAGAACATATTACATAAATACTAGAAAGCATTCAACAAATCTTAGCAATCTTTGTTATAGTGCTTACAATTAATATGTTTCTATTTATTGAGCACCCTAATATGCATTTTGCCAAAAGGCTTCCAAGTTCTGTGTGACTTAGTCCTCACTAGTTCCCAAGGTCTGAGATTGTTCCCACTAATGAACCTGAGAATGAAAAATGCTCTACCCAGTGCCCGTCAACCCTGGCTCTGTTTTAGAATTCACTGGGAAGCTGTCAAAAGCAATCAATGTCCAGGCTGCACCTGGGGCGCATGTGTCTATTTGTGTGCAAATAGAGTCCATGCAGTCTCTGGCCTTGGACCTCCCGTTCCTATAGGTGCAGGTATGCAGTGACCTGGGGAGGCAGTAGCTGGGACAGGAGTCCCCGGTGATACTCACAGGATTCCGGACATCACTCGGCTGTCACCTTGAGGCCTTTCCCTTAGCTACTTCCATAGCCTTTAAAGCCTGGGGGTTTCAAGGTGCTCACTCTAATCACACGGCGGTCACGTATGGTAAAGTTTCCTTCCTGAGCTGCTGTTAAATGAGTGTGAAGGCCGGGCACAGTGGCTCACACTTGTAATCCCAGCACTTTGGGAGGCTGAGGCGGGCAGATCACGAGGTCAAGAGACCTATGAGACCAGCCTGGGCAACATAGTGAAAGCCCATTTCTACAAAAATTAGCCAGGTATGATGGCACATATCTATAGTACCAGCTATTGGGGAGGCTGAAGTGGGAGGATCACTTGAGCCCAGGATGCAGAAGTTGCAGTGAACCGAGATCATGCCACTACACTCTAGTCAGGGTGACAGAGCAAGACTCTGCCTCAGAAAAAAAAAAAGTCAACAAGGAAATAATAACAAAAAATTTCCCAGAAAAAAATATGGTATTGAAAAATCCGTAGACATCCATCTGTTTTCCATACCAAAAAATATTTTGCTAACATTCTGGAACATTGTCTTTAAGAAAAAGTCTTTTTTTTCCCAGAAAAAAAACAGTGAGACACATACAGTGATGGGGAATAATAATGGAACCAACACAAGAACTGGTGGATGGTGGAGAACTACTAAAAAATCAGAGGATCGTCAACTTCTAATTTTATACAAATATGAATCTGTAATCAGCCTACTCATTCAAACATAAAGACAAAATAAAGGCCCTCAAACATTTTATTACCAATAAACTTTTTCTCCAAAAGGTACTGGAGGACAGACCCCAGCAGAAAGAATTAGAACAAGAAAGGGAAAGACATGGGACTCGGTAAACAGCGATGAAAATAGGAGTTAGTGGATAAATCAACAGAACAGTAATAAAAGATTATTTGAAACATGGAAATCCTTCTGCAGAGAAAGAAGGTCTCAGGTCAATGCAGAATGGGGGAGGGTGATCCATTTTGTTGAAAGGATCAATAAATTTCCTTGAGGAATTAATTAGCAAGTTGAATGGGAAGACATCATATAGAACTGAAGAAAGATACAAGGTGTATCACTGAGATGAGATCTTATTATGCAAATTAAAAGCCTATAGAAATCCAAGGATATACAAACGAAAGCTTGTGGAAGAGGTGATGGCTGAGTTGGACCATGAAGCACCTAGAAGATGAGGATGACAGTCAGGGGAAGCAGGGCCTCCGGGTGCATGGAGCAGCCTGGGCAAAGGCATGGACATGAGGCTGACTCAGCCACCTGGAGGACAAAGGTGCCCACATTCCTGCTGGCACCTTGCCAGGCTGGGGCTATACTCCCTGTTTGCTGAGTCTGAGGCTCACGAGTGCTACTGGTCATTTGTCGCAAGAGCAAATGTGTGCAGTTATTTCTCTAGCACTTGGCAGTACTGACATCAAAAGTAAGTAATCCTTTTTCTGTGGGATCTGCCCTTTGCACTGTAGGAGGTTCAGCAGCACCCCGGCCTCTGCCCCCAGGTGCTGATAGCACCCCCACCACCACCCAGCTGTGATAACCAAAACTGTCCAGACTGATGTCTTTGGGAATAGGGAGGAGATGGGAGTAGATGTGCCCTAGTTGACAATCGCCACTCTACGGTGGAAAACTTTATGTCGGTTCTCCTATGTGACTCTTGCAATGGCCCTAAGGCAGGTGTTCACAACTTTGGGGTCACTACAGTTACCAGCAAAATGAATGGGGCATTGAAAAGAAAAAAAAATTGCGAACTTAATGGAGGAGATGTTAGTGTAAATACCTAATGAACCAAATCAGTTGTTACATGGGTACAGGATTAAGCTTTTCACCACACATTACAGGGAAATGTCAAGTTAAGTAAAGTTCAGAGTTTTGGTTAAGGAGCCAAGGAGAATTAGCCAGGGGCTGACACCTGACCTCGGCTCTGCTTCCCAATCCCGCTCTATCTCCCAACTCATTGGATGAACCAAGGTCGGATCATACCGCGGTAATGGTCATTTTTTGAGAAAAGGAACACTGGGCTGGCATGGTGGCTCACGCCTGTAATTCCAGCACTTTGGGAGGCTGATGTGGGTGGATCACTTGAGGTCAGGAGTTTGAGACTAGCCTGGCCAACATAGTGAAAACCCATCTCTACTAAAAATACAAAAATTAGCTGGCCATGGTGGTATGCGCCTGTAGTCCCAGCTACTTGGTTGAGGCATGAGAATCGTTTGAATCCAGGAGGCAGAGGTTGCAGTGAGCTGAGATGGAGATTGAACCACTGAACTCCAGCCTGGGCGACAGAGTGAGACTCTGTCTCAAAAAAAAAAAAAAAAAAAAGGAACACTGAGGTGGTCCCACCCCAAGTTGGCACTGCCTCCAACTACCTCCCCCTCCCCTTACCTGTCTCCTCCCACCCTGACCCCAAAGCCATCATCCAGGAAAGTACAACATCATCCAGGAAAGTACAACATGTCCAGGATGTCACCCAGATGTGTGGTTAGTGTTGTGTATAATCCCTGCCTTTACTAAAGATTCAAACGTCAATGAGTGCCTCTTTCTAAATACACCCGGTACTAAAACATGAGCGATATCATCAGTAAACTCTTGTAAAGCACCACATTTTGACCCAGAAAATAAATTACAAAATTATTGATTAAGCACTTATTATATGATGTTGTCATACAGAGGTGGGACATGCAGAGGCCATGTTCTCCAGGAGCATGAACAGAGAGGACAGGTCAGCATCAGAGGATGTCAGTTCGGAGCTGCCCATGGAGAGCCACAGGTCCCTGGGGAGGGGGAGATCCAGGGAGTTGGAAGCACCAGCAAAGTACACAAGGTGTGAGATGCTTTGATGTAGCTTCCAGAATGAATGAAGTGTTTCAACCCAGAGTGACTAAGGCAAGGGCAGTGGAGACCACAGGGAGCAAGGTAAAAGAGTTAAATTACTGTAAGGTAAAATTGCAAAGTAAATGTAAATTATTTCAATAATTCTCAAGCAGAAAACTGTGAGTCTTGTGCAGAAATCCACACGAAGTTCCCACAGGGCAGCAGTGGGAGTCAAGGTCACCAGGACCCGCCTGAGCTGTGGTGTGCAGGTTTTTCAGGATCCAGCCAAGGAGGGAGAGTGTTGAGAGCAGCTTGTGGAGCCAAAACACCTGGCTTCATATCCTGTTTCTGCCACTTCCTAGCTGTGTCTCGAAAAGTTCTATGGAATCTCTGTGTCCCGTCTCCTGTAGCGGGGGTGAAATGATCTGCCCACTTCACAGAGTGGTGATCACACATCCAGTTTGCTCAGGACAGTCCTGGTTTACATTGTTATCCTGGCATCCCACCCATTTCGGGTTCCCTTTCATTTCCAAAGTGCCCCTCATTTGCAATCAATAGTACGGTCACTCTGCTCATAGGATGACAGCGGTGAGATTCAAAGGGGCTTACAACAGTGCCTGTCATTTAGGAACTGGTGCAGAATTGTTTTTCATTCATATTTTATTGAACATTTCCTGAAAGTTGCTAAACAATTAGATCTTAAGTGTTCTTATCATACACAAAAAAAAGTATGTGAGGTGATGGTATGCTAATTAGCTTGAATTAATCATTTCAGAATATATATATATATCAAAACATATATTATAAACCATAAATATAAATAATTTTTTATTTGTCAATTTGCCTTAGTAAAGCTGGGTAAAAAATTTAAAAATGTATCTAAACATGTTAAATAAATTGGAACTGGTTTCTGGGAAGATTAATATGGTAATACTAAGTAGAATATGCTTGGGTGAGAAGCTATTTGTAAATTATTCCAATAAAACTCTGAGGCCAGGTGTGGTAGTTCATGCCTGTAATCCCAGCACTTTGGGAGGCCAAGGTGGGCAGATCACTTGAGCCCAGGAGTTCGAGACCAGCCTGAGCAACATGGCGAAACTCTGTCTCTACCAAAAATACAAAATTTACCTGGGCGTGGTGGTGTGCGCCTGTAATCCCAGCTACTGGAAAGGCTGAGGCAGGAGGATCATTTGAACTCAGGAGGCAGAGAGTGCAGTGAGCCAAGACAGCACCACTGTACTCCAGCCTGGGCGACAGAAAAAGACCCTGTTTCAAAAAAAAAAAAAAAAATCAAAAAACAAAAAAACTCTGAGGAAAGGGGAACACAGAAAAAAAAAACACATATAGATCAAAACACAGAACTTTGTTTTCAAACTTAAAACTTAAAAATTTTAGCTGGGAGTGGTGGCTCGCACCTGTAATACCAGCACTTTCAGAGGCCGAGGCAGGTGGATCATGAGGTCAGGAGAGCGAGACCATCCTGGCTAACATGGTGAAACCTCATCTCCACTAAAAATACAAAAAATTAGCCGGGCGTGGTAGCGGGCACCTGTAGTCCCAGCTACTCGGAAGGCTGAGGCAGGAGAATGGCGTGAACCCAGGAGGAGGAGCTTGCAGCGAGCTGAGATCGCGCCACTGCACTCCAGCCTGGGTGACAGAGCGAGATTCTGTCTCCAAAAAAAAAAAAAAAAAAAAACAACAAAACAAAAAAAAATTAGCTTACATCTGAATAGTTACTCAAATATTTTAGAGAATGTCATGTGGAAGCCGAGGTTTCAGTGGTATCGAACAGTCCTAGTGGTCCTTGGAGTTTACCATAAATACATTTTTTTATTACCAAAAATAATGGCTACCAGCTGACATTTGGATAGCACCTGCTTTGTGCCAAGCACTGTTCTCAGGACTTTCCACGTTTTACTTCCCTTGTGACTCACAGCAATTCTATGACTGTTCCCATTTTAAAGGGAACACAGAACATTAAGTTTCCTGTCCAATGGTGCAGTCAGCAAACGGAGGAGCTGGGATGTGAACACAAGTGGCGGTCAGGCTCTGAGTCCTCACTCACTACCCATCTGCCATCCAACCCTTATGAGAAAGGGCTGCAGAACCTGCAGAGACGGGACCCAGCAGTGTGGCACAGCAGTGCTCAGCAGAGCTACAGCTTCCCAGGCACTCACTTCCAGGAGTCTTGCAAATGTCCAGCTGGGATGGGACTGCCCCATGGGATAAGGGATTTTATCCTTTCCTGACGTTTCAGTCATCTGACTCCTCTGGGAGTCACCTCCCCCATCTTCTGAATTTATCCACCTTTAAACTACCTGCTCCCTACCCACAGCCTCCCCTCACTCTCTGAGCCAGAGGACATTTCTCCCACTTCAGGGAAGGCACCGTCTCCCTCCTCTGGCCTTCCAGAGCCCTTCGTCCATCTCTCTCTGCACCTCTCCTTTCCCATCCGGGCTTATAGTCTCCTGTCTGTGTCTCCCCAGGCCTCTCAGAGGTACGCAGGGTCACAGTTCTCCTCTGACAATTGAGGGAGTGTGAAAAACGCGCCACTGTCGCGTGCATCTTGTGCGTGTGTGTAAGGGGAAGGGGGTTCTTCCTTGGTTGCCGTAGACTCCCCATGGAAGCTACGGCCTCTCCTTTCCTCAGCCCCATTTCAGAAAGAAGAGACCAGAAAGCGTTTCTGATGTGTGTGGTCCCTTTAGAGGATTCACACCGTTCCCTTCACTCAATCCCAACCCCGTGTCACCAGATGTATTCACCCCCACGCAGGGGGAGGTCAGTCTTTGCAAGCTTCTGACACATTTTGGGACACTGAGCTGGAATATGGGAGTGCTGGGGTGGACTGAACACTGAGCAACTCAGACTTGGAATCCCAGCATGAGACTCGGGCCAACGCGAGGGAGGCGCCGGGTCTAGACGAGGTCTTGGTGACTTGAACAACAGGCATATTGCCGCCAACCAAGATGGCTCCAAGAGGCCTTTCCTGAAGTTCTGTTCTGGGTAAGCAGGTGACTGACAGGGCAGGGCCATAAGGACTGGGGCACAAGACAAAGCCCCAGTAAGTACTGGCCGAGGAGACAGTCTCACATTTCATGATCAAGGTCCTTCACTCCCCTTGGGAAACAAGGCCACCAGCCAGGGTTAGCTGTGTACAGTGGTAAGTAAACGACACCTCTCCTTTCTGTCCTCCCCCAAATTAGGTTTGTTCTTGACCACTAAGACTCCACCTGAATGGTGGAAAGAAACATGTCACAAGTAATCCAGAGAGTAAACAATGCATTCACAGGGAATTAAGAATGGATTCATCCTTCTGGCTGTTTCATCTACTTCTTTTTTTTTTTTTTTTTTACCTGAGCCAACTATGTTTTTCTTGTTCCTATGACCTTCACTGTGACCCTAATTAAACAGGGGTAGGGTTTCTATCATGTGAGGCTGTCCCGTCCTTCTCCTGATTCTATGTGGCCATGTTCCTTCCCTCCCTTACCTTGCCAGATGCTATCTGTCCTCAAGCTTCTGTACTTGCAGTTCCCTCTCCCTGAAATGCTCTTCCCCAGATGTGTCCCTGGACATCACCATCCACTCATCCAAGTCTCAGCTGAAACAGCACCTGCTCTACAGGCTGCCTTGGGGGACTTACAGGCCACTGACCCTGGGCAGCCATCTATGACAGCGTTCAGCCGTTGTGAATATTTTGCTGTTCTTTGCAGCAGTGACCACTTTCTCATAGCTCTAACGTGTCTTATCTTTAGTCTTGTTCTTTGTGTCCTTCATTAGAACAGGAGCAAGCACCTGGTCTAACCTGTTTCTAGAACTGAATCTAGCGCAGGGCCCAGCTCACAGGAGAAGCTGTGATGAAGCAACAGTGATGTGGATAACAAGGGATCCATGCATGAATGCAACTGCCATTTATTCAGAATTATCTTATGCTTGGCCATGTGATTAAAAATTTACAGACTGTTGGCCGGGAGAGGTGGCTCACGACTATAACCCAGTACTTTGGGAGGCCAAGGCGGGTGGATCACAAGGTCAGGAGTTTGAGACCAGCCTAGCGAACATGGTGAAACCTCGTCTCTACTAAAAATAGAAAAATAAAAATAAAAATAAAAATTAGCTGGGTGTGGTGGTGCACACCTGTAATCCCAGCTACTCAAGAGGCTGAGGCAGGAGAATCACTTGAACCTGGGAAGGCTGAGGTTGCAGTGAGCTGAGATCATGCCACTGCACTCCAGCCTGGGCAATAAGAGTGAGACTCCATCTCAAAAAAAAAAAAAATTTACAGAGCATCTATCATCATTACAAAAATTCAGCATCATGGCTGGGCATGGTGGCTCACACCTATAATCCCAGCACTTTGGGAGGCTAAGGTGGGTGGATCACCTGAGGTCAGGAGTTTGAGACCAGCCTGGCCAACATGGAGAAACCCCATCTCTACTAAAAATACGAAAATTATCCAGGCGTCGCGCCACATGCCTGTAATCCCAGCTACTCAGAAGGCTGAGGTAGGAGAATCGCTTGAACTTGGGAGACAGAGGTTGCAGTGCGCCAAGATTGTGCCATTAAACTCCGGCCTGGGGCGAGACTCCATCTCAAAAAAAAAAAAAAAATTCAGCGTCACTTATACCCATTTAGTAAAGAGAGAAAGGAAGCCCAGAGGGACCAGCGTTGTAACTTGCCTAAAGACACAGCATGACTACATGTGGCCTCCGGGATCCACACCCACACTTGCCCAAATCTCATCACCTAAATCCCATCATGGACCAACCCCATTGCCACCCACTGCCCAGCACTGCCTACCCAAGCAGTCAGCTACTCCACTCACTCCCAGCATGCTCTCAACCAGTGGAAGGAAAACCGTAAAAGACTAACAAAGAACTAAGCACGAATTAAATTATAAATATATTGTAAAATAAATAGTGTTGTAATTCTTAACAAGAATAACAAGAAGCTTTCAGTTGAAGTTATATATTAATGTTTCTCCCAAAACTTAAAGCACTTTTCTGGGCTGGGCACGGTGGCTCACGCCTGTAATCCCAGCACTTTGGGAGGCTGAGGGGGGCAGATCACCTGAGGTCAGGAATTCAAGACCAGCCTGGCTAAAATGGTGAAACCCCGTCTCTACTAAAAATACAAAGATTAGCTGGGTGTCCTGGCGCACGCCTGTAATCCCAGCTACCCAGGAGGCTGAGGCAGGAGAATTGCTAGAATCCAGGAGGCAGAAGCTTCAGTGAGCTGAGATCGCGTCACTGCACTCCAGCCTGGACAGCAGAACAAGACTCTGTCTCAAAACAACAACAACACCCCAAAAAACAAAACAAAAAAAACCCCCCACTTTTCTGAAAAAGAAATGTCTATGGATTAGGAAGGTCTGCCTCCCAGAGGAAGATGCAGGTAACCCAAATATTTGATGATTCCAGGACCGGCAGATATACAAGTTATGAAACTGTTTGTACCTTGAAGAATAAGGAGAAGAAGAGGAAAAGACAAAGAGGAGTAGGAGAAAAAGAATAGAAGGAGGAGGAGGAAGAAGGGAAAGAGGACTAGAAGAAAACTACAATAATAACAACAGTGTTGAGAGCGCAAGATCACACCATTGGGTTTTGCTTTATATTGTGGAAAACACTGTTGCATCCATTTTACTAAAAGCCGTGTGTCATTATTATAGTCCCCAAATTGTCAGGGATCCAAATATTACTGCCTTCTTGGTTTCTACAAACAGAGCACAGGCTGGCTGGGCTCCCCTTGGGGCACCCTATTGTGTCCTGGTCCTACGCCAGGCTGACACTTTGCTTCATTCCTGGGAGGGACTAAGGTGTCTCCCTGGGGAATAAATACAGCAGGGCTGGGCGCTCACCTCCACAGCAGCTTCCCTGATCCCTGCCACGCACGACTGAGCACAGACAGCAGCCGCCTCGCCATGAAGCTGCTAATGATCCTCATGCTGGCGGCCCTCCCTCTGCACTGCTATGCAGGTGAGTTCTGGGCAGAGACGGCTGCTTCTGGGCTAGGAGTTGTCATTCTGGGCCCCTGTAGAAGAACTCGCAGCCCTTAATCCCCAGCACAGATGAACCCCCGTGTGAAGGGCCTGGGTGTGATAGGCCTTAGGATCCCCGTGAGTTCCTGACAGTCAAGCGGGCAGTGCCCTCGTGGGCTGTCCCCTGCATTGGGGCTGCACGTGGTATATCATGGCACTTGGGGTCTCACCATGATCACGGCGACCATAGAAACCAGGATGAGTCTCAGGATTGAATATTGAAATTAACGATTTCAGTGGGGCAAGAGAGAGATGGCATCTGCACTTAGAAACCACGAAATAATCGTGGGTCTCCTTGAATGTGGAACGAAATAGGAAACCTCCCAGGACAGAAGGCCCAGGCTGCAGAGTGTGACCCAGTTTCTCTCACCCTGTGTGGCTCACTCTGTGTTCTCAGAGTTGAGCTGGGTCCTTCTGGGATGCCCTTTCCCTCCCAGTTGCTTCAGGCTCAAGGCAGACCGGTGAGGAGAACTCACCTCCCCAGAGTCTCCTTCCAGCACTGAAGATCCAGTGGGAGGCAAAAGCCCCGACCGCTGGAATCAGCACTAGTAGTTCCATAGGTAGCCTGCCTTGTGCAATTCACAAAGGTGGATTCCAAACCCTACCGTATTGGTGTCCAAGGTAGGTGCAGACGCGTAGAAGGGTGACAAGCTCACAGTCAACAAACTAGAAAATCACAAAGTCCAGAGCACAAGCAGCTCACATGAAGCCAAGTCCTGAGCTCTTTCCTCTCCCTTACAGTGGGGGGTGACCTCAGATCCCTTCATGGACAAGTTCTATTTCCCATTCATATGTGTGTGTGTGTGTTTGAGACAGGGTCTTGCTGTGTCACCCAGGCTGGGACTGGGACTGGTGTGCAATGGCACGGTCTCAGCTCACTGCAACCTCTTCTTCCCAGGCGCAAGTAATGCTCCTGTCTCAGCCTCCCAAGTAGCTGGGACTACAGGTGGGCACCACTATGCCTGGCTAATTTTTAATTTTTTTGTAGAGATGAGGTCTCCCTATGTTGTCTAGGCTGGTCTTGAACTCCTGAGCTCAAGCAATTTGCCTACCTTGGCCTCCCTAAGTGCTGGGATTACAGGCGTGAGCCACCTTGCCTGGTCACACATTCCCTTTTATTGCAGTAGAGTCAATAGAACTAATGGACAATGTCCTAGACCCATTAATCTGAAATCCTTGGAAACCCTCACTGATGCTGGGCATGATAACAGGGAAGCATTGCATGACTTTGAACCAAGAAAGCCCAACCGGTGTTTGCTATGTGACCCCAGTCAGAGCACCTCATTTCTCAAGGGTCCTCTTCACCAAGGATACACGGGGTTGGGCTTCTCTGGGTTTGGGAGGTTGGAGAGAATTTGCAGAGCCTGAGTTTATGCTCTCAGAATTGAGAACTCTACATCCTGCACCAAAATCTTTCTGAACCTCGGTCTGTCCCTGGAGGTACGAAGACAGCCGGCTTTCCCAACTCATCCGTAAAATGAGCTCACACCTCTGGTAATGGCCCATGTTCTTGTTTTTTTTTTTTTTTTTTTTTTTTTTTTCAGATTCTGGCTGCAAACTCCTGGAGGATGTGGTTGAAAAGACCATCAATTCCGACATATCTATACCTGAGTACAAAGAGCTTCTTCAAGAATTCACAGACAGCGAGGCCGCCGCGGAGGCTATGGGGAAGTTCAAGCAGTGCTTCCTCAGCCAGTCACACAGAACTCTGGAAAACTTCGGACTGATGATGGTAATTTTGGCTTCTTCTTAGGTACCCTTTGAAAATCACCGATCAGAACCAGCGGGCTCTAAACTTTATATATCAATTCATTAAACTTTGTCTCCAGGCTGCTTTGCCACTTCACACTGAGAATCTTTAGGTAGTGATAAATGGAAAAGGCAAAAGGGAGAAAACCAAGACTTAGAGATCACCCATCTACCTCTGACCTCACCAGTCCATTCTCACACAGACACAGACACACATAAGCACACAAGTATAGACACACAGACACACAGCGACAGGCATCTGCATTTTTTTTTTTTTTTTTTGAGACGGAGTTTCGCTCTGTCACCCAGGCTGGAGTGTAGTGGCACGAATCTCAGCTCACTGCAACCTCCACTTCCCGGGTTCAAGTGAATTGCCTGCCTCCGCCTCCCAAGTATTTGGGATTACAGGTGTGCGCCACCATGCCCGGCTAATTTTTGTATTTTTACTAGAGACGGAGTTTTGCCATGTTGACAAAGCTGGTCTCAAACTCCTGACTTCAAGTGATCTGCCTCCCTTGGCCTCCCAAAATTCTGGAATTACAGGTGTGAGCCACCGTGCCCAGCCAGACACGTGCACATTTTTATTAAGAGAAAAAATTTGGTTCTCAAGGAGTCACACACTTGTAGGAGCAACCTACTAAGACATTTCCTAGTTTCACAAAACAAATATTAAAAACATTCTTATTATTTTTTATCTAGCTCAGAAAATACAACTTGTGCAAATTCTGCATTTTCTAAAATAAAGAAAAAGAATTTTTTTGAGATGGAGTTTCACTCCGTCGCCCAGGCTGGAGTATAGTGGCATGATCTTCGTTCACTGCAAACTCTGCCTCCTGGGATCAAGCAGTTCTTGTGCCTCAGACTCTTGAGTAGCTGGGACTACAGGCACGTACCATCACCATGCCCAGCTAATTTTTGTATTTTTAGTAGAGATGGGGTTTCACCATGTTGGCCAGGCTGGTCTTGAACTCCTGGCCTCAGGTGATCTGCCAGCCTAGGCCTCCCAAATTGCTGGGATTACAGGTGTGAGCCATCCCTCCTGGCCTAAAATAAAGAATTTAAAATGCAAGTCCAAGCAACCAAGATTTGTTAGCATACATGACTGGAAATCATGCACCACTTAATTAAGTGCCTCATGAAGTGGGAAGTGCAGATCACGGGTGTGAAACAGCACGAGTGCTAGAATTGTTTACAACAAAGTCAATTAGAATTGTTTACAACAAAGTCAATGGTTATAACATTGAGTGTTTCTGTTTATAAAGATGTGTTGGCTACGAGTTTTTTGTTTTTTTTTTTTTGAGACGGAGTTTAGCTCTTGTTGCTCAGGCTGGAGTGTAATGGCACGATCTCGGCTCACTGCAACCTCCGCCTCCTGGGTTCAAGTGATTCTCCAGCCTCAGCCTTTGGAGTAGCTGGGATTACTGGCACATGCCACCACACCCAGCTGATTTTAAGTAGAGATGGGGTTTCACCATGTTGGCCAGGCTGGTCTCAAACTCCTGACCTGAGGTGATCTGCCCACTCAGCCTCCCAAAGTGCTGGGATTATGTGTTTTTTTTTTTTTTTTAAGAATTTATTTAATACCCCAAAATTTTATTTAAAACATTCCATAATAGAAAATTTAGAGATATATCAAATGCTCAAGGATAAAAGTAAATATTAACTGCAATTTGGGATGGTTGAATCATTTTTTTCTTTAAAAACTCAGATTAGCCAGGTTCGGTCCCTCATACATGTAATCCCAGCACTTTGGGAGGCCAAGGTGGGCGGATCACTTGAGGGTCAGGAGTTCAAGGCCAGCCTGGCCAACATGTTGAAACCCTGTCTCTACTAAAAATACAAAAATTAGCCAGGCATGGTTGCGCACACCTGTAATTCCAGCTACTTGGGTGGCTGAGGCAGGAGAATTGCTTAAACCCGGGAGGCAGAGGTTGCAGTAGGCAAAGATAGTGCCACTGCACTCCAGCCTGGGCAATAAAGAGAGACTCCATCTCAAAAACAAACAAACAAACAAACAAACCCAAACAAACCAAAAAAACCCCTCAGATTAATCATTTATATTTTAAAACTCCAATGTTTCTTGTTTCCATTTTTTTGTTTTGTTTTTTTGAGACAGAGTCTTGCTCTTTTGCCCAGGCTGGAGTGCAGTGGTACAATCACAGTTCACTGCAGCCTCCATCTCCTGGGCTCAAGTGATCCTCCCACATCAGCCTCCTGAGTAGCTGCAACTACAGGTGCACACTAGCACATCCAGCATATATATATATATGGTTTCTGGGTTTTTTTTTTGTAGAGATTGGGTTTTGCCACATTGCCCAGATTGGTTTAAACTCCTGGGGTCAAGCAATCTGCCCACCTTGGCTTCCCAAAGTGCTGGGATTACAGGCATGAGCCATCGCACCCAGCCCAGCTCCAATATTTCATAGACCTCAAAGGTAATGGTGAAGCGTCTCAGCCTGTTACAACATTTCCACCTTTTATGCCTGTACAATAACTCAAAACCATCACATTCTTGTATCTGAGCTGAGATTTTTTTTTTTAAACAATTCTGTGTTGTAAAAGTGGTATCAGAAACAGTCCAAATGATCAGGTCTTCAACAAATAGTATGTGCAGCATATTTATTGGATAAGTTATTTCAAGGAATAGAATTTTTGGAGAAAAAAAGTATTACATGGATCCCTGGTAGGGAAGAGGTCCTACAACCCTGGCCCCTGTTTGGCATTATGAAGTGTCTCCTAGAGGACAGAATAAATGGAGAGGGGATGCTGGCTTTTCTTCCACTGCGAATTTTCCTGGGAGTTAGCTGTTTGTGGACAAATGCAAGAAAACAAGAAGGCAAGTTATACTATTTGACTTAGTAAGTGAAATTTGCAAACCTAAGTGATCTGTTTTTGTTTTCCAGCATACAATGTACGACAGTATTTGGTGTAATTAAGAGTAATTAACTTTACACAAGGCGTTTGGCTCAGAGGACTACAGACTATGGCCAGAACTCATCTGTGGATTGCTAGAAGCCACTTTTCTTTCTTGTGTTGTCTTTTTAGATGTGGAAACTGCTGGACAATTGTTGAAACCTCAAATCCATTTCCGTTTCAATAAACTAACTGCAAATCACTAAAATTATTTCTTGTTCGTCTATTAAAAAAAAAAAAAAAAAAAAAAAGAGGCTTTCCAGGCTGCACAGGCAGGCTGTAGGTTGCAGACAGAGACAAGCCTCGAAGGAGCTGGGGGACGGTCCGAGGTTTCTGGGAAACGCTTGAGTTCTCATCATCTCCAGCCCAAGAGTTGGACTTCTCTGCGAAGAAAAAAAAGCATTAGCTCTTGTTGCCTAATTTTTCTCTGAAGAGTGTTTCACACTCCACATCCCACTACCTCCCTCAGCCACTTTCTCGGGAAACCTCACACTCTTGGAGTCGTGCTCAGAAGCCCTGATTTTACCCCAGTCCCATCCTTGCTGAGCCCTGCTGGTTATGCCAGGCTCCTCTGGGTTGTCTCTGGGCCTCCCCCAGAGACAGTCAGGGAGGGGAGGAGTGCAAAGCAAGGGGGATCCTGTCTGAATTTTAAATTTTGATTTTTATTTGTCATTCATGGATGTTGGCGTTAATTTTGAACTTTTAAAGTATTGCATGAAAATATTGCTTACCCCGATGACTGAGTTTTCTAGCACAGCAACACCTTAAATTATGCAATGTTGCCCGGTCCAGTCTCTGCCAGTGGGTTCATTCTCCCCTGCCCCACAGTGAGCTGCAAAGGCAATGAGGGTTGAGGGGAGTGAGTGTGCCATGCAGGGACCCAGCACAGCAGGGGACGTTTAAATGGAACCGGGTCTCAGCTCCATTCGTCCTGTCCTGTCCCCAGCACTCCTGTCACCAGGGGTAGGTTATTGCCTGTTCCTCTTTTTTCCGGGGCTATCCCCTCACCCAGGAAGACCCTGTCTATGTGTCTGGACAACTCAGCTTCACCAGGGCCGACTCTTCCATCAGGCAAGGCAAGGACAGGGATCAAGGCCCACAATATATATAGGGGTGTGTGAAAATGTTATAATTTAAAGAATAATTTCCTGAAGCGATTGAATATTAATGAACATATATCAATGAATCTAGTGTGGATTCTATACTTCATCTTACCAACACAGTTGTATATTTAATATGTTCTCATGAAGAAATGGCCTATGAAGGCAATAAAATACCTGTGACCTACAAAAGTCATGATGAGCCGCTGCCCACACCTTTCCCAAATCACGGTCCACGGTCTTTGCCTTAAGATCCTGAAAGGGAGGAGAAGGGAAAAGAGACTCAGAGCTAAAAACTGGAAAATGAGCATGTGGGTACTCAGAAAATGCAAATCTGTTCAGTGAAGACCCTGGACCATTTGGTGAGGAGGCCAAACACATTCTAGAAAGGGAACAGGCTCTAAGGTTAGGGGCCACTCCAGGGTGCCCATGCCACATGGGAAACATCCCACAACCAAAAACAGGTTTGTTTCCCTAGGAGCCTGTGCCCAAGCCTGTCAGACCCACGCAGTTGAAAGGGGACCCTATACAGGGGAGGAGACAGACTGAAGAGCTTCTGAAATTTCTGATGAAATGAACATTCCTGAGAAGAGGTCTTAAGCAAGCACAAAGATGGTGAGAAACTCTGATTTGGGGCCTTGGGGCATAAGGTCCCCACACCCAGCATTTCCTGAAGACCTCTGGAAAGTCAGCACCGTGCCCTCCAGTGTCCTGGCTAGTGATGACACAGGACTTCAAGGTAATCCTGGGAAGCAGATGAGACCCCAATTTGCTTACAGTGACCACCCCTGGTGACTTCTGACAATGACTGGGAAAGCCCATCATGGTCAAGTCCCAAACAGGGAAAAACTAAACATTCAGAACATTACTCAGGACCGTGGCTGATGGAGGAAATTACTTCTGGACATTACTTGACAGGAACACATTTTCCCTGAGGAATTCCTCAACGAAATAGAAATTTTCTGCCTCAGGCAGGAAAGAACACTCTGGGCCAGTGACAGGACTAATTGATAAGGCCTGGAGGCTGAGGACTGGAGCGGTTCCTAGCTGGAGGGACACTGGTCCTCAGTGGCTCCTGCCCCAGCACTGACTGTGTGGGGAGCTCCATAGGAAGCCGGGACATCGACCTGGTAACCAGGCCATGGACCAATGGCAGCTTCAGGGGCTGGATGAGATGTCTACGGACCACTGCATGAGAATGTGAAGGAGGCCCTGGACTGCAAGCAGCTGGGGTCACACCACCAAGCTTCACAGGTTTAAAATAGTTGAGCTCTTGGCAGCTCATGCTGAGGCAGGAAAATAGGTTTTGGAGGTAGAGAACATAAGGCCAATTCACACTTCAGCTATGACAGGAAATATCCGCCCCACAAAGTGGAGGCCAAGTCAATGACTTTGTCACTCTACTTCATCCTCTCCATTTACATAGGGCATGGGTTATTAAATAGGGGTATTCCAAGTAACCAACGGAATCCTCTAGCAGGTATTTAAACTCCAAAAAATTCTGTAATGGAGCCTTTGAGATCCTATGCTCGGGCCCACTCCCACACTGTGGAACGTACTTTCATTTTCAATAAATCCCTTCATTCCTTCCTTGATTTGTGTGTTTTGTCCAATTCCTTGTTCAAGATGCCAAGAACCTGGACACCCTCCACCATGAACATATTTTGGCAAGCCAGCCGGGAGGAAGAGGTAAGGCCAGAGTTTGGGATTTATTCTTTTCCTTTCTCCTTTTCCTTTCTGCTCCACACAAGGGACTCTCTTTCTTTCTCTTTTCCTGTCCAACCAGGGATCCTTGGTGGGCGGCGCTTAAACATGAAAGCAACTGCTGGTTTCTGGCCACGGCCGGTGAAACTAAGGGGTTTCCACCTGGAGAAGTCGATAGACAAGCAAGGACATGGTTTTTTCATGGTTTCCCCCCCTCTTTCTTTTTCTGATGCTGGCTGTTTTCACGGTAGCTCATAGAAGCAGGGCTGTTAGCTACAGGGTCACTCCCTGTGAACCTGAAGGCACAAGACTGAATGGAATCATTGCCCTACCCTGAAAAGGACTCCTTTTTTTTTTGCTTTTTTGAGACAGAGTCTTGCTCTGTGCAGGCTGTAGATGCAGTGATGGCGTGATCTTGGCTCACTGCACCCTCCACCTCCTGAGTTCAAGTGATTCTCCTGCCTCAGCCTCCTGAGTAGCTGGGACTACAGATATGTGCCACCATGCGTGGCTAATTTTCGTATTTTTAGTAGATTCGGGGTTTCACCATGTTGGTCAGGATGGTCTCGATCTCCTGACCTCGTGATCCACCTGCCTTGGCCTCCCAAAGTGCTGGGATTACAGGTGTGAGCCACCATGCCCAGCCATGACTTTTTAAAAAAATCTTTACCATGTGTGGTCCCTGATCCCTATGTGCCCCTATGTGCGGCGCAGCTCAAAGCAAACTTGCACATGTTTCAGGTGACTTAAACCTTATTTTCTTATGCTAAATTCTTCACTTCCTCTGTTGAACTGGCTAAGGGCAAAGGAAACCCACCCAGCTTCCAGGTCTGATCATTAAAGTTCATGGAACAGGAAGCGTGGGAAAGCATGGCCTTATCAAACTATAAGGATGCTAAAAGTTGGGGATTATACCCAGGTATGGGAAAGCTCATAGTAGGCTCTGGAGGGAACACATGCAAAGTGGCACCAGTGCCCACCTAAGGCCAGAGACGTCTGGAACTCTAAGATTGGACCTCACTGGAGGATGCTCTGGGGGATCCTCTGGACCTCAAACTCTCCAAAGAGGAGGCTCTTGGCAGAAGTTCTGAGGTCTAGTAATAAGCCCTCCTTAGAATTTTTTCTCACAGTTGCAATGCGGCTTGGCCGCAAAATTGTTTGGAATCTGGTTTACTGTCTAATGGGAAAGTGAGATGGTGTTGCCTATATCCAGGCTTTTGTGCTGCTGTTCTAAGCAGGGGACCTGGTTAATGTGTGACGCCCTCCTTTGGCACTGTAAGATACCATAAAATTCCTTTTCCAAGGTTCAGCCTATTAACTTCCTTGTTCTTTGCTCTTGAACCTAATTTTCTTGTTCTCCATGTCTTCTTGCCCCTCGTTACTGTAAACAACCTTCCCATCAGCACTAATCGATAATTCACATCTCTTTGCTTGGTTACTCACTCTACACCCATTCCTCCCACCGAAGTCACACGTCCCAGCACTGTAACTCACCTTCCACTTCCCACTTCCTTATTTGAAAAAAATATTCACAAGTAGCCAATCGGCTCAACTTAGATTGTATGGTCTGACCCCAGCCCATGGGAGAGTGACACAGAGGTAAAGACCACGCATTAAAAATAAAAATCTCTCCTTTGTTCAGTGTGCTCTTGCAATCTAATTGATGCAGACAGCACCCTTCTACAGAAGTAAATTGCCTTGCTGAGAAAACTTTTGCCTGAGTACTAGTTTCACTTTGCGGCACCAAGCATTTACTTCCAACAATTTTTGGGGACTCTTCTGGGATTCCCATTCTCCTCCAGGGAAGGAGTCTCTGGTCACCTCTTGTGAGGAGATGTGTCCCATTGCTCCATTGCAGTGGTCTCGGGACAATGGATCAGGACCCACCTGGTGTGACGAATAAACCCAGAGTCTCAACAACGCGGGTGAAAAAAGGCTTACAACACCACGGTGACCAAGTAACTCTGTACACAGACCAAGGTAAAAAATGTCTCAAGGGCAACAAAGTATTTCCTTGGTGGTCAGGATATTCTGAAGGTTAAAAGTGTGTGTAAACGATCACAAGCACTACTGCTCATGGTGCTGCTTGTGTGAATGGTACTAAGCACTACTGCTGTGCAGAGTGAGTGGGTCCTATCTGCGGTTCTGTGGTCACCTCATATGGCTTAGGGCGGATCCTGCTGTGGGGTTTATACTGACATGCCAATGCTAAGAGAGACCTAAATTCCTCTCGGGGAAGTGGCCAGAGTCGACGAAGTGAAAAAGTGTACATGGAGCCTCCAACAGGTGGGGCTAAAGAATAGGCAAGAAATCTCTAATATGAGGGATTGAACCTAACTAGGACCCAACACGGAAAATACCCCAAACGAGACAGGGAATAAAAAGGATAAAGAGAGTAATAAAGATATTCCCCCTGATAATCCCCTAGGCCTCATGTTAAAATATTGGCAAGATAATGAGAGGACTAAACATAAAAAAAGCAACAAATGATAGAATATTGCTGTTTTATTTGGACTCAGAGACTCATCCTCAAACCCTCAATCTTCTGGCCAAAGTTTGGGTCAAATAAGGATGTGATGTGTCAACTTGTAATTCAATATGTAAATGATAAAAATCCAGTTTCTCAAGAAGAGCTGGACTATACTCTTTTTTAGAGACAGAGACCTATTCTCCTTTTTCCCTTAAAGACAATTCGGAAAAAAACTCAATCAAAAACCCCAAAATAAAGAGTCAGAAAAACCAGTTCTCATGCCTAAAGGCTCGAGCACATGGGATCCTCTAGACCATCTTCCTCTGCTCAGTGTTCCTAACCCTTCCCCTCAGACAGGCCCTCTGTCCCAGATCCAATATTGCCAATAAATCAGACGGGTCATACCAACTGGTATAAGATCTTAGGACCATCAATCAAATAGTCCAAAATACCCATTCTCTTGTCCCCAACCCACACACCATTCTCAACAAAATTCCATATAACCATCAGTGGTTTCCAATAATAGATTTAAAAGATGCCTTCTGGACATGACCCCTGGCTGAAGACAGTCGAGACATATCTACTTTCGAGTGACAGGATCCCCATTCAGGACAAAAACAACAGTGTCGGTGGACAGTTTTATCTCAAGGGTTTACAGACTCCCCAAACCTTTTCGGTCAAATTTTAGAACAAGTGTTGAAAAAAGTGGTTCTCCCAAAGCAAATATGCCTACTCCAGTACATGGATGATATTCTTCATATTTGGTGAGAATATAGAGAAAACAGCTGGCTTCTCTACACATATTCTTAACCATCTGGAGTTCAGGGGGTTATGGGTTTCAAAGGGAAAGCTTCAGTATGTAGAGCCCAAAGTTAAATGTTTAGGCCACTTAATAAATACAGGTAAACAAAGGATAGGGCCTGAATGAGTTAAAGGCATCATGTCCTTACCCTCCCCTCAAACTAAACAGGAACTCAGCAATTTTTAAAGGTTAGTTGGATATTGCAGCTTATGGATTGACTCATATACACTAAACAGTAAACTTCTATATCAAAAACTTGTCCAGAAAAAAACCTGATCATCTACTGGGGACATCTGAGAAAGTCGATCAGGTTAAAGAGCTAAATTTTGTGTTCGTTTTTGCTAGATATTTTAAAATGTCAATGTTAATTCAAGCTGGGAGCTACTTGGGGTGAGCTCAAAGTCTCACTGAGATAAATGCATATCTGATTACTTCCTTTGGAAACGCTAATCAGAAACTCCAAAGAATGCAACCATTTGTCTCACACCTGTGATCTGAAAGCCCCCAATCCCCTACTCTGCCTCAAGTTGTCCTGACTTTCTGAACCAAATCAATGTTTATTTTACATATGTTGATGTCTCCTGTGTCTCTTGTTAAAAGCAAAAGTTAAGTACAGTGAATGAGATAAATTTTTTAGGTAAACTTTTTGTGTAAATTAAAATCAAAGTTATTTTTGATGCTCATTTAATATCTGGGTCATTTGCAGTTAGGAAAGGGTTGTGGTAGGGAAAATATGTTTCTAAAATTGTGAAATTGTTCTTATCTGTAAATACCCGTATCTGGTAGTTCAGGGTTTCTGGCTTTTTAGGGTTCCACTACAGTTTTATGTTACAAAGAATAAACATTTTAGTTAACACATAATTCTGTATACAAAATGTGCCCAGAAAGGGCACATTACGTTATTAGTGGAAAAAAGAGTAATTTTGTGCAATTCAGAAATTATCTAAAAATTAGTTCAAATTACAGATTTGAAAAGGTTATTTATGAAACAATGTAGTGAGAAATCATTAAGTAAGGGAGAAAGATGTGCAAAAAGTTGAAATAATAAAATATTCTTCAAATCCTGATAGGGAATTGGAGACATTTTGCTAATTAATATTTTCATAAGTAAAGCTCTTAGTCTTAATTAAAGTAAAATAAGAAGTATTGTGAAAATGCATCAGCAGTTTGGCGATTCTCTTTTTAATATAGTTAAACATGAAGCTGGACTTAGTGTGGAGCCAAATTTCACATACATGCTTGCATTGCTTCACACTATGTTTAGTGTTTTGCATGGATAGTGTTGGAGTATTTATTGGCCATGTGCTAAAAGTGGATTTCTCAGAATGTATGATAATATTGGTGAACTTAAGATATTGAATTGTGTATCAGAAATAAAATATTCAAGGCCGGGCATGGTGGCTCACACCTGTAATCCCAGCACTTTGGGAGGCCAAAGCAGGTGGATCATGAGGTCAGGAGTTCAAGATCAGGCTGGCCAACATAGTGAAACCTTGTCTCTACTAAAAGTACAAAGAATTAGCCAGGTGTGTTGGTGGGCACCTGTAATCCCAGCTATGCAGGAGGCTTAGGCAGGAGAATCACTTGAACCTGGGATGTGGAGGTTGCAGTGAGCTGAGATAGTGCCATTGCACTCCAGTTCAGGTGACAGCATGAGATCCTGTCTCAAAAAAAAAAAAAAAAAAAGAAAGAAAGAAAGAAAATATTCATTATGCTGGTTTTTTGGGGGTCCTAGGTAACACTGTAGCCTCTAGGGTAAATTAAGTAGGAAAATTTAGGGTTGGTTTCCTGTTTATTTGGTTTTGCTTCTATTTTCATTCATTTGCTTTTTCTTCTTCTCTGGTTTTACTTGTGTGTGCATGTATATAAAACCATGATGCTCTTTAGCTACCAGTGGAAGGCTTTTATTTGGTTCTGTGAATAGTAATTTTGTTTCCAATGCATTTCTAGTAAGCCATCATTCATTGCATTTATCTGGAATTTCTAAGCAACCTTTTTGGGGTTGCAGAAATTAATGGCGTACACCACCTTTTTATACTTAAATTAACTTTTTGGATTTTAGGCTTCCTGATACTTTAAATGTGTTGAGTATACACTTACAAATAGAATTTAAGTCATATTCCTCTCTCTGCCTAGTTTTTCCAAAATTTGTAAACTATCTATGAATATTTTTAACTCATGGCAATGTGTTTGTTTACATACAGTCAAGCAGGGCCTCCAGGCGGCTAGGGGAGAGAACCGAGAAACCCGTCATGCAGGCAAAAGGGTAAGAATTTCTTACCAGGCAGTCTCCGGCCTCTTTCTCTCTGTGCAAACTGGTTAATCTCCTCTGGGAAGTTTTAAATTAGTTGGTTTAATAATAATAAAAGCTTACATGAAACATTTTGTCAGAAAAGCAGAAAGTGTAATGCCTTTTAGTTCACGTGACTTTAGCAATCTTTGGGAAATGATTCAAGAGATCAAGATCATCCTGACCAACATGCTGAAACCCTGTCTATACTAAAAATACAAAAATTAGCTAGGCGTGGTGGCACCTGCCTGTAGTCCCAGCTACTCAGGAGGCTGAGGCAGGAGAATCACTTGAACCTGAGACGTGGAGGTTGCAGTGAGCCAAGATTGCACTACTGCACTCCAGCCTGGCAACAGAGCAAGACTCTATCTCAAAAAACAAAAAAAAAGAAAAAGAAAAAGATAAAAAGATTATGGGTAAAATACAAATGTCTTCAAAAAGTAAACATGTAGCCTAAATTATGTTCAAATATTAGGTTTGCTAAATGCTTTAAGGTCATAAACTGTTTCTTTGGCTTTTGAAAATTGTTTAACTTGCCTGCTTTCCAGCTAAGTAAGGCCTGGGGACATGTGGGGTTGGCCACACCCTAGCTGTGCTGCAAATAGTCACAATTTATCAGAACATAATTTACCGGGTTTTACGTTAAAATTCTTCATTATAACATGCAACTAAGACCACTAGAAACAGTTTTACATGCAGGGTATGTAAGTAGAATGTGGTTTTTTTTTTATGTAAAGGACTATAAAAGGTTTTTACATCTTTAACATTTCTGAGTCATCATTTTGGCAAAATAAATGATTTATGGTAATCTGGAATTCCAAAATCAAACTTCAGTTTCAAAATTGTCTTTCCTAATTCCTGGCTTTCTGGATGAATCAGAGGGCCCCAGAATACATCTAGAAAAGAGGTAAACAGTATTATTTGATGTGTTTAGGTACATGGGCCAAAATGATGTTCAATCTCCTTTAGGTTATATTTTTGTGAATAATACTAATATATATGTTCCTAAATTGTATGGGATTCCTAAAATTCTAATGTCTAAGTATATGCTATCGATTATAATTTTGATTATTGTGATAAGTTATTGTAAACCACAAAAATAACCAAATTTTCTTGTCAGTGCTATGCGCCTAATTTGGATAAACAACTGGTATCCAAGAGGATATAAGTCTAATGTTAATTAAGCATGGACTCATGGAGAAATAGGATGGCCACTTTGTCCTTCCTGAGTCCTTAAAGCTTTTATTAATAAAAGTTCTGCATTCCATGACTCATCATGGAAAAGATATAATGATCCAAATTGAATACATTGGTGAAGTGGCTTACAAATTACTAAAAAAATGTATAACCAATGCTTGATCCCATATTCCTGGGAAAACAAAGTTTGAGGTACATTTGGTCACCTGGTGGGCAATTTAAACATTTTAAAAAGTGATTTCATTCCATTGTAATTTTCATTGCATGTTTTCTGGTTGTATAAGAGCTTTCCCATGCAAGAGGGATGATGTTGTAACAGTAGATTATTATGCTACAGTGTATTTTCACGAGGTAAAGAAAACTTTTTATGGTTTGAATCTTCTGGAAACATCAGAGAAAGACTTCCTTGCCATCCACACTACAACAAAACTTTGGGACCTTGGGATTTGGGTTCATGGTCTCACAAATGAGAAGGGTCCCTCCCACTTTTGGAACTGTGCATCCATTGGAACCCTTGAGATAAAGCTAACCAGGGAAACTTCTCCCAAGAAGAAGACAACATCCTTGATGTGAACAGCTTTTCCGAAGTTCACAGATCGAGACTTCTACTATCATGAAACTCTTATCTTTGAATATTTTTTTCTTGCTTATGCCTCTTTGAACAATAGAAGTGGAAAAGGTGTCTGTTATGTACCCTTTTGGGGTATACTTTTATTTGTGAAGCAGTTTGCAGCCAGCCTTATACATGGATGACCTTATACTTCAATAGATAAAAGATGAACGGCCAAGGTAGGTAAGAAACTTTAATGGTACACATGTTGCCTCATAATCATCAAAAACAAAACCTTGGTTCACTCCTGTTAACCCACATCATGGGTTAAAGAGAACATTGCCAGGGGGCCTTCACTCTTCCAGAAGGGTATCATTTGTTGGGTCCTTTCTATGTGGTTTAAAGTAAAAGAGACAATGATTAGAAGTGTATCCCTCATGATAGGTTCTATAGCAAACTCTACTGTAAAGACTACAGTTACACAACAGATTTTAAATTCTCTTCTGAAAGTTATGCCAAATAATAGAATTAGCTAACCAGAAAAGTACCTGTGCAGCTGCTGACACTTGTGGCCTATGGGAAATACATCAAATGAAGATTATAGAAATTCAGTTGTAGGGGACTGATGAAGAAATTGCTTAGTCAAGTGAATAAATTTTATCTACCTCATTCTTTGATCTATTTAATTTTAGGTGGTTTGGTTTACAGAAACCTTGGGTAAGGAGCATACTGCAAACTCTTGGTATTATCCTCCCAATAGTCTCTCTGGTGCACTGTGTTCTCTCAAAGGTTTTAAATGCTTTCACTCAGCCATCTCTAGAATTTCATATGGTCTCCCTTCAACTGGAATAACAAGGGCTAAAAGAAATGTATAACCATGAGGACCCTGTAACCTATAAATGACGTGCTGAGACCAGAAACCCAAAATAATGGTAACTGAGAGTGGTGTTAAGCCCCTAAGTTTTGTCACACTCTCACCTAAGTGAGAACTTGTCCATAATGGGGTAATTTTAAAAACAAAATTCTGGAGGGGTCATTGTTTTGGACTAAGGTCATGCACTAGGCCCCAACAAACCAAACCAAACCAAACCAAACCAAACCAAACCAAACCAAAATGGAGTTGCTTGTGCTAAGACTTTAAGGAAACACACAGATTATAGAACAGTTCAGGTTTTGTTTTTTCTCTTGCAAATCTCTATAACAAAAATTTCTGACAGCAGAGGTATCCGCCCCCTGAAGTTCCCATTAAATCTTTTAACCAAATTCATTTCCTGTTGCCTAGAGACCATCAAGCTTCAGATGATCATGCAACAAAGGTTCCAGGCAATTCCAGGCAAAGACACCACCCCACGGCCATCAAGAAGCTACTCTGCCTCCACTAGACAGAACAGGGCGAGAGTTCCATGATCCCCAACATATAGGTACTGCGCCCCACCCAAGTCAGCATGAAGCAGTTACAGAAAAAAGACCATCAGTCCCTCTGCCTCCCATAAAGACTTATTGGGGATCACATGCCTCAGTGGGGAGATGATGCAGAAAAATAGGTTCTGGAGGCAGAGAACATAAGGCCGATTTGCACTTCAGCTATGACAGGAAATATCCTCTCCATGGGGCATATGCCAAGTCAATGACTTTGTCACTTTACTTAATCCTCTCCATTTACATAGGGCTTACCCCAAGTAGCCAATGGAATCCTCTAGCAGGTATTTAAACTCCCAAAAATTCTTTAGTGGGTCTTTTGAGCTGCTATGCTTGGGTCCGCTCCCACACTGTGGAATGTACTTTAATTTTCGATAAATCCCTTCATTCCTTCCTTGCTTTGTTTGTGCGTTTTGTCCAATTCTTCATTCAAGACGCTAAGAACATGGACAACCTCCACTATTAATGATGCCTGTAATACCAGTACTTTGGGAGGCAGAGGCAGGTGGATCCCATGAGCCCAGGAATTCCAGACCAGCCTGGACAACATGGCAAAACCCCATCTCTACAAAAAGTACAAACATTAGCTGGGCATGGTGGTGCATGTCTGTAGTCTTAGCTACTCAGAATGCTGAGGCAAGAGGATCACCTGAGCTAGGGAGGTCGAGGCTGCAGTGAGCTTAAATCATGCCACTGTGCTCCAGAATGGACAGTAGAGTGAGACCCTGTCTCAAAAAGAAACAAATAAAAACAAATAAAATAATTGAGATCATATAAACCATATTCTGTGACCACAACTGAGTCAAATTAAAATCAAGAAAAGGATAACAAGAAATCCTCCAATAACTTGGAAATTAAACATCCGACTACTAACCAATGAATGAGTCATTATATACTTTCTGAAATTTGTATTAAGTATGACATTAATTGTATTAAGTATCTTTGTCTAACACTGGGATGACAGGTATAGGCGGGCAAGAACAGTGTATAAGCCCTTCTCCACCTTGGCCTCCTGCTGGGATGGTTGGGGACAATGCTCTTTCACTTCCTAGAGGTCCTCTGGTTTTTTGAGAGGACCAGAAACTGTGAAGCACAGCATTAATCTCATACTGTGAGGCCTGAGACAGCATCATCATCCTCTATTTACATTTTCTTCTTATAAGCAACTGTGGCTGCATTGTGATGCCTAGAATCATTACACTCCGTGATCTCCTCATCCCATTTGCATTGAGCTATACTCCCTTACAAGGACCTGTCTTCTTTTTCTTTTCTTTTCTTTTCTTTTCGTTTCTTTTTCTTTCTTTCTTTCTTTTATTTATTTATTTGTTTTTTGAGATGGAGTCTTGCTCAGCTGCCCAAGGTGGAAGACAATGGCTCAATCTCAGCTCACTGAAACTTCCACCTCCCAGGTTCAAGCGATTCTCCTGCCTCAGCCTCCCAAGTAGCTGGGATTACAGGCACGTGTCACCATGCCTGGCTAATTTTGTATTTTTAGTAGAGACAGGGTTTCACCGTGTTGGTCAGGCTGGTCACGAACTCCTGACCTCAGGTGATCCACCTGCCTCGGCCACCCAAAGTGCTGGGACTAAAGGCATGAATCACCACATCCCGCCAGAAGGGCCTATCTTCTATTTCATTTTTATTCTTAGGTTTCTTTCCAACCAAAGTTAAGCGTTTATTTGCATGCTAGAACTCTGTACAATCCTTTAAGCAATGGGTGTCTTTCTGTGTGAAATGGGGCTCTTGAAGACAGTAGATGAATGGGTCTTTTTTTTTTTAATCCAACTTGCAACTCTGTGCATTTTAAGTGGGATGTTTAGACCATTTACATTCAAGGTTATTATTGATGTGTGTAGCTTTGATCCTTCATGAAGTTGTTAGCTGGTTACTTTGTATTTTCTACTGTGTTGTTGTTTTATAGCGTCTGTGAATTATGTAGTGAAATAGACACATAGACCAATGAATCCCAGGGATAAAGCCATCCACCTTCAGCCATCTGATCTTTGACAAAATCAACAAAAAAATAAGCAATGGGGAAAGGACTCCATATTCAATAAACAGTGCTGGGATAGTTGTCTAGCCATATGCAGAAGATTGAAAATGGATCCCTACATTTCACTATATACAAAAATTAAGATGGATTAAAGATTTAAATGTAATACCTCCAACTATGAG